>NC_062554.1:11730901-12033931 GCF_016906955.1 Phacochoerus africanus
CTGGGTTCTACAGATATCACTGCCCTATTTCGCAATCATTTGTGAAGTAGTTCACATTATTTAAAAACACACTATGGGAGTTCCCATTGTGGCTCAGCAGTAACAAACCTGACTAGTATCCATGAGGATGGGTGTTCGATCCCCTGCCTTGCTCAGTGGGTTAAGGATGTGGCACTGGCGACAGCTAAAGCTCTGATTCGACCCCTTGCCTGGGAACTTTCATATGTCGTGGGTACTGCCCTAAAAGACAAAAAAATAATAATAATAATAAAATAAAATAAAAAATACACCATAGCAAAACCGTATTACAATGCGAGGACTAGAATAACCACACTTTAAGTTATTCTACATGAGGAATAATTCCTTGCTCCTAAAAGTATACAAGAGTCCACAACTTCTTGCTTTTAAAAGACACTGTAAACAAAATGAAAAGACAAGTCAAAGACTAGAAGACTGGAGTCTAAAATACATAAAGGACAGCGGAAGTTCCCACTGTGGTGCTGTGGGATTGGTGGCATCTTGGGAGCGCTGGGATGAAAGTTCAATCCCTGGCCTGGCACAGTGGGTTAAAAATCCGGTGTTGCCACAGCTGTGGCTTAGGTTACAACTGCAGCTCTGATCTGATCCCTGGCCAGAGAACTTCATATGCTGCCAGAAAGAGAACAAACACACACACACACACATACACAGTAAGAAAAAAATAAAATTGGGCAAAAATATGAAAAGTCAAACGTACAAAAAACTGGAAGGCTTTCAAACTTGCTAAAAATTAGGAACACGGAAGCTATGATCATGAAGAACTTTCCTATTCATTAGGATGGCAGAAATTTAGAAGTCTGGAAATATCAAAAACTGTTGAGAATATACAGAAACAATAAATCATATTCCCTAATGGTGGAAATGTAAATAGCTACAATCATTTTGGAGAACAGTTTAGCAAAATCTAGCAAAGTTTAACATTTACATAGTATTTCTAATACAGTTTTTGTTTGAGATTAACAAAAATAAATATTTGTGGGTCCTGATGGGAGACATACTTCTTATTGTAGGTGTAATGAAAAGTATGAAAGCTACTGCAACACCGAAATGCATACACATGCATAACACATGCACAAGAATATCTGCTGCAGCATTGCCTTAATAATAACTGCAACCTTAAGTGCCCATCAAGAGAATGGATGAACTGTGCTATAGAGCTGCCTGTATCAACTTGGATAAAACTTTCCAAAGTGCTAAGTAAGAAAAGCAGCAGAAGGATTCAATTAACAAAAATTAAAAAACATGCAACCCAATACTGTACAGTAACCCAATACAACCCAATACAGTAACCCAATACAACCCAATACTGTATATATTTATAGGATATATACATATGTAGCAAAAACACAAACACAAATATAAATACCAAATTTGGGACAGTGACTACCTCTGAAAAGGAGGAAGGAGACTGGGATCTAGGGAATACAAAGAGAGTTTCAATTGTATTGGTACAATTTCACTTCTTAGCTGCATGTGTGTCTATGGGTAGGTGTTATATTGTCTTTTTTTAAACTGACCTATAGCTGAGTTACAATATATTATTTCCAGAGGTACAGCATAGTGATTCGGTATTTTTGCAGATTATACTCCATTATAAGTTTTTACAAGATAATGGCTATAATTCCCTGTGCTACACGACATATCCTTGTTGCCTACTGGATACATAGTAGTTCATATCTGTTCATCTCAAAGCCCTAATCTGTCCCTCCCCACTTCCCTCTCCTCTCTGGTAACCAGAAGTTTGTTTTCTCTGTGAGCCTGTTTCTGTTTTGCATATACATTTATTTGCATTATTTTTAGATTCCACATATAAGTGATATCATACAGTATTTGTCGTCCTCTGACTTATTTCACTAAGCATAATATTCTCTAGCTTACTCTTCTTAATATGCCAAAACTATTTCAGAACACAAATTATTCATAAAATTAGATAATGACAACCAACTTTACCTGCAGAGTTTTACATTTAAGCAATGAATGTTAATTATAAATTTTTTAATTCTTTGAAATTCTAAACTACATTATACAGCCCAGGTCACTATATCTTTGGTAAAAAAATACAACTGATCATGCAGGAAGGGGATGTACTAGTTTTCTAGTACCACCATAATGAAGTACCATAAACTAGGGACAGAATGATAGAAATTTATAAAAAAACAAAACAAAAGAAAAGGAGTTCTCACTGTGGTGCAACGGGATCGGCAGCATTACTAGAGCACTGGGTTGCAGTCGATCCCTGGTCTGGCACAGTGGGTGAAGGATCTGGTGTTGCTGTGGCTGATCTACAGCTCCGATCTGATCCCTGGCCCAGGAACTCCACATGCTGGGGGGGGGGGCTAAATCGATTCTCTCGTAGTTCTGGAGGTCAGATGTCCAACATCAAAGTGTCAGCTGGGACATGACTCCTCTAAAGGCACTAGAGAAGGATCTGTTTGGACCTCTCTCCCAGCTTCTGGCAGCCTCAGGAACTCCTCTGCCTGTACATGCTGCACCGAAATTCTCCATGTTCACCGGGCTTTCCCTCTGCCCTTGTCTGTCCCTGTGTCCAAATTCTCCCTTCTGATGAGGACACCAGGGACACTGAATTAGGGCCCATCCTAATGATTTCATTTTAACCTGATTACCTCTGTTAAGATTCTATTTCCAGGAGTTCCTGTCGTGGCACAGCGGTTAACAAATCCGACTAGGAACCATGAGGTTGCGGGTTCGATCCCTGGCCTTGCTCAGTGGGTTAAGGATCCGGCGTTGCCGTGAGCTGTGGTGTAGGTTGCAGACGCGGCTCGGATCCCGTGTTGCTGTGGCTCTGGCATAGGCCAGCGGCTACAGCTCCAATTAGACCCCTAGCCTGGGAATCTCCATATGCCACGGGAGTGGCCCAAAGAAATAGCAAAAAGACAAAAAAAATAAATAAATAAAATAAAATTGGTTTTTAAAAAATTAAAAAAAAAAAGATTCTATTTCCAAATAAGATCACATTCTGAGATACTGGGGTTAGGACTTCAGCATACCTTTCAGAGGGAACACAACTCAATCCATGAACAGGAGAAAAAACCCTCCATCTCCCTCTTACCCTATTCCAGTCGCTTTCTTCTCCCAGAAACAACTTCCTTATGATCCCATTGTAACCTCCAACCCCCTTTCTCCTATATAAATATCTTTGTATCTTGAGGTGTTTGTTTTGTTTTGTTTTTCATTTAATGTATCTTGGAGCTTATTCAGGATTGGTACTTAAGAATCTACCTCTTTTTAAGGGATAGTTTTCCATTGCACAGATGTACTATAAATAACTGACCCAGGCTTAATTATAGACATTGAGGTTGTTTTCAGTCTTCTACAAATGAAGCTGCAGTTAATACCCTTGTGCTTATGACTTTTCCTAGTATGCAAAGTTATATATAAGACAAATTTCTTTCAGTGAAGTCTCTGGGTCAAAGAACATGTGCATATGAAAATTTGACAAACACTGCCCCTCAGTTTTTTAAAAAGCTTTCTTTAATTATATACAATCCCAATTAGTTAATTAATTAATTAATCTTGAAGACTTGGGATTGCTACAGTAGACAGGTATACATTTTTGCAAGCCAGCATCCAAGCATCCTCTATTTGGGGTAATCCACCACTGTGAGAATCTGGGCAAAGGCAGTGCTCTCCCACTACAGAAGCTGAAAAGGCCAGATACTCCTGTCTTCTGACAATACACCCTGTGCCAACCAGGACTCTGGTGACTCAAACACAAAGAAGCAATTAAATCAGCTGAACACCCAGAGGAATAACATCTTATGTAAACCTATCCTAGTTCTTAACCTTTTTCTGAGCATGACTTATTTTAGCTTTCCTGTCCAGTTTGTGAATTAACAGACAGCCTTCTAATAATTTTTTTCAACTTAAATTAGCCAGATTTGGACTTATTTACAAGCATAATTTAGGCTGAAAATTCTGGTCATACTTTTGTGAACATAAGTTGCTACACAATCTTCATATTTGCATGACACACTATAAAGTTTAGACTGCTATATTTTGGGATAATATATATTTGCTTTTCTTCATAATTCTGTCAGGTATTTAATGCTGCTATTGATATGCCTGACACAAACACTCCTTTCTACTTTTCCAACCTATTATATCCCTAAAACTGGATGCTCAAGTACACTGGACCTGTTTATAGAGCAGGAGTAGAAACCTGCAATGAAGGCCTGAAGGAGCTACAAGAAAAATGCATAATTTCATCACATCTGTTTTCATTGTTCAGTGGGTTTTTAAATATCAGGCATCTCAGATATATTCTAAGAGGTGAGTTAACATTACATTTGTAGCTGCTGCTTTCTGTTATGGAAAGAATTAACTACTACTGGTAACAGTTAACATTTATTGAGTCATCTCCTAGGCACTGTTGTTGGTGATTTATATATCTTCAAAATAATTTAAAAAATAAAATCCTAAGAAGAATTAATTAGCCTGTATACACTTTTATTTAGCCTTCTCATCCCCAGGCTATATATTTCTATTTTATCTTCTTAAAATTATGTTAAAAACAAAAATTCTAAGTTCACTGCTCTCCCAAAAGTTTTGATTTCTCATCTGAAATTATGAAATCTCCTACATTAGATATTAGTTTTATTTACATATATATATGAGCAGAAAGAGTGAGATGCTAGTGAAAAATTTTAGTTTCCGCTCCTTTTGTCTAGGGATGGCAATAATTCTATTAGAATCCTCACTAGGGATTTTCCTAGAATTTAGTTACTATATATTAGTCACAGAAGATAGGTACCAGATTTATCCATTCTAGAAATGCTTCAATGACAGGAGTTCCCTTCATGGCTCAGTGATTAACGAACCTGACTAGGGACCACGGAGGATGTGGGTTCAATTCCTGGTCTCACTCAGTGGGTTAAGGATCTGGCGTTGCTGTGAGCTGTGGTGTAGGTCACAGACATGGCTCAGACCCCACGTTGCTATGGCTCTGGAGGAGGCCAGCAGCTGTTAGCTTTGATTCGATCCAGCCTGGGAACCTTCACATGCTGGATGCGGCCCTAAAAAGCACAAAAAAAGCAAAAGAAGTACTTCAATGAGTAATCACACCTGTCTTCTAAAAGTAAAGAGCCGGAGTTCCCTTGTGGCACAGCAGATTAAGGATCCAGCATCATCACTGCAGCAGCTCAGGTGGCTGCTGTGGCGAAGGTTTGATCCCTGGCCCAGGAACTTCCACATGCTGCAGGTGTGGCCAATAAAGAAAAATAAAACAGATATACATGTGTGTGCGTGTATATATGTGTGTATGTGTGTATATATATATACACACACATATATTAAGATCATCTGTGTATAATCTTTCATCTTTAACAAGACTTGGCAAAGATCCTAACAAGATCTCAAAATACATAATCAATAAAGATTTTAAAAGGCTAGTTTAAAAAGTATCAAAATCCAGCAAATTGATCTGAGGGAGGAGGAAACCCACTTTTTTTTTTAGCTTTTTAAGGTTGCACCCCCAGCATTTGGGAGTTGCCACGCTAGGGTTGAATCAAAGCTCCAGCTGCTGACTTACACCACAGCTGCAGCAACGCAGGATCCGAGCTGTGTCTGCGACCTACACGACAGCTCATGGCAATGCCGGATCCTTAACCCACTGAGCAAGGTCAGGGATCGAACCCACATCCTCAGGGATCCTAGTCAGGTTCATTAACCGCTGAGCCATGAAGGGAACTTCCCCCAATGGGATATTTTAATGAGTACAATTTTTTTTTTCTTTTTTGGCCACCCTGTAGCAACACTGGATCCTTAAACCCACTGTGTCCACTGGGGATGGGACTGGAGCTGCAGAGATGATGCCAATCCAAATGAGCCACAGCAGGAACTCCAGCAGTACATTTTTTAAACAACAGATTCTAGAACAGACAGCCACTAACCCCAGTTGGTTTTGTGGATTTACTTTGGTGATGCTGGTGGCATGTAAAATTTCCAGGGCCAGGGATCAAACTTGCACCACAGCTGCCATCCAAGCCACAGCAGTGACATCAGAGTCTTAACCTGCTACACAACCAAGGGAACTCCCAACCCTACTCTTTAAGGATATTTTAGAAGGCTCATGTTATGGGGGGAGAATACCTACGTCTTTTAAATTTTCTATCAAGAAGCAGAAAACAAAACAATTCCAGCAACCCTAAAATTAAGCTCAAATAAACCCAGAAATGGCTTGCTGATCATTATGCATTTGTTATCAATCTGAACTGATCTTTTCTTCCCACTTTATATTTTCTCAAAGCTATGGGTACAACTGTTTACTATTACAGAATGTAATAGCTGAATCTTTCAAAGTCATTTAGACTTTAAAATTCTAGTCCTCTCATTTTACAAAGATGAAGAAATAGGTCCATAGAGTTTAAATATCCCATTTGCCAAGTCAGAACCAGTTGCTTGCTTTCCTGCATCCTAGCTGACTTCCATTACCCACAATGGCATGCTGACTACAGCAGTGCCTACAGGAAACAAGGCACAGAATCTCATCATTTTGTTAATATGTCTTCAGAGCACTTTCAGGCTTCACTGAGAGTCATGATTATAAGTATGTAAGCATGACTTTATTTATTTATTTGTCTTTTTGCCTTTTCTAGGGCCACACCCTTGGCATATGGAAGTTCCCAGGTTAGGGATCTAATCAGAGGCAGGCCTTCGCCAGAGCCATAGCAACACGGGATCAGAGCCAAGTCTGTGACCTACACCACAGCTCACAGCAACGCCGGATCCTTAACCCACTGAGCAAGGCCAGGGATCAAACCCACAACCTCATGGTTCCTAGTCAGATTCGTTAGCCACTGAGCCACGACAGGAACTCCTGTAAGCATAACTTTAAAAAGGAATTTGAATAGAATTTCTAAGATTAGCCCATGAGAATACTCAAGACTGCCTACCAAAGAATGGATAAATGTCTAGGAGAGAATTATGAGCGCTGCTGAGACTGATAGCAGAGAAATTTGGGAACTTCCTGTACATTTTAACACTGAAAACTCTGCAGTGAAGCAAAGACTTGCTCCCTTTCAGCTGCTGGTAGATGATAAGGCTATATGATAGATGGTAAGCATAGGCTTAAGAATCACAGCTCCCTATCTATATGACTTTAGGCATTCCTTTACCTCTCTTTGTATCTGTTTCCTCATTTCTAAAGTGGGATCGTAGGTTTCTCACCTTCGAAGGTGGCCTGCACTCTATGGAGTGTGTCTCTACCAGGGCCGCACTCATCTCCTGAGATAGACCACATTCTGTCTATGGAATGTCACTTCTGCTTTCCTTTTACTGTGGCTCACTCTTGAATTCTTTCCTGCATGAAGGACTCACTTGGCAGCCAGTTCCAGGAACTCTTTTGAGACCCGGGACACGATCACCCTCTTGACAGGGCGAGAGGAGGACAGTTACACAGGCGGTTGCAGAAGTCCCAGGAGGGGACCACGGATAGAGAGGCGGGAACTCTGGGAGACCACTGGAAGTTAACGCTGGCTCAAGAAAGCCATCAGAACATTGTGGAACGAAGCAGCCTTGCTGCTTAACTACAAAACCCTAAGTAAAAGCAAGAGGAACGCCTCAGGGCATCAGGTGAAAGAGAAAATGAGGCCTGCGTTCAAGTTCAGCAAGATAAGGATCCGTGGGACCAGGGACAGGAATGGAAGGGAAAGATGACATTCCAAAGCTGGACACCCTCACTACAGGCAAACCTGAGCTGATTCGACCTCTTTCAGCACCTGCTACCCTTCTGCTGATCTGATGACTAAGCGCCAGGACAGTCCTAGTTTGACCTCATAGGGTCAAATACTCTCTCACCCTCTATGAAGCAGGAGCTAGTGATGGAAGCCTGACGGTGAATCTCAAGAGTGAGGAAGAAGGTGGTCTTTCGTCAATCCCCACTTTCCTTGGATTATAAAAGTGCAGCCCAGAGTTCCCGTTGCACATTAGTGGTAATGAATCCAACTGGTATCCATCAGGATTCGGGTTTGATCCCTGGCCTCGCTCAGAGAGTTAAGGATCCAGGATTGCTGTGAGCTGTGGTGTAGGTCACAGATGCGGCTTGGATCCCAAGTTGCTGTGGCCAGCAGCTGTAGCTCTGATTCAACCCCTAGCCTGAGAACTTCCATATGCTGCTGGTGTGGCCCTAAAAAGCAAAAAAAAAAAAACAACAAAAAAAACAAAAGCCTCTGGGTTCAAGTCCCAATCTGGCTTCTAGCTGGGCTCAGTCAGAGGTGTTTTCGGGTCCACTCGTGTCCCATTTTCCTGCAACCTTTTTACAAAGGATATTAATAAACCTACTTCTTTTTTTTTTTTTGTCTTTTGTTGTTGTTGTTGTTGTTGCTATTTCTTGGGCCGCTCCCGAGGCATATGGAGGTTCCCAGGCTAGGGGTCTAATCGGAGCTGTAGCCACCTGCCTACGCCAGAGCCACAGCAACGCGGGATCCGAGCCGCGTCTGCAGCCTACACCACAGCTCATGGCAACGCCGGATCATTAACCCACTGAGCAAGGGCAGGGACCGAACCCGCAACCTCATGGTTCCTAGTCGGATTCGTTAATCACTGCACCACGACGGGAACTCCAATAAATCTACTTCTTACCCATTACTTTGCCTCTCGCTGAATTCCTTCTGTGCTGAGACATAAAGAAGCTAAGCTTCATTAAGTCCTGAGACCAGGTGTTTGGTTTTTATCTGGCAGATAAAAGGGTTCAAGTTCTCTCCTAAGCCAGAGATTGTGGGTTCAAGCACCATCTGAGGTATGATTGGGTTCAAGTCTGTAAACTAGTTTGGTATTTGCCATCAGCCTCTACGTGGATTAAATCAAGAGCCGACCTGCAGCGCCCCCTCAGTGGAGCTCAGGAGTGAGGCACTCTGTGTTCTGGGAAAACTGAAGAACAGGTCTTCAGAGAGACATTTTTAGGAGATTTTATGAGCCCAATTCTTGCATCTCCTCCTATCTAGAAAAAAAACACTAAACCCCTTCATGATGACTGATGTCTGTGACAAGCAGTAACCTCCATGCGACCCGCAGCAAACTCTGTGACGTGTGTGCGTGGCTGCCTGCCCCCCCCCCCCCATTGCATACATCCTGCTATTTCCCTTTTCCTCTTTGGGGTGGGCTGGTATTTCAGAGCTGTCAAAAATACCGCCACCTGGGCTATTCTTTAAAAAAATAATAATAAAAAAAATAAGTTTCAGTGATCTGTGAGTGCAGCCACTACCAAGGGTGAGCCTGTGAGCCCTGAGGGAACTCGAAGGAAACAAAGAATACTGGCCCCATAGCTGAGGTGCATATCAAAGGAGTGATTCCATCCAGTAAGCCCAGACCTTTGCGTCTTCCCGAGAAACATGCTGAATTCCTTAACTTGAGATATCTGGTGTTCTATAAATCTTTTGTTCCTACTACCTTCCCTTTGTTGTGAGAACTCATATCCTAGCTTCCCCCCTCACCTCCTCGGAACGGTTTCTCAGGGATACCTGAGATGCTGTCTCCCGGGCTTAAGTTCTCATTTTGCACCCAATAAAACTTAACTCTCAACTTTCAGATTGTGCATTTTTTTAAGTTTGACAAGTCCCAGTCTGAGGTGTGTGGTTTCAGAATGGCTGAGAGTGAAACAGCCGACCTCATAGGTGCTGATGGATGCTGCGCAGCTAGAACTCTCATGTATTGATGATGGAAATGAAAACTGGCCCACACGACAGGGTAGGGGGTCCCCAGGGAAAGAACCAGCCATGGCTTTTTTGACCTAAGAGAAATCAATTTGGCCTATGCCTTCTGCATCTAAGCTTGGCTACAATCCTTGCCTCAGCAATTAATCTCAAGGGAAGTGCAGGAAGGCAGGAACAAAGGAAAACAGTCAGGAAACAATAGTTCAGAACAGAGTCTTAGTTCCTCCTCAGCGGATGTACTTAACACTCTGAAACACACCTTTGAGAGCTACAGGGACCAAGGGACCCAGCCAGGCGACGGTGCAATGATGATACAGAACTTTAATGACTACCGTCATGTGAAGCTTGAACTCTGTCTGCCTCTTCCCCAGTTCTAGGCTGAATTTTCTATTCTAGCTCCTTCACGAATATACACATACCCTTAGCTTAGAAGTTCCCCAACTTTGCTGTTTGGTGAGACACTGCTTTGGAAAAGAGCCCAAGTGATCTCCTTACTTGTTGCAAATAATAAATCCTTACTTTTCCTTACCCCTACTAAATGAATGAATGAATGAAATAATAAATAAATTTTAAAAAGTGGGATCATAAAAGCACTTACACCTACAAGGTAGTTAAGGATTTTTGTTTGTTTGCGCTTTTTTTGCCTTTCCTCGAGCCGATCTCGCGGCATACGGAGGTTCCCAGGCTAGGGGTCAAATCGGAGCTGTAGCCACTGGCCTACACGAGAGCCACAGCAACGCAGGATCCGAGCCGCGTCTGCAACCCACACCACAGCTCACAGCAACGCCGGATCCTTAACCCACTGAGCAAGGCCAGGGATCAAACTTGCAACCTCATGGTCAGATTCGTTAACCACTGAGCCATGACGGGAACTCCAGTGGTTAAGGATATTATATGCAAGATTTCCCGCTGTGACGCAACAGGACAACAATCTCTGCAGTGCCAGGACACAGGTTTGATCCCCGGTCCAGCACAGGGAAAGGACCAGGTGTTGCCACAGCTGCCAGTGTAGGTCACAACTGTGGCTTGGATCTGACCCCTGGTCCGGGAACTCCAAAAACACATAAACAAATAACATTATATGCATAATGCAAGTAAAAAATCCAGTAGCTGATACAGAGAAGGTCTCGGTAAATTTCATTTTCCACTTCCAGGTGGCCCTTCTACTTGCTTGTGGTAACAGATTTAGTATTTCTGAGTCTGGTCAGGAAGGAACAAAAAATACTGATCCCTGTGGCAAAGGTTCCATCCCTAGCCCAAGAACTTCTACATGCCATGGGTGTGGCAGAGAAAAAAACAAACAACAAAAAACCCCACTAGGTTTAGCAGTAACAAACTAGTTTAGTCACTAATTAGCCAAGTAATTATGAGTAGCTTTTCTAGCCTTACTTCTAAGGTCATAAAGTCTGAATGTAAACCTGTAATTACAAATCGGCCTGAGAAATACCCAGGTGTCTCAGAAAATTAAAAATTGAAAGTTGAAAAGTATGCTCTGTGAAATTACTCCCGATCCAAGTAGAAGAAAATCCCCTTGAAATGTGTTAAATCCTTGCCCTGCTGAATATTTGCCAGAAGCCCTAACTACACATTTTCTTTTTCTTTATTTTATTTTTTTGCCTTTTCTAGGGCTGCTCCCACGGCATATGGAGGTTCCCAGGCTAGGGGTCGAATCGGAGCTGTAGCCGCCAGCCTACACCACAGCCACAGCAACATGGGATCCAAGCTGCGTCTGCAACCTACACCACAACTCCTGGCAACGCCGGATCCTTAACCCACTGAGCAAGACCAGGGACCGAACCTGCAACCTCATAGTTCCTAGTCGGATTCGTTAACCACTGTGCCACGACAGGAACTCCTAACTACATATCTTCTTACTCATACCATGTTCATGTCCTCAACATATGTCAAACAAAAATAAGACCAATAAGATTCCCATTTTTTGCCAGAATTTTTTAAAGAACATTTCTCATTAATGATTTTAGTCAAGAATGAGAGTACCATAATATAGAAAACCTAAATTTATTTGTTAAGCTATTACAAAGACAAAATGATTATCGGAAAAACTTTGAGGACTTCATCCCAATTTCACCTCTTCTTTTACGGAAACTGACCTATGGAGGCTGGAAATTAAAGGATATAACCTAAGACATTAGGACAGAACAGGCTGGTGGAACACAGGGCAAGGAGCAAAGCCTGGACAGAAGAACTCGTGTGAGTGGAAGTATGTGTGGCTGGAATATTTCTGAAGAGGCTCCCTTAAAGTTGATTACTCTGGGTCCCCAATTAGTAAAAAGACCCATATCCCTGTGGAGACTAAGTAGAGCCAGGATGTCTCTGAGATCTTTTTTTCTCTTTTAAGGAGCAATGGATCCTTAGGCCCTAAGGCGTCTATCCTACATTTGGCCTCTCTTTTTTCCACAGAGTCAACCTGCACCTTCAAGGGCCAGGACATTTCCTGCTGGGTTAGGAGGGAGCAGACAGTAAAGGCAGGAATTACAGGCCTATTCAGAGGGTACACCTGGTTTTGGGGTAAACCGATCAACTACAAATATCCTCTTGGTTAAGTTAATTCACCTTTGTTAATAAAGGTCATCGTTTCTTCTGCTGGGAACAACTTGTCTCAGTAAAGTCTGTCTCAGGAAAGAACTGGTTCAGGAAAGTTTTGGAGAAGGAAAAAGACTTTCACCGACACCCACTCCTCAGTGGAAGAGGTACCAAGTTCTCTCCTATAGTTATGAGCAGAATCTGAAAAACAAAAGGTTTACAGTGTTTATAATAATAAGAACTATTATTGATCGACTGCCTAGCCAAGAGTGCCAAGAGAATTAACATTTACTACCTCAGTCATTGCAACAATCTTGCCAGGGGGTTACTGTCATCCCCCTTTTTCAGAAGAAGAAACAGAATGAGAGAAGTTCTACGCCTTGTCCAATGTGGTAGAGTTACGATTCCACTAGTCATGTGCCTTCCCCTCCCCCATATCATTCCTTCAGAGGTCTTGGTTCCATTATCTTGAAATTTTTAATAGCTGCATATACACTCTAATTCTTTCTTGTTCACTCCTCAGAGGTAAATATAATATTATTATTATTATTATTATTATTTGTCTTTTTGCCTTTTCTAGGGCCACTCCCACAGCATATGGAGGTTCCCAGGCTAGGGGTCTAATCGGAGCTGTAGCCACCGGCCTACACCAGAGCCACAGCAACATAGGATCTGAGCCACATCTGCAACCTACACCATAGCTCATGGCAATGCCAGATCCTTAACCCATTGAGCAAGGCCAGGGATGGAACCAGAAACCTCATGGTTCCTAGTTGGATTCGTTAACCACTGAGCCACGATGGGAACTCCAGAGATAAATATAATTTTAAATGATAAAAATTTAGACATTGTTTGGAAATAAGGTCAATTATTCAGGTGAAGAACTTGAACAAACTGTATGAATAAAACATCTCTCCACTCCAGTTGCAGCATAAAATGAATAGAAAACAAATTATCAGCTCATGAAGAAGTTTGTAGCTATTTTACGGTCATTTCATCATAAAATTATATTACAAAGAGTCATAAGAATTCTCACCAAGAAACTGCTGTAATACCCCATTTGGGGGTAGTTCCCGTCATGGCTCAGCAGTTAATGAGCCCGACAAGGATCCATGGGGACGCAGGTTTGATCCCTGGCCTCGCTCAGTGCGTTAAGGATCCCACATTGCCATGAGCTGTAGTGTAGGTCGCAGACACGGCTCGGATCTGGCATTGCTGTGGCTGTGGTGTAGGCCAGAAGGTATAGCTCCAATTCAACCCCTAGCCCGGGAACCTCCATATGCTGTGGGTGCGACCCTTAAAAAAAAAAAAAGATTTAAAAAAAGAAAAATCCCGTTTGTGTAACCATCAATGTGATATATCAAATAAGTTTCTCATAATTCTTATTAAAATAGTTGGTATTCTCTGAATAGAAGAAATACGTTAAAAAAAAAAAAAAAAGAAAGAAAGACGCAGGTTCAATCCCTGGCCTTGCTCAGTGGGTTAAGGATCTGGTATTGCTGTGAGCTGTGGTGTAGGTCGCAGACATCATTCGGATCCAGCGTTGCTGTGCCTGTGATGTAGGCTGGTAGCTGTAGCTCCGATTCATCCCTTAGCCTGGGAACCTCCATATGTCGCAGGTGCTGCTCTAAAAAGACAAAAAATAAAATAAAGAATTTAAAAAAACAATTTGTTAAAGCCAGATCAAAAATATGTCTCTCAGTTTCAATAAAAATTACTGAAAAAATCCATATGATATAAAGAATGTTATAAATGAGAACTTGAAAAATAGGGAAGAAGACGTATGGGTACTGAAAAATTTCCCATGAAACAGAACAGTGAAGTACTGACTTCTGGTACTCTTAGATCTGAAGACTTAAGAGAGCTCCGGCTATCTGAACATTTTAGCTAAAGGAAAAGGAGACAGTGCTGATTTTAGACTAAATGGCTACTAATGACAGAAGTAAATGTTGTGGAGGAGTTCAAGTTGTGGCTCAGTGGAAAGGCATCTGACTAGCATCCATGAGGACACAGGTTTGATCCCTGGCCTCGCTCAGTGGGTTAAGGATCTTGCATTGCCGTGAGCTATATACAGCTCCGATTCGACCCCTAGCCTGGGAACCTCCATATGCTGTGGGTGCGGCCCTAAAAAGAAAAAAAAAAAAAAAAAAGCAGTAAATGCTGTGGAAATAAATATTTAAAGAAATGGATATAAGGAGTTCCCTGGTGGCTCAGCAGTTTAAGGATGTGTCACTGTCACTGCTGTGGTACAGGTTTGATCCCCTGCATGGGAGTTCTGCATGCCATGAGTGCAGCCAGAAAAAAAAAAAAAAGGACAGAGATGTAAGTCACTGAACTCTTAGATGATGATGATGATTTTGGCCTTGCCTGCAGCAGGTGGACCTTCCTGGGCCAAGGATAAACCCGAGCCACAGCAGCAACCCAAACCATTGCAGTAATGACGCAGAATCCTTAACGCCCTGTGCCGCAAGAGAACACCCTCTTAAGATTGTTATTATTACTTATCTTTTTAGTGCCGCACCCACGGCACATGAGAGTTCCCAGGCTAGGGATCGAATAGGAGCTCTAGGTGCTAGCTTACACCACAGCCACAGCAACTCTAGATCTGAGCTGAGCTGTGTCTACAACCTACTCCACAACCCACAGCAATGCCACATCCTTAACCCAGGGAGTGAGGCCAGAGATCAAACCCGTGCTCATGGATACTTTGTTACAACTGAGCCACAACAGGAACTCCTTAAGATTATTTTTAACAGCTCTACTGGCAGCAGCTGAGAAGAAAGGAAAGCACCATTATCACAATTCATGGTCCGTCTAAGAAGTAATGCTATCTATGCTCACAATGGTAAGAGTTTGGAAAGCCCATGCAACCTAAAATAACAAGGGAGCTCACAACCTAACTGGGTGACTAACACTGTACAAGAGTCAAGCCAAAATACATAAAATCTTGTCATGCTACTATTTGCTTTAATAAAATAAAGGACCCAAAGAATGCAAGAAAGCTAGTATTCAAGAAAATGCTCTAAGTTCAGTGGAAGGAGAGTGCTGTAACGGGACAAGTGGGAAAACAATTTAACAATGTAAAACTCTTCCAGTTTTTAAAGAAGAGCTGCGAATTACCAATCCTAGCTCTGTAGGATATAAACCAGCTACATGAACTTCAGTTATCTGATATATAGTTGAGATAATAAACAGGGACAAACTTCAGGCAAAAGTCATGAGAATGCGTCAAAGGAAAGAAAACTGGCAGTGAATTCAAGTCAGTCAAGAAAAGCAGGTATGAAGCAACTTGGGAAATGACAGCTCTTGGGCAGCCATGCATGGACATGCTAATAGTCTGGCAAAGCAGCCTTGAACACTAATTTGCCCGAGACCTTGGTTCTCCATTATTTTCAGAAGGAGGGACACCAATAAAAGATTATGAGTCAAGGCTTAAAATTAGACTGGAATTACTTCTACCTCCTCCCTAAATTGAACAGCAGTGAGCTGCAGCAAATCTCTGCTTTGAGTTTTCTGTTGAACATGTGCAGGTTTCAAACATCACAAGTGGGAAAAGGTGACTCAAGAGCAGAGCAGGACATGACCTCAGGCTTTGCCGCTCCTACCTACCAACCAGGGAATCTCTGTTCCAAAGGCTAACATCCTCCTCCTCACTGAAGATGGGTATGTCTCATTCTTCAACGTGCCTCAAGGCCTAGCAAGAGCCTGGCACGTGGTAAGCGCTCAGTAAATGCTGAACATCATCAGTAAAACCCGAACATCACCATGTCTGCAGATCTTGATTTCTTAAGGCGAAAAACTACGTAATTTAACATAGTTTCACAAATGGGAAACTAATATTTTTCCAAACTGCTCATTTTATAGAGTTCTCCCCAATTATGAAAACAAAAATTATTTCACATGATTTTCATGTTCAGTGACAAGACAGAATATATACTCACCCCAAAGCAGCATCGATGATTCTCAGTGATCAACATCTGCATCCTCAAACTGTCCAGCAACTGTTGGTGTAGTCTCTACCTCCATCCCATCTGAAGAAAAAGATCAATCACTGAGCAATAGTCTACGAAGCACTTCATTAAGAGGCAACTTATACTTCAACCAGAAGGAAGCTAGTGCCCTCTGCTGGTAAGAGTTGCAATTTCTGGAGCCCTCTTGCAGTAGTATAATGAATGCAACTAGTATCCATGAGGACGCAAGTTCCATCTCTGGCCTTGCTGAGTGGGCTGAGGACCCAGCATTGCCATGAGCAGTCGTGCAGGCTGGCAGCTACAGTTCCAATTCGACTCCTAGCCTGGAAACTTCCATATGCGGTAGGTACGGCCCTAAAAAGACCAAAAAAAAAAAAAAGTTGCTAATTCTTTCTTGCTAAAAAATTAGATCAAGGAACAGAGATAAAAAACACCACCTGTGGACTTAGGTCATGTTATAATTAGTCTAAGAGTTCTCTTGTGGCACAGCAGGTTAAGGATCTGGCATTGTCACTGCTGTGGCTTGGGTCGCTGCTATGACCTGAGTTTGATCCCTGGCCCAGGAACTTCCACATGCCATGACCGAAAACACCTAGTCTATACATTAACCACTTACTTTGCACTTCTCAACCTCAACACTGAAATAATACTAGATAGGGACTTTCAAACACAGTGAGCATCAAATGTTCACTCGTCACAGAACTGCTCTAGGTATTTACTGTGCAACTTTCTTTTAAATGTATCAAGTTCTAGCTTCATAAGTTTATACCATAATTCAGGAGAAAAGACAAAATAAGTAGAGAAAGGTTCTGGCTTATCTCTTTTTCTTAACGCATAAAAGCGGGGGGGCAGGGTTGACAAGGAAGAAAGCCCTCTGGAAAAGTCGTCCAAGGCTGCTTTCTCCACTGCCTCACCTCTCACTTACCCCGCAACAATTCAGTCCACCACAGACTGGATTCTGCCTGCAGCCCCTTCTGTGGCACCACACCACCAGGATATCCAAAGGCATGCAACACTTACCTAAAATTAACTCATCATCTTCACGCTGAAAATACTTCTCTTTCCAGTCTTACAAAAGGATACCTCTTATCTGCCCAATTCGGAAACCCCTACCACATCTCTAACTTCTGCTGCTTTTATCTCTTAAATATTTCTCAAATCTATTGTCTTTTGACAACCACCACCACTCCTTAATTTAGGCCACTATCACCCATCTAATCTAAATCATAAGCTATTTAATTTCTTTCCTCTAGTATTTCCCTCTGCAATTAATTTTTCGTATCATAGCCAGAGTCATCTTCTGAAACACTAAAACTAAAATTCTTCAGGGCTCTCCCAGATTATCAGGAAGCAGGCCTGCTGTGTTAAGTTTCTTGCCTCAATAAACTTGTCTTTTTCTACAAATAAATAAAACAAAATAAAAAATAAAGTTCTTCAATAGCATCCCACTGACCTACAGGTAAGCTGAAATTCTTTAACACTGCTTTCAAGTTTCTCATTTTTTTTCCCTTTTTTTTTTTTGGCTGCACCTGTGGCATGCAGATTCCCAGGCCCGGGTTGGAACCTAGGCCACTGCAAAGACAACACCAGATCCCTAACCCACTGAGCCAGAAGAGCTCGTCACGTTTCTTAAGGTATAGCCCAGTTCACTACACCTTTATCTGCTGCTATAATAACTATCCTTCAGACTCAAGAGATCAAGACATAATAAACTTTCAGGAGTTCCCGTCGTGGCGCAGTGGTTAGCAAATCCGACTAAGAAGCATGAGGTTGTGGGTTCGATCCCTGGCCTTGCTCAGTGGGTTAAGGATCCGGCGTTGCCGTGAGCTGTGGTGTAGGTGGGGAACCTCCATATGCCATGGGAAGCTGCCCTAGAAAAGGCAAAAAGACGAAAAGACAAAAAAAAATGCCTAGAACATTGCGAGTGATTAATAAATTGTTTAAAAAAATTAAAAAATAGAAAAAATAAATAAACTTTCAGTTCTCCAAAGCAAAAGGGTCTCTCTAACCTTGGACACGGCTGATCCCTTTACCTCTCTCCCCAACCTGCAATGCCCCTTCACCCAATTTACTTTTATTTATCTTTAGATCCTGGCTTAAATGTCGCCGACTTCATGAAGTTTGACTCTCCCTGACTATCCAAGCTGGGTGAAGGGTCCAGCCGATTCCACAGTTCCTCAAGCTTCCAATGCACTATGATACAGATCATCTCAATGCTATATCAGAATGCACTGTAACTGCCTAATTTACTTTCTTCTCCACTAGAATGCCATTGATAGATACAACCTCATCTCTCTTGAGTACTCTTACACTCTCTGTGCCTGGCACAGGAGCTCAGTAAACACCTCATACATAAATAAAAGAACATAAAGCACTCAAGTGCCAGCAGTAGGAATTTCACTATGTAAATATCAAAACATCATGCTGCATACATACCTTGAATATATACATAATTTTTATTTTAAAAATAAATCTTAAAAAAGAAAATGTACAGGTCAAACTAAATAAATGGCAAAAAGAGAGATGGGCAGCCAGGATGGGGAATGGTAAAGGATGAAGAAGTTTTATATATAGGCAACTCACAATATACTAATAAGGCTTAGGAATACAAGTCCAAAAATCTTACTGTAGCAATAAGTTTTTGTGACCTTATAAAAGTGGCTGCTATAAAGCATTAAATAAGGAATTTTACAATTAAAAACAAAAAAACCTTCAGAGATGAAAGGCTTTTCAATGTCCAAGAGCACATATCAGTCAAGCACTGTAATAAGAAAGGTAACATCTTGAATTCTTTCAGCTAACAGTTTAATAGAGCACTAGAAATCATGCTGATCCTCTAGCTCGACAGCCTATGTGAGAGGACCACCACCTAGGGCTTCAAATGGAGAGAAGACATAAAGAATAACAGAGTGACTCAAAGCCAAAACTTTTCCAAATTAAATATCCTAGAGTTTCAGCACCCACATGCTACGTGCATGGAGCTACTGATTACACCATTACGAGAGAAACTTAAATGTAACGATAAAAGAAAAACTCCAATAACCCTCTGTAACAACATTCTGCACCACAAAAACTTAGAAGTGTTAAGACTCTATAGGAACATACGGAGTTCGCATCATGGCTCAGCAGAAACGAATGTGACCAGCATCCATGAGGATGCCGGTTTGATCCCTAGCCCTACTCTCTGGGTTAAAGATCCGGTGTTGCCGTGAGTGAGCTGTGGTGTAGGTCACAGATGTGGCTCAGATCTGGCGTTGCAGTAGCTGTGGTGTAGGCCAGCAGCTGTAGCTCTGATTTGACCCCTAGCCTGGGAACCTCCATATCCTGCAGGTGCGGCACTAAGATTTAAAAAAAAAAAGACTACACCAACATAAAATACTAATATACAGCGAATACATACAAGATGCAAGAAATGCTCATAATAGGGCCTGACATATTGTTTTCACGTATTAGCTCATTTAGTCCATTCACCACCTATTAGCTGTCTGACCTCAAGCAAGTAATGTGACTTTCCTGTGCCTCAGTTTCTTCGTCTGGAAAATGAATATCATAACAGCATTTACCAGAGGGTTCTTGGAAGGATTAAATGAAGAAACACATATTCTGCGCTTAAATTGGGACACCGCACATAAGAGCACTATTTTATTGAGGGTACTAGGAACAAGACTGGAGACAAGTGGGGCAGACAGAGTTGTCCCTTCAGAGTCAGACAGAAGAGTTTGAATTTTATATGGTATCCATCATCGAGGGGACATCGTTACATAGAACACAAGGTGTTCTCAGAAGATTAATACGGCGCAGTGAGCTGGAGGAAGGGATGACTGACACAAAAAAATTTACCATCATAGGAGTTCCCATTGTAGCTCAGTGGTTAACGAACCTGACTAGCATCCATGAGGACGCGGGTTCAATCCCTGACCTCACTCACTGGGTTAAGAATCCGGCATTGCCGTGACCTGTGGTGTAGGTTGCAGACGTGGCTCGGATCCCACGTTGCTGTGGCTCTGGTGTAGGCCTGCAGCTACAGCTCTGATTGGACCCCTAGCCTAGGAACCTCCATATGCCTCAGATGTGGCCCCAGAAAGACAAAAAAAAAAAAAATTACCATCATAAATCCAGTGTGAGAAGAAAATGGCCTAGGTTTGGAGGACAGCAATAGTTACAGCAAGGAGATCTGAAAAATCATTTAAAGGAAAAATGCACAGACCTCAGAATTAAACTGGATAAGAGAATAAATAGTAAAATCTGAGTCAAAAGAATACTTTAAGATTCTAATTGAGGGGAGTTCCCGTCGTGGCGCAGTGGTTAACGAATCCGACTAGGAAACATGAGGTTGTGGGTTCGGTCCCTGGCCTTGCTCAGTGGGTTAAGGATCCGGCATTGCCGTGAGCTGTGGTGTAGGTTGCAGACGCGGCTCGGATCCCGCGTTGCTGTGGCTCTGGCGTAGGCCGGTGGCTACAGCTCCTATTCGACCCCTAGCCTGGGAATCTCCATATGCCGCGGGAGCAGCCCAATAAATAGCAAAAAAGACCAAAAAAAAAAAAAAAGATTGTAATTGAAACAGAATATTTAGAAAAAGGAACCAGTCTAATAGGGAAAGTATTTACAAAGAGGCTTACAAATACAAGATGAAACAGTTAAAGCCGTCTGTTTAAGGTACAGATGTTTGTCAATAAAAGAGAGCCCCAAATTTCCTGAACGCTGCCTAGCCCTTTACATCAACTGACTACCCTACTTTTGCAAATAACCACGGAGGAATTCATTTAAAAAATAAAAATGGCAGCATCAATGTGGGCACACACACACAAACAGGAAAACTGGAAAGACATGCAGCAGAAAATTAATAGGAGTCTCTCAATTAGAATTATACTATATTTTTCATTTCTTCTTTGCCTGTGCCCATTACAAATTTTTTTTTTTTTGTCTTTTTGCTATTTCTTGGGCCGCTCCAGCGGCATATGGAGGTTCCCAGGCTAGGGGTCCAACCTACACCACAGCTCAAGGCAACGCCGGATCGTTAACCCACTGAGCAAGGGCAGGGACTGAACCCGCAACCTCACGGTTCCTAGTCGGATTCGTTAACCACTGCGCCACGACGGGAACTCCCCATTACAAATTTTTGACTATGAACATAGATTATTTTTATAGTTAGGGGAAAAAGTTTTAAAAAATTTACAGAGAATTCCCATTCTATGTAATTCTACATTTGCTTCCTACACTGTAAAGAGTTAAATTCTGAGGTTTTTCTGTCTTAGAGCTTCGAAAAGAACTATGTAAGTCTCTCCGTAACTTCCTCTGTTGCTCAAGTGACCAACTGACTGTTCATAGTGAAGAAAAAGGATACTCACCTTCATAATCTCTTATTGAATCTTCTGTCCGGACTCCAGCCATGTTGTACTGGCTGCTCACAGACTGCGAAAGCATTCCTTCTAATCTCTCCAACGTGGCTTGGCCTTCTGCTGTCAAATGGGATAATCCTTCTTCATAGGTGTAAAATGTAGGGATGTCCCCCTGCCCTTGTTCTAAATAAATAAAAAGCTTGTAAGCTATTATAAAATAATTAGGGGGGGAAAAAAGGATAATCAATAATATAGTTACTGGAGTTCCCATTGTGGCTCAGTGGTTAACGAATCCAACTAGGAACCATGAGGTTGTGGGTTCGATCCCTGGCCTTGCTCAGTGGGTTAAGGATCTGGTGTTGCCGTGAGCTGTGGTGCAGGTTGCAGACATGGTTCTGATCCTGTGTTGCTGTGGGTGTGGCATAGGCCAGCGGCTACAGCTCTGATTAGACCCCTAGCCTGAGAACCTCCATATGCCACGAGTGTGGCCCTAGAAAAGACAAAAAGAAAAAAATTAGAAATTCTGGAAAAAACAGACAGGATTAAAAAATTAAACTACCCTCAAAATCTCAGCAAAGATGAGAATGTATTTAGGTAGATGGAGGAGAATCCCAGAAATGAGTTTGTCTCAGGCCAGAAAGTAGGTACATACGGAGGGAAAAGGACTTGGAGACTCAAACTGGTACACATGAGGCCAGTGGGAAAAAGAAAAAAAGAACAGGAGGCACCCCAAGCAACACGACTCTAAACCAACCAGTGACTGCATTCTGCCCTGGGGAGGTAAAGGGAAATATTCTTAGATAAACAAAGTCCCGCTCTGGGTAAAGGAAACTACACGGGCAATGAGTGTTTGAAGGGAGAGGTTAGAGATGCTCCAAGTGGAGGAGGAGGAGGTTTCTCTTCTGGGAGCAGCAGCATAAACTTAAAAGACCCTCCCGACTACCCATTTTCCTACCTATCATCTTCCTTCCATTTTCTTCCTCCAATTCTATTTTTTGTCCTCAAGCTTCGGAATCCCATAAAACTTTGCGACTTGGCTTAGATGTGAATTGTACCATTCACTTTTATTTAAAACCATACCATATGGATATCTGGAGATAAAGAACTACAATCCCACATCCTTACACAAACGGATGCTTGAAACGAAACACACACAGAAACACTCTTATAAAATCCTTGCTACCAACCATGTGCTTCCACATCATATTCTTCTCCATCGTAATCATCTGAATCTTCATCCTCGGGATCTGGGTGCAAAGCCTGGCATTCGCACATTGCAGTGAACATTGCCTCCACTGGACAAGGAAATTAAAATTTTGTCATCAATTTTTTCCCTGATCAGTGTGTAATAAAAATTTAACAAAATAACCATCAGTGCAAATAAATTTAATGAGTAGACAAGAGGTACACGAGGATCACAACATTTACAAAATCTGCCAGGTTCTAAGACGAACCAATCTTGTAAAGTACTTGATAATAGATAAGTCACAAAATAATAAGAGTTCATTCTGAAATATTATTGAGATCTCTTCATGCATGGTTGGATTTTCTGAGTAAAAGCATCAGTGTCTTAGTCAGACCACTGGCACCAGAGTAAAGCCCACCAAGCAGGCAGGGCTCTTTTTTTTTTTTTTTTTTGGCTTTTTAGGGCATACGGAAGTTTCCAGGTTAGGGGGCGAATTGGAGGTGCAGCTGCAGGCCTACGCCACAGCCACAGCCACACGAGATTCAAGCCACATCTGTGATCTACACCACAGTTCACGGCAATGCCGGACACCTAACCCACTGAGAGAGGTCAGGGATCAAACCCACTTCCTCATGGATGCTAATCGGATTCATTTCTGCTGTGCCACGACGGGAACTCCCAGGCAGGGCTCTTTTCAGCTTTCCAGGCATCTTTCATTTTAGAATTGCCAGGAGACCTCTGTCCTTTTTCCAGTAAAATTCGCAGACAACAGCACCAAGTCCATGAAAATAACTAGATTTCTTCATTCGCAAAACACCCCTGAGCCTACCATACTCTCACTTCATTCATAATCTTATTATATTAATAAGTATCTGGTCCTCAATGATATTCCATATGCTAAAATGAAGAAAAAACAATAGAACAGAGCTAATAAAGGTAAAGGAGTATGTGTGGATATGGATGGAAGGAATGCTTGGTATTTAAAGGGAAAAGAGTCAATTCCAAATAACACTCACATGCTGATTTATCACTAGGCACAAATCTAAATTCAGCAATAGGTTCCATATCATCATCACTGTCTTCCTCTTCTTCATCGGCAACAGATTCTTTCAATTCTTCTAGAAATGAAATAAAAAATAGCTTTTTAATGATGTTATTTGTTTTTAAAAACAGAGGCCTAAGCAAATTCCTAAAAGCATGCTTATTGACATATCAAAATACTGCATTTTTTTCCTTCAAATTACAGGAACATAGTTATTTTGAAGCTAAAAAAGACTCTGGAGAGTTTCTCTGGTCTAATTACATTGTACTTGAGTAAGTCCGAAGGATTCCAAGCCCTATCAAGGTCATGGTGGGAGGCGAGGAAACCCAAACACTCAGGCCTCTAACAAGCAGAGTTCCACTGTCATGTCTACTTCTCCTTTCACCTTGAGACAAGGACCCAAGAACAGGTTGTAAACTACTAATGTGATTCACCATCAACAATTTACAGGTAAGAAAAGGAAGGTCAGAGTTCACTTGTGGTGCAGCGTGTTAAGGATCCAGCGCTATCATGGCAGCAGCTTGGGTTGCTGCTGTGGCACAGGTTCAAACAATGGCCTATTTCCACATGCCGTGGGTGTAGCCAAAAAATAAAACAAAAAAAACAACAACAAAATTGCAAAAAAAAAAAAAAAGTGGGGCGTTCCCGTCATGGCTCAGTGGTTAACGAATCCGACTAGGAACCATGAGGTTTTAGGTTCGATCCCTGCCCTTGCTCAGTGGATTAAGGATCCGGCGTTGCCGTGAGTTGTGATGTAGGCTGCAGACGTGGCTCAGATCCCTGGTTGCTGTGGCTCTGGCGTAGGCCGGTGGCTACAGCTCCGATTAGACCCCTAACCTGGGAACCTCCATATGCCGCGGATGCGGTCCTAGAAAAGAAAAAAAAAAAAAAAAGTGGGAGCTCCCATCATGGCGCAGTGAAAACGAATCCGACTAGCATCCATGAAGACACAGGTTTGATCCTTGGCCTTGCTCAGTGGGTTAAGGACCCGGCACTGCTGTGAGCTGTGGTATAGGTCGAAGACAAGGCTTGGATCCCACATTACTTGGATCCTGCAGGCAAGGTGTAGGTCAGTGCCTGCAGCTCCGATTCAACCCCTAGCCTGGGAACCTCCATATGCTGCGGGAGCAGCCCAAGAAATGGCAAAAAGACCAAAAAAAAAAAAAAGAAAGAAAGAAAGAAAGAAACATAAATACACAAAAGTACAGAATTCTAAGTACAAGTATATAGAAAATAAAAGGCGATGTCCAAATTATTTTACTGTGCTGAAATTTTGCTTAACATATTATCCAAAATAAGTCAATGGCTTGAATATTATATTGATTGTGATCAAAGAGTATTTTTTGACATATAATAGGCTACCAGAGGAAGCTTAAGATTAAATCATGCCATACATACCTCCAAATTTGGCATTCACCATAACATACAAATGCTCTCGAGGATAGGCATTTAGGTCCCTGGATACTGCATGCAAACTAATGGTGGGGTATTCCAGTGAGAATCCTAATCCAGAGCCATCTAACCAAGACAGGCGGCTGAAAAACATATTTTAAGTAGATTATTTTAAGAACTTAAATCCTTACTTAATATCCTTAAATTTATAAAGGTTCAGCTTGGACACTTCTACAAATGAATAAAATGCAAAGCATATTGTTTACAAATATTCTCAAAATGAGAAAATTCAGTAGTAGGAATTGAATTTAAGACCAGTTCTGTTACATTCTGTTTTCCTCTAGCTAAATATTCAAACAGATTCGAAATGCAATTTAAGTCACGTGGGTTTCTATGCCTTTTTACTCGTGTTCTTAGTTGGAATGTCTTCAGGCACCTTCTTTGCTTTTGCAAAGGCTCTTCATCTGAGTAAGTCCCAGCCTCTCCATGAGTCCTCCCTATAATTACTCCAGTTCATAATATTGTTTCTTTTTCTAAATTCCACTTGTGCTCAGCTATATCTTTGAGGACTTAACTCTGCGGTAATGAATCTTATATGTACCCTAGCAGAATGTGAGCTACCGGACAAAACTTATTATATTCCCTCATTTAACATTTTTCAAAAACCACTAGCGTAATGATTAGCAGGTTTAGTATGCAATAAATACTCAGGATTTACTAATTTTTCCACTAACCCTACATTAAATGACATACACATGAAATGGCTATAATCATACCACAAGTTGGAAAATAATCTTCATATTGAAAGGCAGACTACATGAAGCCTTTCATCTATTCTGCTGCTTTAAGAGAAAGCCTAAAACAAGCAAAGATTAGTTTTCCTTCAAAAGTGCTCCTAGATGCAAATATTGTATTGCTATAACAAAGGAAACATCACAAAAAACATTATATTTAAGTTGAGTAAGGGCTGGCTACTTGTTTGGTAATCTTCACCCATCTGGAACTGTAGCACTCAGCAAGGAAAAAAGCAGAAAAAAAGATCCTTAAAACACACATACACAAAGTTAATGCAATAAAAATTAATGCAATATAGTGGTTGCATAGGGTTTAAGGAAAACAGAAAGTGACGGCTAATGGGTATTGGTTTCATTGGGGGGCAGTGAAAATATTCTAAAATTGTGTTGATGGCTGCACAACTCTGTAAACAGACTAATAACCACTGAATTGTATACTTTAATTACATGATTGCATGTTATATAAATTATCTCCATAAAGTTGTTATTTTAAAAAGAAGTTAATACAGGAGTTCCTGTCGGGGCTCAGCGGAAACAAATCTGACTAGGAACCATGAGGACGCAGGTTCAATCCCTGGCCGTGAGCTGTGGTGTAAGTTGAAGACTCGGCTCAGATCTGGCTTGCTATGGCTGTGACGGAGGCCAGCAGCTGAAGGTCCGACTCAACCCCAGCTCGGGAACCTCCATATACTGCAGGTGCAGCCCTAGAAAGACAAAAGAAAGAAAGAAAAAAGAAAAAGAAATGAATGTAATAAAACCCCCAGCTAGTTCTATTTTTTATACAACTACAACAAGCATGCCATCTGATTTCTAACTGGGCAAAACTAAATACAACAGAAGAAGCTAGGACTCCCCTGTGCAGGAACAAGGACAGTGCAGGAGGTCTGAGATAATCCACATTCAATGGAACAGGAGGCTGAAGTGTAAACTGAAGTGTAAAAAGGAAATCAACGTCTAATAGTCTAATAGCACAATACAAGTATATGACACAAGGTCCTCACTTATTAAAAAGCAAAGGCTGGAGTTCCTGTCATGGCGCAGTGGTAGCAGCCCTAGAAAAGGCAAAAAGACAAAAAAAAAAAAAGGCAAAGGCAGGCTTCCCATTGTGGGTCGGTGGGTTAGGTACCCCACAGAGTATTTGTGAGGATGCAGGTTTGATTCCCGGCCTTGCTCAGTGGGTTAAGGATATGGCCTTGCCACAAGCTGAGGCATAGGTCATGGATGCTGCTCAGATCCGGCACTGCTGTGGCTGTGGTGTAGACTGGCAGCTGCAGTTCAGATTCGAACCCTAGCCTGGGAATCTCCGCATGCCACTGGTGCAGCCCTAAAAAAAAAAAAAGGCAAAACAAAAAAGAAAAAAAAAATCAAAAGCAAGAAAATATGCACTGTCATTTAGTAAGATTTCCCTTCAACATGAGATTTTTTTGTTTGTTTTTGTCTTTTGTCTCTTTAGGGCCACACTCATGGCATATGGAGGTTCCCAGGCCAGGGGTCAAATTGGAGCTGTTGACGCTGGCCTACACCACAGCCACAGCAACGTGGAATCCGAGCCTGCAACCTACACCGCGGCAATGCCAGATTCTTAACCCACTGAGCGAGGCCAGGGATCAAACCCACAACCTAATGGTTCCTAGTCGGATTTGGTTCCCCTGAGCCATGATGGGAACTCCCTACAACTATATAATTTTAAGCA
This sequence comes from Phacochoerus africanus, assembly GCF_016906955.1. Classification (NCBI taxonomy): domain Eukaryota; kingdom Metazoa; phylum Chordata; class Mammalia; order Artiodactyla; family Suidae; genus Phacochoerus; species Phacochoerus africanus. Next base: position 11,758,570 of record NC_062554.1, read on the forward strand.
AATAAACTCCTTTTTCTCACCTTAAAAGTCCCTTGACATTATCACATTTCAGAAAGGAGTATTCCAAATTTGGGTGTCTAAATGTTTTCAAATACCAGAGCCACAAAACTCTCTTTAATAACTGAATAAGGAGATGGAAAAACTGAAATATAAGCATAGACTCAGTGCCTATTAAATTATGGCTTTCACTTTTAAAAGCATGTAATAACTACCCTCGAGTTCCTTACTGCTGGCAGGACATAAATGCTACCTCACCAAGCATTTCTTGTGGAGCTCTGATAATCTCAAATATGAAGATGGATTATGTACTCTACAGAAGAAGGTTTCACTTAAAAGCAACATTTACTCTGATCACTAAGTTGTGGTTTTGTCTTTTTGCCTCTTTTTTTTTTTTTTTTTTTTTTGTCTATTTGCCTTTTCTAGGGCTGCTCCCACAGCATATGGAGATTCCCAGGCTAGGGGTCGAATCAAGAGCTGTAGCCACCGGCCTAGGCCACAGCCACAGCAACACGGGATCCGAGCCGCATCTGCGACCTACACCAAAGCTCACAGCAATGCCGGATCGTTAACCCACTGAGCAAGGGCAGGGATTGAACCCGCGACCTCATGGTTCCTAGTCGGATTTGTTAACCACTGCGCCACGACGGGAACTCCATTAAGTTTTGATTTTTATTTATTCTCTTTTCATATATTCTAGAAGAAAAGCCCTTCAAAATCAAAACGTCTAATTAACTATATCCAGTCCCTAAGAAACCATGAGTCACAAAAGAGGAAAACAGGAATTAGAAAGCCTGTCAAGAGGCAAAGGAACCTCCTGCTAACCTCCAATGCGGTTGTGTAAGTACCATCAGTGTACTTTATTCCCAGCACAGGGAGAAAAACAGGACAGAAAACTAAGAGGTCTTAAATTTGCACTGGCTTAATTATTTGTTGAAAAATTAATTTTGTAATAAGACATTTGAAAATGCATTGTTTATAGGTTACCTATTTTAATTATTTTATTTCACCTGTTTCTTTCTTTTTTTTTTTTTTAGGGCTGCACCCACAGCATACGGAGGTTCCCAGGGTCTGGGTTGAATTGGCAACGTGGGAGCCAAACCGTGACTGCAAGCTACACCACAGCTCACAGCAATGGTGGAGGCTTAACCCACTGAGCAGGGTCAGGCACTGAACCCACGTCCTCATGGACACCAGCCAGGTTCGTTACTGCTGAGCTGCGACAGGAACTCCAATTCCATCTGAATCAAATGCTCTGTTGTGAATGATTCATGACTCTGTTCCCTTTCTTATTTGGAGAAAAAGTCAACTTCCTATGAAAATTAAGCTTTGACAATAAGCCCTAGAGTAATTTGAGAAACCACCTAAAACTAAATCAAACCCTGCCTCTCTTTGCCTAAAATCCTAAAATACCGTCCCTCAAACCAAGCTCATGACAAGGCTCTCTTCTCTAGTTTTACTGTATTTCACTCTTTCTCCCTTGGACCCTTGGATGAAGAAGTGTGGGGCTGCGAATGTGCATGCGTTACACACTTATATCCTGGCAGACAATACTGTTTCTCACCCTAGCCTCTGAGCACCTTGTTTCTTCTAATTGGAACATTTCTTTTCAGCCCCATCTCACTCTTATTCCTCATCTGTTACACCCTCTAGGAACCCTTCCCAGTTTGTTGAGACCTTGATTCTATCAAGATTTGGAAAATCAAGGTGGGAAAAAACAAAAGGGGGCAAGAGACCACAGAGGTAAAGCTAGCATTGAGTAAAGAGGGGTGAACAGGAGTTCCCGTCGTGGCGCAGTGGTTAACGAATCCGACTAGGAACCAGGAGGTTGCGGGTTTGGTCCCTGCCCTCGCTCAGTGGGTTAACGATCCGGCGTTGCCGTGAGCTGTGGTGTAGGTTGCAGACGCGGCTCGGATCCTGTGTTGCTGTGGCTCTGGCGTAGGCCGGTGGCTACAGCTCCGATTCGACCCCTAGCCTGGGAACCTCCATATGCCGCGGGAGCGGCCCAAGAAATAGCAACAACAACAACAACAACAAAAAAGACAAAAAAAAAAGAGAGGGGTGAACAAAAGTGTCCAAGGGGCTGGTAATACTCTATCCTTAACCTGGCGGTGTTATGCAGGTGTTATGTTAGTTTAATTTTAATTCCTTAAACCACACATTAATTTATATTCTTTTCCGTATGTATATTTTACAAAAATATTTTATTAAAGAAGCAAAAGATTTGTTAATGGAAAGCTGAATAAAGAAAAACAATTTTCTTTTTCCACCGCGCCCATGCATATGGAAGTTCCCAGGCCTGGGATCGAATCCAGATCCTTAACCCACTGCACCAGGCCGGGGATTGAAAGGGCACCTTTGCAGAGACAACGCCAGATCCTTAATCTGCTAGGCCACAGCAGGAGCTCTGGAAACAAAGAAATTTTTTTAAATTGATAAGAGCTTAAAAGGAGTTTGTAATTCCTCAGTGTGATAACTGTACTGTAGTTATTATACAAAAGAATACCCTTATTCTTAGGAGACTTTTGCTCATGTATTTATAGGTGAAGTGACAACGTGTCTGAAACTCTGAAAAAACTCAGAAAAAAGAGATAAATGTGGCAAAATGTCAGCAACTGATGAATCCTTGGTGAAGGGGCTATGGGTATTAACAACACCTGCAACATTTCTTTAGGTCTGAAATTTTTCCAAAAGAAAAAACAAGTATAAAACCTTTCCAAAACAGGAGTTATACTACAGAAGAGCCAATACACAGAGAAGCCATGGAGAAAAAGGGATTCTGTAGGGGCTAGGACTGTATCTGTGTTCCACTTTCCACCCCTTAAAAGAAACTGCTCCCCCAAGATCACTAAAGATCTCTTTGTCGATACCCAACAGGTGCTTCTCAGATGTGATTTTATTTGACTGCTCCTCCCTCTTAAGTCTCTTCTTCCATAATCTCTTGGGGTAGCTGTGTCTCCAGGTTTCCATCCTTGGCCTTCTTATCTACCCATCTTTAGTACCACTCTCCCAAGAAACCCCTTCATATGTGCAACTAATTCACACATATCCAGACTAAACTCGTGAACTGCTCCTTACCCCAAACTTGCTTTCCTTCCCATCCACATTTCCTATCTCAGTGACTAGTCAAACTCCTAAGTTTGCTCAATGACTAGATTTCCCTCTAAACCAAGCATTCTTTACATTTTTTGTGCCCTCTATGGCAGGAGGTTTTGGCCCCCATGACTTTCATATATTCTGGTGTCAAGCCTGTGAATATATTAGGTAACATGGCAAAAGGGGCTTTGTGTATGTAATTAAGGATACTAATCAATTGAAGACAAAATAGGGAGGTTATCCTGGCACATGTGTGTGAGTCCCATAGAATCATGTAAGCTCTTTTTCTTTTTTAGGGCCGTAGCCAGGGCATATTAAAGTTCCCAGGCTAGGGGCCCAATCAGAGCTGCAGCTGCCATCCTACACCACAGGCACAGCGATGCCAGATCTGAGCCACATCTGCGACCTACACCACAGGTCACAGCAAGGCCAGGTCCTTAACCCACTGAGCAGGGTGAGGGATCAAACCGGCATCCTCATGGATACTAATCTTGGGTTATTGCTGAGTCCAGGGGGAACTCCCATGTGAGCTCTTATAACCAGAAAATTCTCCCTGGCTGTAAACAGCAGAAACAAACGTCAGAGAGATTTGAAGGACAGGGAGAAAACAATGTGCCATTGTTGGCTTGAAGATGAATGAACCGGAGTTCCCTTTGTGGCACAGCGGAAAGGAATCCAACTAGGAGCCATGAGGATGCGAGTTTGATCCCTGGCTTCACTCAGAGGGTGGGGGATCCGGTGCTGCCTTGAGCTGCGCTGTAGGTCGCAGACACCGGCTCAAGATCCCACGTTGCTGTGGCTGTGGTGTAGGCTGACAGCTGTAGCTCCAATTGGACCCCTAGCCTGGGAACTTCCATATGCCCTGGGTGAGGCCCTAAAAAAAAAAAAAAAAGAATGAACTATGTCCTGGAAATAGGTACCTCTATTCTGCCACCTCGATATTTAAGACATATCTATGTGACAATGAAAGTACTCAAATAAAAAGGCGATTCCTTCCAGGAATGACAATGAGAGTAAGGTCCCTCTGGATAGAACCCAGCCTCCCTGAAACGGAGGATGTTCCTCTTCCCACCCACACCTACAGAAAGAAACCTATACGCCTTACCCAAACTTTCAAAACCCTGCACAGTCTGCCCTAAACCTACAAACCTGCCCAGGGCAACAGCTCTCACGCCTGCTCATCGCAGAAGGCAGGCACATGGATGACTCTAACTCAGGGCCTGGAAACTCAACATTTTAAAACGACACCCTTGAGGGAGAGCCACACTCTATCGGACCGCGGGGAAAAAGCGTAATTAAAGAGGAGAGCCCCCGGCCTGAAGAAGAGAGAAGAGGCGGCACCGAGGACAGGACACTGGAACAATCGAGTCTTCCTCTCAGCAGCCCGCCCCGCAGCCCCCGAGGCGGTGGTCTCGCCCCCGATCGTCCCTAAGGCCGGCGCCCCGGGGAGGCGGCGCGCAGGCCGCCCGCACTAGAGAACAGGGACCCTACCTCTCCGCGATGTAAAGAGTGCCAGTGCCCAAGCCCTTCCCGTTCAGCACAGCCTCCGTATTTGGCTGCTGCTGCCGGAGCCCCTCAGCCGACCCAGGCGGCGGGAAACTTCTGAGGAAGCTCATTGCAGCAGGGAGCTCGCAGACACAGGCCGCCAGCGAGCCGAAGCACCACAAACCCCGCTCGCAGCGTCCCGCCCCGGAAACGGCCGCGATGACCCCGGAAGAGCTACTTAGCCGCCCCGGAATTTAAGCGCTGTCTGCCATAGAGACGAGCTGTTCTAGGGCAAGATCTCGGAGGCCAGAGAGGCCCCGGTGTGTCGCAGTGACGCCGTTTCCCGTCACCTTCCTTTTTCTGAAGCCCCACGCTTGGAATGACGGAGCGTTCTCAACGGCATCCTAGGTCAGGGTCATCACTGTAACCCTGGGAGAGAGGAAGCGCAGGAAATAATAAATTCCTTTTTCTGCAAAAGGGGAAACGGAGGCGTGAGATAGGGAGTCCATACCTGAAGATGCATAGAAAGTAGAGACCACACTGATTTACAGGTCAACGGTCTCCTAACTGGATTCCGCTCTTTTCACCGCGCCTGCTTGCGTCATCTCAGCCTGTGCAGGCCTCAACTTAAGAGTTATGCCCTAGGTATTCGTCTAGGTCCTGACGCTGCCCTAGTGCATAAGCCACGTATCCCCGGGTCTATAACTATTAGGGAAATGGAAATCAAAACTACAGCGAGATTCGCTCCCTGGCCTCGCATAGTGGGTTAAGGATCCCGCGTTGCCGTGAGCTGTGGGGTAGGCCTGCAGCAGCAGCTGGGATTCCACCCCTAGCCTGGAACTTATATATGCCGGGAGAGACCCCCCCCCCAAAAAAAAAACTCCAATGAGGTATCCACCCACACCGGTCAGATTAAAAAAAGTCTACAAATAACAAATGCTTAGAGGGTGTGGAGAAAAGGGATCCCTCTTACACTGTTGGTAGGAATGTAAGTTAATGCAACTGCTGTGGAAAACAGTATTGAGGTTCCTCAGAAAACTAAAAATAGAATTACAGTATGATCCAGTAATCCCACTCCTGGGCATGTACCATGACAAAACAATGATTCAAAGTGGTACATGCACCCAGTGTTGATTGAAGCACTACTCAAAGTAGCTAAAACTTGAAGAAAAAAAGAGGAAAAACCTAAATGGCCATTGACAGATGAATGAATTAAGAAGATATAGTAAATATGTACAATGGAATACCACTCAGCCATAAAAAGGAATGAAATAATGCCATTTTCACCAACATGGGTGCAACTAGAGATTATCATACTAAGTAAAGTAAGTCAGATAGAGAAAGACAAATACCATATATCACTTATATGTGGAATCTAAAATATGGCACAGGAGTTCCTGTTGTGGCTAAGCAGTAACAAACCTGACTAGTATCCATGAGGATGCAGGTTCAATCCCTGGCCTTCCTCAGTGGGCTAAGGGTCTGGTATTGCTGTGAGCTGCGTTGTAGGTCACAGATGCAGCTCGGATCTGGCGTTGCTGTGGCTATGGTGTAGGTCAGCGATTGCAGCTCTGATTCAACCTTTACCCTGGGAACTTCCATATGCCTCCAGTGTGGCCCTAAAATGAAAGAAAAAAAAATTTTTTTTAAAAGAAAACACATAAGAAGGTTGAATTGCCCAAGGTCCATAGTAACTAAGTGACAGAGCGTGACTTAGAACCTGAGCAGTAGGGCAGCACAGCCAACACCCTTTCAACCACTACACATGATGGGGCTGGAAAGTAGGCCAGGTCAGTCTGGAAAGGGCTGTGTACAGAAGACCCTTGACATTCATACATAACTTGCCACAAATTATCCCTCAAGTCTGTAACATTTTGCTAAGATAGGCAGTGAGATGATGAATGAGCCCAGCTGACTGCCCTGCACTGACACTCAGCTTTGCCTCTTATCATGAGTTAGTTTTCCTTTCCACTGTCACAAAACCATACTTCAGGAGTTCCCACTGTGGTGGAACAGGACTGGCGGTATCTCTGGAGTGCTGGGACACAGGTTTGATTCCTGGCCTGGAACAGTGGATTAAGGATCCAGTGTTGCTGCAGTTGCGGGACCTGGCCCAGGAACTTCCCCATGCTGCAGGTGCAGCCAAAAAAAAAAAAAAAGAAAAAGAGAGAAAGACTTACTCACTCTTGTCAAGAAGTCAATATTCCCTCAAATGATTAGCAGATTAATATGAACCCTATCAAAATTCCAATTGTCTTTTTGACAAAAATTGACATGCTGAAGCTAAAATTCATATGAAAATTCAAGGTACCTAGAAAAGTAAAAATAATACTTAAAAAAAAAAAAGAGCCAAATTGGAGGACTCACTTCCTGATCTCAAAATTTATTGCAGGGGTTCCCATTGTGGCACAGCAAAAACGAATCCGACTAGTATCCATGAGGTTGAGGGTTCCATCCCTGACCTTGTTCAGTGGGATAAGGATCCGGCGTTGCTGTGGCTGTGATGTAGGCCAGCAGCTGTAGTTCCGATTCAACACCTAGCTTGGGAATTTCCATATGCCGTGGGTGCAGCCCTTAAAAAAAAAAACCAAAAAAAAAACTTATTACAAAACTACAATAATCAAGATTGCGTACTTCTGGCACAAGGATAAACATATAAATCAGTGGAGTTGAACTGAGAATCCAATAGTAAATTCAGACATTTTTGGTCAAAAAAGTTTTGACAAGGATTCCAAGATAATTCAGCGGGGGAAAGAATAGTCTTTTCAATAAATGGTGCTAGTACAACTGGATAGCCACATGCAAAAGAATGAACTTTTCTTTTTTTTGGCCAAGCCTGCAGCCTAGAAACAAATGTTCCCAGCGCCGGGAATTGAACCTATGCTACAGTAGTGACCCAAGTGACAATGCTGGATCCTTAACCTGCTGTACCACAAGAAAACTCCAAAAGAATGAATTGATTTTTATCTCATATCATACATGAAAATAACTCAGAATGAATCAAAGACCTCAACATAAAAATAAACTTATAAAACTTTTAGACAGAAACATAAAACATAAATATTTGTAACATTGCATTAGGTAATGGTATCTTAGATAAGATATTTAAAGCATGAGCAAACAAAGAAAATAAAACAGAAAAATCAGATGTCGTCAAGATTAAAAACCTAGATGTGTCAGAGGACACCCTAAAGAAAGTAAAAAATAACCAGAAGAATTGGAGAAAATATTTGCAAATCATATTTTTGGTAAGGGTCTGGTTCCCAGAATACATATTAAGGACACTTACAACTCAACAATTAAAAGGCAGATAACCCAACTTTAAAATGGGCAAATGATTTAAATAGATGTTCCTGAAAGCAAGATATACGAGTGGCAGTAAGTACATGAAAAGATGTTCAACATCGTTAATCATCAGGGAAATGCAAATTGAAACCACAATGAAAAACCACTTCATATGCACTAGAGTAGCTATATTAAAAAAGATTGACCATAAGTGTTATTGATGTGGATAAGTCAGAAGCTTCATACATTAGTAGGCGGGGTGCCGCTGCTGTGTAAAATAGTTTAGCAATTTCTTAAAACTTGAAACATAGAGTTACTATATGACTTGGCGATTCCATTCCCAGGTATCTACCTACCTAAGAGAACTGAAAGCACAGGTCCACACAAAACTTGTATGCAAGTGTTTATTATTCATAATAACCCAAGCGTGGAAACAATCCAAATAGCCATTAACTGATGAATGGATATACAAGACATGGTATATTCATAGAGTAGAACATTATTCACCTCTAAAAAAGATGGAGTTCTTTTTAGAAATTAAAAAAAAAAAATTTTGACCATGCCCATGACATGTGGAAGTTCCTGGGCCAGGGATTGAACCTGCACCACAGCAGCAATCTGAGCTGCTGCAATGACGAGGCCAGAAACTTAACGTGCTGTGCCATAAAGGAACTGCAGAAAAGACATGAAGTTCTGATGCATGCTAAAACATGGATGAAATAATGAAAACATGCCAAATAAAAGATGTTAGACACAAAAGGCCGCATATTGTACAATTCCATTATTTTAAATATCCAGAATAGGCAAATCCTTACAGACAGAAAGTAAATTAGCAGTTGCCAGGGACTGGGACTGGGGGTGGGGGTGGGGGAATGGTGGGTGACTGCTAATAATACAAGGTTGTTTTGGGGGGATGATGACAACCTTGTGAATATACCAAACACCATTGAAATCTACACTTTAAAATGACGCATTTTTGACATGTGAATTTTGTCTCAACTTTAAAAAAAAAGAAGAAAGATTTAAAAATAAAATTTACAAGTATTTTTATTTTATTTATTTATTTATTTATCTTTTGTCCTTTTAGGGCCGCACCCACAGCATATGGAGGTTCCCAGGCTAGGAGTTGAATTTGAGCTGTTGCTGCCGGCCTAAGCCATAGCAATGCCAGATCCGAGCCACATCTGCGACCTACACCACAGCTCATGGCAACGCTGGATCCTTAACCCACTGAGCAAGGGCAGGGATCGAACCCGCAACCTCATGGTTCCTAGTCGGATTCGTTTCCGCTGTGCCACAACGGGAACTCCAAGTATTTTTATTTTAAAAGACATCGTATAAACACATCTAGATTTTTTATTATTATTATTAATTTATTTATTTATTGCTTTTTAGGGCCACACCCTCAGCATATGAAAGTTCCCAGGCTAGGGGTGGAATCCAAGCTGTAGCCACAGGCCTACACCACAGCTCACGGCAATACCTCATCCTTAACCCACTGAGGGAGGCCAGGGACTGAACCCACAACCTCATGGTTACTAGTCAGATTCATTTCCGCTGAGCCACGATGGGAACTCCAAAAGAATCTAGATTATTAAAAGTGGCTGTGTCACAGAGAGGACAATCATCCTAAGGACGGCTTCTTAGCCTTCTCTCCCTTTCTGATATGCCTTTCTGGTTGTGGGTCCCTGCCTTTCATTCTTGCTTTTTTGGCACTGTCCTGATCCTGCTTATAGTAGCTCCCACTAAAATTCCAGCCCTGCCTTCTCAATCACTGAATCCGAAGCCAATTTCTGATTTTCTAGAATTTAGTCAGCCTATTTCTTTGATGTAGGTAAGCCCTAGTTACTCTCAAAATTCACCCTTATTTAAAAAAAAAAAAACAAAAAACTAGGCTTGAAATATATAACATCTATTTTTAGTGTTTAAACTAGAGACAGCACAGATTCTAATCAGGTTCTATCATTGTTAATAAGTCCTTCCTCCAGCTTTTTGGCTCCAAATGAGAGAACAGAGCTATCTGATTGCATGAGTTCATGGTGCAATTACTGGCATTCCACGAGCAAGCAGTAATCCCAAAGAGAAAAGAAAACAGGCATTTTACGGAGTTCTCTGATGGCCTAGCGAGTTAAGGTTCTTGCATTTTCACCACTGCGGCTCTGGCCGCTGCTGTGGTACAGGTTCAGTCCCTGGCCAGCACCTTGCACAGGCTGCCAGTGTGGCAAAAAAAGAAAAAGAAAAAAAAATTAGAGAGAACCTGAAATAAACGTTGCAACTCTCATTAGAGAAAAGAAAGAAAATGGACATTTCAATTAAAAAAAAAAATGAAACAAGTGCAGGAAAAGGGAGAACCATCTCTCCTGAAAGTTCCAGCTTTCTGTAACAGTTGTTCCTAATAACGGAGTTCAAGGACGCATCTGAGAAGCCCACTAGTGTCCTAGAGTTTCTCTTAGGAATTTCCGACATTTCAGCGAGAATTTTCAAATGCAGTTTAACATTTCTAAAGTTGATTTAATTGTCAAGTTAGAACTAATTAGGGGGAGATTAGATGGGAGACAGAATGACACCTGTTTCCCAGGATAGCAAGAGTTTTGTAGGATGAGTGCAGAAGGCTGGAGATCAGAGAGAGTTCACTGAGGTGGGGTGACCTGAAGACACAGGAGGGAAGGGGCCAGATGAAGGACATGGCAGAGGAGATGTGGCAAAAATAGAGGCAACACTTCCTCCTTGGAGGATGGAGAGAAGGATGGGTGCTCAAGTGTGGATAAAGTGGCTCTGAAATGGCAACAGGAACAATAAGGAAGCTATAGGTGGCCTACACTGTCAAGTTCCTAGTTAACTTTGCTTTTGGGATATGACGTTATGTGCACAACTAATGTTGCAAGAAACAAGTCCTATTTCCTTAGAGTGTTCTTTCTCATTCTCTTTTTAGACTTTGAGGACCTTAAAGAGCTCGTGCAAAGTGGGCTGAATTTGACTGAAGAATCAGAATGACACAAGCATTCATTTCACGCAACATTTAACTTAGTTTCACCAGAAATTTTTTTAAATTAATTTTTATAATTCTACCACTTCTAAATGATCACAGTATAGTAGACTAAGCCTCAGTTTTTAAAAGAGAATTCTTTTACACCCTCTGGTCTTATAACCCCAAAAGAGATGTGAGCTGACAGTCATGTTCTGGGCCCACTCTCAGCTGCAGAAAAGAGTCTATTGTAGGGAGTTCCCATCATGACTCAGTGGTTAACGAATCTGACTAGGAACCATGAGGATCCTAGTTGCATCACTGGCCTTGCTCAGTGGGTTAAGGATCTGGCGTTGCTGTGAGCTGTGGTGTAGGCCGATGGCTACAGCTCCAATTAGACCCCTAGCCTGGGAAACTCCATATGCCGAGGGTGTGGCCCTAGAAAAGACAAAAAGACAAAAAAAAAAAAAAAGAGTCCATTGTATTCTCTCAAAGTTAACACTGCCCTGTTACCCTTAGCCTCCAACACAGCATCTCACCTCCATTTGACCAATTAAGTGAACATTTCAAATAAATCACTAAGAAGCACTGTAGCTGGTCATTTTTTGCCAGCATAGATCAGCTTTCACTCCATTAAGTGAAATTCTAAGTTAAAAAGTTCTTTACTTAGTTTCTGCTTTTTGTTTTGTTTTTTGTTTTTGTCTTTTTGCCTTTTCTAGGGCTGCTCTGGCGGCATATGGAGATTCCCAGGCTAGGGGTCTAATCAAAGCTGTAGCCACCAGCCTACGCCAGAGCCACAGCAACGCGGGACCTGAGCGTCTGCAACCTACACCACAGCTCACGGCAACGCCGGATCCTTAACCCACTGAGCAAGGCCACGGATTGAACCCACAACCTCATGGTTCCTAGTCAGATTTGTTAACCACTAAGCCATGACAGGAACTCCAGTTTATCCATATTTTTAATTAGAATTGCAAAGAGTGAACTCCATTAGTTTGCTGGAATCTGCTGTAAATTCTACTCTAAGGAAGGAAACTCCATCCAGTCAACATCTGTAGATGAGAATTAAACTCAGGATTGGAAGGGCCCCTTCAAAATCGTCTGGTCTAACCCCCTTTTCAATGTGTTGATCTATTACACTGCTATCAAATGGTACTTCCATCTAAATCCAAACCCCCCCTACCAGTGAGAATTCACTCTCAAGTTAATTTTTAGAGAATTCTGTAAAAAAGAATTGCCGCAGAATAAACCCAAACCTTTTGCCTTACTGCTTCTGCCCTCTGGCCTAGTTATTTGTTCCCTTAGAGCCACACAGAACAAGTTCAAGGCCTTTTTTAATATGTCTGCTCTCTGGATGCTAAATATAGAACTCAAGAACAGCTTTCCAATATCTATAATTCACATCCTTGGCAAGTAGCCTTAAATTATTTTGGGGAAACTGATGCACTTGTGGTTTTACTCTCTCGATAGTAAGAGAACAATTCATCTATTCCTGGGGTGATAAAAAAAATTTTCAATCTTCATCAACTGTTACAGAAAATTCATAGCTTTCTATGTGCCACAAAGTTTAAAATAAACTAAGTTTGCAAACACATCATGCTAAATACATCAAATTATTTAATTTTTTTATTATGACAATTGACACATATTAAGTGAAAGAAATGACAGAAGTATTATAATAAAACATTTTGAAAGAAAAAGTTACACAATTAGGCCAATAGCCATAAAATAGCTTTAGGCCTGTTTTTAACACCAAGGGTTCTGATCAGACTGTAGTGAGACATTGAACATTTCATTAACAAAAATATTGGCACAAGCCACAACATATTTTGGTTGCCACTTACAAGGAATATTGTATTTAAACACGATGCACTGCAATTCTAACACACTAGGTGTTCACACACTGCAGTTAACCCCTGAAGCTTTAAGCTACCAGGAATTCCCATATTTTCTATGCACAAAATTTACTTTGTGCGTTACTGGAATTACATTTCCAGTTTTCACATCTCTTCCCCCCCTCACATGCAGTATGTTATATGTGGCAGAGAGCAAGCCAGCTTCTCTTGTTTGACTAAAATCACATTCCTTATTACCTCAAAAGTTTTTTGCTCATCTTGGAGCGTTTGCTTGAGCTCTCATCTCCTAAAAACAAAATAAAGCATTCTGAGAACATATTCCAGGAATAATTTTTTTATGCATAGGAAAATAAAGCATTTCATATAAGCATGTCTAATTATCCAAGGGGCATTCTGATCAAACACTCCTTGGATCCTAGCTATTATTTTAAAATTAAAATGAAAATTTAACATACCATCTACAAATTCTTATCTGGAATTTGTATTCTTTGCCTGCAAATTCATGATTCCCAGGCTTCATCTCTGAACCTATGAGGATACCAAAGAAACTGACATCCCATATTAGCTGACAACAGATAAAAGTAACTTATGTAGAAGTTATGAGTTTAATTCTATACAAGAACACACTTGTGCTGTAACGGTGAAAAGTCAGAATGGCAAGTTACCAGATGGCCAAAAGTACTGGCATTTTAACAAAGGTATCAATATAACTTACGTAAAATGTGCCATGTAAAAGACTGCTAGAACAGGCAGCTCTACAAGATTTCAAAATACTTTATCCAATAAGAAGGGAATTGACTTTGAATCTGATATCCCTTCCTGCCATGCCTCCAGCAAATATTCCTATGGAAGTAAAATCTACTGAATTAAGTCTACAAGAACCAAATCAAACAATTCTAGTTTTTCCTTCTTTTACAGAAAGAAACCAAGCCCTGTCCCACCTCCGACTCCACCATCCCATCACAGGACACATCCTTTCGAGGTGTATACAAAACCTCCTGGCAGGTTTGGGCAAACTACAATTCTGATACCATTATCAATAAACTACTTTGAACGAAACACGAGATCAATGTCGAGAAAACCCTAGTTCGGCATCATGAAAATCACGCACTGTGAGAATATGCTGCTAACGGCCAAATTTGGGCTATTATAGCTGTCCTGAAGTTGAAAATCCATTTACACTCATATAAACTAGAGGTGTGTGTATATGTATGTGTCTACATGTGTGTGTAATTTTCATGCAATGATCATAAAGCTTTGGAAACAGGGTTAATAGCCTAACTTCAAGGCTTGTCCATATAGCAGTATTGACATGCACCAACTCTGCTAAAGGGCAGGAGAATGAAAAAGACCATGGCACAAATTTTTAAACAATTTTAGGTTTAATTACATAATGCACCTGTAGATGTTCTAGCATAAACACAATTGTAAAAATCTACATCCTATTTTAGGGTATTTTTCCACCTCCCATCCCTTAAAAGCTGTACAGTTATAAAAAAATGTGACTCTCAAGCAAAATAAACTTTTTTTTTTTGCAACATACAAAATAAGTTAAATGATTCAGAAGGTCTTGAGCCATTAAATTTCCCAATGACTGTGTTCTGGCCATCCATAAGCATGACATGCAGCTAGCTCCTGGTCTATGACCAGAACTCAATAAATACAGGTCAAACAAAACCCCGAAGGCTTAAATTAGATTTCTTTAGAAACTGATGAAAGTCAAGAAAATATATAGTTAGGGTTAGCAATTCCATTCTTAACTTACATCATCCAGTGGCAAAATGAACAAGGCAGGTCTCTCAGTCCTTAAGTGCATTTTCTAGCTTGTACCGGTTTTGGCAAAAAACACAAATGCAGTTTGTTTTAAAATGTTTTTTTTTTTTTCTCATTCAAAATGTCTTAAGGAGCTTAATTAATAAATTTCTACTTGTCTAATAAAGTGTTATGCCCTCTCATATAAATTATGCATAGAATAGATATCTTAGTAAAATAAAAATAATATCTTTATTAACTGAAGTCACTATAATGTGCCAGAATTAGGTTTGCAGCATTTCCCAGAGCAAAAATGGTATAAATATAACATGAAAAAAAATTGAGCTCACATGACCAAAATGAAAAAAAAATTACTAATGGAATCATAGTCTAACCAATTTCTGAGAGGGTTTATATGAGTTTTAAAAAATTGTTGAGTGTACCATCTATAGTAGTTATATACCAAGCATACTACATTTTGGCTTATAATGACTCTTTGCTTGCTGGGGAATGATTATCTTCAATATAAGTTACATAGCAATTTGTTATTTAGCAATTCTTGGCACTCAAAAATGTCCAGGATAATTGGAGGGAAATATTTTTGAAAGCAAATTATTCAGTATACACATAACACAATAACTCAGTTTAAATACATTGATAGGAAAGGGTCTTGTCTTCCAGGAGTGGCATAAAAACAATGAAGGAAATCAGCTTGCCATTTGCAAGGTACACACTGGGAATGGTGATAAAATAGGAATGGACTGTATGCTAAGAAAGTTTAATAGAAGGTAGTAAGCAGAGGACTAGTAAGATACAGAAAGTATGCAATCTTGGCATTCTTGCTTCTTGGAAGAACCAGGAATATATCTTTAGGATGTCAAACCAAGAAGAGGAACTTCACTATTTTTCTCTAGGCTTTCTATAATCAAATGAAGTTCATCATTTCCTATCAGTTATAATTACATCTTTTTAAATAATGTCAAATCATAATTTCAAAGGGTTCATTTTAATTTCTTCTAACATCTAAGGTGTATATATACATAGTAATATATATATATACACACACACACGTACACATATATATGTTCATTTCATTTAAAAAGAAATCTGGGTCTTTGAATACTTGTCCTACAGCTGCGAGGCAATGCCATGTATCAGGGACCTGTTCTGCTGTGTTGGTGAAGGGCAGAGTTCACAACTTTCTATGAAAGTTAAACTTTTAGATTCATTAGGTTCCTTTGAATTGCATGGTGGAACAAACTGCTGAGTGCTTAACATCTTTTATCCTCACAAACATAAGCTAAAAAGGCATTCCTTGTGACAAAGGAAATTCCATCAATCCCACTTCAAAATAGCTAACAATTTCCCATCTCTTAAACTCTAAATAACAAGTAAATGCCTACATTTTCCTTAATACATGTTCTTCGCCCAATGCATTATTACAAGATGGGTTCTATCAACTGAAAAGTAAAAACTGGAGTTTGCAATATCCTGTTAATTTGTTTAAAAATTCTTTTCTCAACAACTTCTTTAGCATATGAAGTCTTTTGATTCTTTGGTAGGTCATTAAACAAAAATTATGAGTAGGCATGAATTTATTCTAAATGAAACTCCCTTTTATTCTTGGAATCTGCGACCCTGACCAACTGGAAAGATGTGCCAAGGAAACCCAACGTCAAAAAACAGGTATATTCTTGAAAACATCTCTGCCATCATTCTCT
This sequence comes from Phacochoerus africanus, assembly GCF_016906955.1. NCBI lineage: Eukaryota > Metazoa > Chordata > Mammalia > Artiodactyla > Suidae > Phacochoerus > Phacochoerus africanus. Next base: position 11,774,727 of record NC_062554.1, read on the forward strand.
AGTAATGTGCCAACAACAGAAACCGTTTACACAAGACACTATTTATTTCATCAGTACAAGTCTACAAAACTGTGTATTTTCTGTGTTCTTTTCATATAGTTTAATTTGAAGCTTCTGCTTCGTGAAAATCTGGCTAATTTTCAAACCTTAACAGAAACTGCAAACTAAAAGTTCTGATTACTAAACTACATCTCCCCTTAACACATCTGCTAGAGACTCTGGAGTTTAATATTAGAAGTCTAATTTACATTTCCAAAAAGGAAGTGTAAAGGATCAAAGGGTTCTATTACACAGCAGTTACTGTGAGCCTAAATCCATGGTTAGTGCTCTAATAATAAGGATCCAAGATGTCCTAAACTCTAGATGGACTGCTGCTTTCCTATACCCTGTCCAGTTCCTGATGACTGAATTATGTCTTTGGATATAGAACATTCACTTTCCCCTAAATTTTATTAACTTCTTTAAAGCATGGTCAGCGTTAATATTTCAGCAAACACAGACTCTTTGAGGAACTCAATCTAAACACCAAGCAGCAGAATTGTTTTTGAACTGTTCAACATTTAATCAGCCGTAATTAACTTCTCTGCATAATAATAATTTTAAGTATCAGGTGCTTGGATTGCACTCCTTGTAGATGAAACACAGTTAACTGGTTTAATCAGAATGAAAAGGGAATTAGAAAGGAAACACTCACTATCAGGTTCACAAACACTTAATTCAAGTTTGGTACATAAGAGGCAGCAAAAGTGGTATCATAACCCATGTCAGTGGGACATTTGCTAAATGGAATACTCAGTCTTTTTGCTCTCTATAGCAGAAGGGTAAAAAGAACTCTTTATTTCACATGAGGCATCCTGTAAAATAAATAATCTGCCCATTCAACAGTTCTTCTTGTTACTTGCTTACATGAAGAGAACTAGCAGGCTGAAGCAGAAGCTGGTGTGTCCAGAGGTAGAGATAGGGTACACGGGAGTTTCTACACCTTAGTGGCTTTACCCAGTTGCAGGACTAAAAACAGTAGAGGGAGGCTGGGGGCAGGAGAGTCCACCTGCGCATGTGTGAACCACTTACCTTGCGTTAATAAGAGTTTTTCTATTGCCTGCCTATTTTAGATAGTTGAGAAAAGGCTAACATTCTTAACTGACTTTCAAATAAATGAACCAGACCTCGCCAGAAAGCAGGCCTGGTAAGTCAGGGTGGCTCCTTATAGTCCTGCTTACTGTCTGTGAATGTAAAAGCCCTTCCCTCCCTTCCGGTGGAACATTGTCTCAAAATAACACTCACAACTTGTCTGGAACCACATGCTACTGGTGCATCCTCTTTTTCGGCTGCTTTCATTATTTTATTTTTTATACAGATACATACACATTGCTAGAATCAAAGCAAAAATATTAATGGGCAGGTACTACAGAACTAAAGTGAACCAAAACAAATCAAAGAACCAACAAGTGAGGAACAATAGCTATAAACTTTCAAGGCCAAAAGATTTAAGGGCAACACCTGTTGAGGAAGGAAAAGGAGTATAAAGTTTTCTAGAGAGGTATTTATAATGGAAGTCTAATGCCAGCTTTTTAATAATAAAAAAGAGAAGTGCCTTATTATACACTGCCTAGCACATATAATGGTTAATTTGGAAAGAAAAATCAATGAAGTTCCTTGGGCCAGCAGCAGATATGGTGTGTCCATTGCCGGCAACAGACACAACACTTGAACAGAAAACCCAATCCCAGGGCAAAGGTATTCACAAAAGTAATGGCTGAAGGTTTCAGAATTTGACAGGCAAGATTTAATCACAAGTGCTACACTTTGTACAATGTTATTTATGGCTCTGCCTGAAATTTTACAGCTATAACAGAAACTAAATAAGACAAAGTTCATATTTTAGTGTCAATGACATGTTAGTTAGTTAGTTACAAATCTCTTTTTCTTGAAACAAAGGGCTTATCTTTCTTTAAAGTGTTGAGATGTTTGAAATGGATGTCATACCTATTAAGTATGGTCGTTTTCAATCAACTCTACGTTGGTTGTGTGACTTGTAATGAATTTTAACAGAAGTCTAATGGCCAAAGGCCAAAACTACATTCAAACCCTGCTAATATATCCAGGCAGATAGTAAAGTCCAACACACACACACATACACACACACATATACACACACATACATGCTAAAACTCAAACTAAAAACCTCCCAAAGGAACTGCTTTGTTTGTAGACTTCAATTTGAAGTAGATACTAAGGGCAAGAATAGACCAAAATTCACCTGAAAATACTTTCCTTCTTCAAATGTGCTAAAATACCGCTGTCAGCCTAGAATCCATCTCTACGTGTATGTTATGTATAGATGTACTTTTTTTTTAAAGAATATTTTAGATATTTAAATATTAAGTGGCCAGAAGACAAGAGTTACACATCTGCAAAGTTTACAGTCCACCTGGGCCTTAAGAAAGTCCACACTCATTTCACTAATAACTCTTCATGATAACATATTAAAGGCCACCTCATCACCACTGCATAAAGCTGTTTTGAAAAATTTCTTGCTAGCACAATCTGGCTTCAAAGTTTCATTATATATTTTACTGTACAAATGCTTTTCAGATGATTTTTTTTTTTTTAAACAAGAAACTCTGCTATAACAGAAACTTAGGTTAGAGTTTTTGATGATGGTATTTTCTTGGTCTCTTCTTTATTAAAGTGTGGTTATCTCCATAGTAAACAAGTTGATTTCATGAATGTTGTTACTAAATGACTTATGTACGATGTTATCTACAATTCTCAAACTGCAACAATACAGACTTGAACTTTAAATAGTCTGTTAATCATCACCTATGCCGTGAATGTTTAAATATAGTATATATTTAATATGAAAAAGCTAAAGCACAAGTGCTTTCTCCCACCCCTAATTCTGTTTTGGGCCCTCACAGAGTCGGAATGCATTCTTATCTACCCTTTTCACAAAGTCAGGAGAGCTCAGGAAATATAAAGTCAAAAATATACAAATCTTTGTTGTTATAATAAGATTTTTTTTTTCCATGAATGAAATTACCAAGGACCATGAACTTGGAAAAAGAAAATCAAAAGGAATTTACAGCAATTATTTATCTTCAAAGTTCAAAACTGGTCACTTCACAGAAAGACTTCAGGGTTTGGTGAAATTTTTCTTCTAAAAAGTCATTCTGTAGTGGAGTTTTCTAGGAAAAATAAAACAGCTTTTAATAACTGGCCCGCTGGTGTGAGAGCTACCGTGGAATAAATTAGCACAAAAAAATGGAAAAAAAGTTTTATAACTGTTCACTGTTACAGACATAATCAACAAGGTCAGTCACTCTCAAAAGCTCATCTTCCTCCTCTTCTGGTGCCCCTGCCTCCTGGCCACCACTCGTCCCATTGGGGGCTAGGCTTGCACTGGCTGTGCTGCTGTCCTTGGGGGTCTGTGGCTTCTCGGCTGGCTTGCCAATCAAGTTCTCAATGGCTTTGCCAGGACTCTGTCCATTGGTGGAAGGTAAGTCCACTAAGCTATAGTCCAACGGGCTCTCCACCTTGCTTACGTTTTCAAAGTCCTCTTCCTCGTCGCTGTCTATCCGATAGGGCCTCTTGGTGCTCTCCGGCTCCGCGGGCAAGACCCTGGGCTGGCTGTCACGGGCAGGCTGAGCTGCGTCTCCACGAGCATTGTCACAACTCTCCTCTTCGTCTGTCTCGATCCGGTGTAGCCGTTTTCGGGATGGTTTACCTTCCTCTTCCTCGTCCTCGTCCGCTTCCGAATACTCATCTGTGCTTCGACCCCGCTTTCGAACTGACCGCTTTGATTTTTTAGCTAATTCATCATCTTCAGAGTGCTTGGACATATAGCTCTCTAGAACAAACAGGACATTGAAGCCGTTGGTAAAATTATCCATTAACAGATTTAAGCCATTCTTTTCCTCCCTGTATTCACACCATGTCCTGCTTTCAGACTTGCGTGCACATAAATACTTCCCTTCTGTAACCGGCCTTATTTCTCTCTCAGTTCCACAGCAATGCCCAGTGTGAGTCATGGAATACTTTACCGATGGTTTTAGGAAAGAGCAGAACCCTTAAAGTGAATGAAGATGGGCTGCTCACAAACTAACAAAGTTCTTCCTACTATCCCTCAAATTAGGGAGTCATCTAAACACGCTGATAAGATAAAAACTGAGCACCCAATTCAGGACATGTGCAATGCTGCACTAGCTCTCATCCCAGGGTATCAAGTGTCCTTGGTGGTCCTTAAATGTCTCATCTTCTTGTCTAGACTTACACCCAGGTGACCTCACCTGGCTTCCTGGCTCTGCACACCATCTGCATGCTGATGACTCTCACATTTGTTTTAGGCAGCCAATCCCCAAGTTCCAGACTCATGTTGCAAACTGCCAACGCAACCGCTATGCCTGGATTTCTAAAGGGGCAGAACGAAGCGCCTAAGCTTCCTCCTCAGACCTGTGGTGTTCTCATCGCCGTCATCTTAGTCACTGGCAACTCTATTCTTCCAACTGCTCAGTCATCCCGGATCCTTTTCTTCCTCCCATCTAACCCAATACTGAATCCTTTGGGTCTACCTTCAAAATACACCCATAATTTGACTGCTTTTCACCCCTTTACTGGCTACTGCTCTGCTCTCACCTCCCATCATTTCTTGCCTGGCCTACTGCAATGGCCTGCTACCTAGACTCCTAGATTCTCTCCCTGTCCCCTTCAATTCACTCATAACACAGCTACCACAGCAAATGAAATCCTAAGTCAGATCATGTTATTCGTTTGCTCGAAATCTGCCAATTATTTCTCATCTCACACAGAATAAAATTCGAAGTCTACACAATGGCCCACTGCACTATCCGATGTGGTACCCGCTAACCATATATGCCTATTTTAAGTTTAAATGTATTAAAATTAAATAAAAATTGAAAATGCAGTTTCTGTCACGCCAGCCACATTTCAACTGGCGGCTACACTACTGAACAGAAGAGACACTGAACGTTTCCATCAGGGCAGAGATGCCAACTGCATGGTGCTGCTCCTGGTCGGAGGCTGGGCATTCTGTTTGCTTGTTTTTATAAAGGGCAGGCCCTACAGACTCTATTACAACACTACTCAACTTTGCGTGAAAGCAGCCACAGACCACAGGTAAATGCTGGGTTGTGACTGTGTTCCAATAAAACCTGATTCCCGGATGCTGTATTCACACACACGGGTGGCCTATAATTTGCTCTCTGTGATCCGGTCCTGCCGATCTCTCTGCTTCACCCCCCACCCGCCCCCTGCTGGAGCTTAAATTCTTCTTTCCCTCACTCCTCCTTCTGCAACTTCCCTGGCCTCCCATCTGTTCCCTGAACATGTCAGGCACAAACTTACCTCAAGGCCTTCACATCTGTTGTTCCATCTCGTATCCTTCCTTCTTTGAGATAAATACATGATACATGGCACACTGAACATTCTTTCTCAATTTTTTTCCCTTTTTAGGGCCGCACCCTCGGCATCTGGAAGTTCCCAGGCTAGAGGTCAAATCAGAGCTACAGCTGCCGGCCTGCACCACAGCCACAGCCGCGCCAGACCCAAGCCATGTCTGCGACCTATGCTGCAGCTGCAGCTCACGGCAACACCAGGTCATCATCCTGCTCAGCAGGGTCAGGGACTGAACCTGCATCCTCATGGGTACCAGCTGCATTCTTAACCTGCTGAGCCACGACAGGAACTCCTTTTTCCAACTCTTTACTCAAATGTTGTCTTCTTAAAGAGGCCATTCCCTTGGTATCCTATTTGAAATTTCAACTACTTTCCCAACCTTCCTTTTCTATGTTACTTTTCTCAACAGCATTCATCTCCTGCTAATATATCCTATATTCTACTTACTTACCATGTTTATTGTCTCTCTTCCCCCAACTAAAATAAGAATTACGTGAGGGAATTATGTTTTTGGCTATTCTGTTCAATGTCCTATTCGAAGTGCTTAGGAGTGACCAGTTCGGTATTTATTCATTTATGTATTTATTTATTTATTTTTTGTCTTTTGTCCTTTTAGGGCCGCACCCACAGCATACAGAGGTTCCCAGGCTAGGGGGTCTAGTTGGAGCTACAGCTGCTGACCCACAGCAGAGCCACAGCAGCGCCAGATCTGAGTCACGTCTGTGACCTACACCACAGCTCTCGGCAACGCTGGGTGCCTAGTCGGATTCGTTTCCACTGCGCCACGATGGGAACTCCCCGGAATTTATTTTTAATAGTTGAATTAATGAACCCAGGTTTGTCTTTCATGACACACGAAGATAAATACACATTTACCACAGGGTGACCTCCCTTTTTTAGCTTCCCATATCCAAACGTTTTTTTCCCCTTGCTCTCCTGGCTTGGGTTCAGACTTAATTGACAAGGATCTATGAAAGCAAATAATCTTCAAAACAGATCACAGACAATGGAGAATTAAATAGATAAAAAAGAAATGGGGGAAGGTAAGGGTTAGAATCGTTTAAAATGAATGTGGGAAGAACTCTGAAATAACTATAAAGACTATGTAGGCATCGCAAACTCCTATTTTAGTTTTTCCTACACTTCTGGTATGGGGCACAGCTACAGCTATTAAGAAGTAAAACAATTAACCACCTAAAGCTCACTCTCAAGGTGGAGAGAGATGGCAGGCACCCTTGGTTTGAAACTGTTTAGCTCTTTAGGGCATGGGTTATTTCAAAATGAGGGCCATGAATAATAAGGGAAGTGGGAGAAATCTCGTTCAAATCACAACTTTCTGATGGTCCTCTAGTTTCTTTTTTCCTTTTTTTTTTTGCTTTTTAGGGCCGAACCTGCAGAGCACAGAGCAGTTCCTGTGATAGGAGTGTAACTGGAGCTGCAGGTGCAGGCCCACACCACAGCTGCAGCAATATCGGATCCAAGCCTCATCCGCGACCTGTTACACCACCGCTCACAGCAACGCCAGATCCTTAACCCACTGAGCAAGGCCAGGGATCGAACCCACATCCTCATGGATAATAGTCGGATTCGTTTCTGCTGAGTCACAAGAGGAACTCCCAATACAGTTCTAGTTTCAATGAAGAATTTATTTATTACAATGAAGACCTTAAAAATTGGGATATCATTAAGGATCAGCTATTTAAACTATAATAGTGATCAGGCATAAAGTAATGGGTTTTATCTCAAAGATACTAGCAGTTATATTAAATTTCTAAGAAATTGTACAGAATCATAATCCTGAGTTTACTTTAAACTTGTACTCCTGCCTTGTTCAAACTTCTTTTTTTTTTTTTTTTTTGGTCTTTTTGCTATTTCTTGGGCCGCTCCCGCGGCATATGGAGGTTCCCAGGCTAGGGGTCGAATCGGAGCTGTAGCCACCGGCCTACGCCAGAGCCACAGCAACGCGGGATCCGAGCCGCGTCTGCAACCTACACCACAGCTCACGGCAACGCCGGATCGTTAACCCACTGAGCAAGGGCAGGGACCGAACCTGCAACCTTATGGTTCACCTTGTTCAAACTTCTTTAACTAGAGATCTATTCCTTACCTTCACTCTCTGAGCTAGAAAGCCTACGCTTGTGAACTCGTCTGATTTCTTTACCACGTCGTAAACTCTTCTGGGAACCATCACTTTCTGAATCTTCTTTGTAGTTAATTTGTCTTTTCTGGTTCCTCCTTGATCGCCTTCGCCGAGTTTCTACAAAATCGTCACTAAAATCATCACTAAAGTCACTTTCTATTAAAAAAAAAAGGGGGGGATGAGAGGGAGGAGGAAAGAAAAAGAAGTACAAATTTTAATTTTGCTAAACAAAAATGTAGTTAGCTTAGGTTATAAAAATGTAAAGCTACCAAGCAGAGTTCAGTCATAACAACTTTTCAATGAAGAATAATTTTCACAAATCTTTAATTTCCTCTTTAATAAAGAGTAAGTCTGGGAGGGGGCTTTAATGCCGAATGTCACAAAGGTATCCTATTAGCAGTCAATCTTCAAGATTAAAAGACGTTTTTATACTTTCTTTCTCTCATACAACCTAGAGCTACCAAGTCGGCTGCGTGGTTGCCACAACCAGCTCTGCTTGGTGGAAAGTTACTATTCCGCCCCATGAAACTCTCCTGTTCCTGTGTATGTACACGGCTATAGTCATAGCTTCACAGTGTACCACAGAGGTAAAACTTCGTAACTGCAGAAAACTGAAGAGCCTATTTTCAAATAAATATAGAACTAGACTTTTGTGGCTTTTTTTTTTTTTTTTTTTTGCTTTTTAGGGCCGCACTTTTGGCATATGGAGGTTTCCAGGCTAGGGGTCGAATAAGAGCTACAGCTGCCAGCCTACACCACAGCCATAGCAACATCAGATCCAAGCGGCATCTGCGACCTACACCACAGCTCACAGCAACGCTGGATCCTTAACCCACTGAGCAAAGCCAGGGATCGAACCCGCAACCTCATGGTTCCTAGTCGGATTCCTTTCTGCTGTGCCACGATGGGAACTCCATTTGTGGCTTTTTAAAATACGGAATTAAAATCTCCTAATTAAATACAGCTTATGTGGCTACTTTAACTCTCAAAGAAGAGCTAAGCAGCACTGTTCTTGTCATGTCATCTCTGATCAATAAACCAGAGCATTGTGTTTTTCAGGAATGCTAACAAATTCTGCTGAATCATCCAGCTTTGTGTTCTAATGGATTTCAAATATTTCCAAATAGCTTTCCAATAGTTTAAAGGGGTCCCCACCAGCCAAATCTGGGATGAATTGAGTCAAAACAGTAAGGGCAACATATTATGTACCTACTAACTGAAGTAAGAATCCAGAAGTGCATACAGGTACGAAGAAGTAAACATGTAGAGGAGAAGAGAAACCTCGTCCTTACACAACACCAAATAATAAATATAACAAATGCTGGAGAGGGTGTGAAGGAAAGGGTACCCTCCTGCACTGCTGGTGGGAATATAAATTGGTACAACCACTACGGAAAACAGTATGGAGGTACCTCAGAAAACTAAATATAGAACTACCCTATGACCCAGCAATCCCACTCCTGGGCACATACCCAGAGAAAACCTTCATTAAAAAGATACACACACCCCCATGTTCAAAGCAGCACTATTCACAACAGCCAAAACATGCCAACAACCTAAATGTCCATGGACAAATGAATGCACTGAGAAGATGTGCTATTATGCACAATGGAATACTACTCAGCATAAAAGAGAACAAAATAATGCCATCCGCAGCAACACGGACGGAACTAGAGACTCTCATACTAAGTGAAGTAAGTCAGAAAGACAAATACCATATGCTATCACTTATATCTGGAATCTAATATATGCCACAAATGAACCTATCTACAGAAAAGAAACAAACTGGAAAACGGATCTGTGGTTGCCAAGGGGGAGGGGGAGGACTGGGAGTCTGGGGTTAACAGATGCAATGAGACGCTGCTGTATAGCACTGGGAACCACATCCAGCCACTTGTGATGGAACACAATGGAGAATATACAACTGGGTCATCTTGCCGTAGAGCAGAAATTGACAGAACATTGTAAATAAACTATAATACAAAATGTGTAGGAATATAATCACAAGGAAACAGAAAAACCTAACCTGGGGTATATTTTACAAACTAGCATGAATTCCTAAAAAATGCCAAGGTCAACAAAGTATGAGGAATATTCTAGATTAAAGGAGACTAAAGAGACATGAATAAATGTGATGTATAATTCTGGATTGGATCCTTAACAATGAAAAAAAATCATGTAAAGGACAATATTGGGACACCTAATGAAATTTGAATGTATGCTACTAATTAGCTAACAGATTTTTTTTTTTTTTGGGGGGGGGGTCTTTTTGCCTTTTCTAGGGCCGCTTCCACAGCATATGGAGATTCCCAGGCTAGGGGTCTAATTGGAGCCATTGCCACTGGTCTATGCCAGAGCCACAGCAACGCCGGATCCTAGCTGTGTCTGCAATCTACATCACAGCTCACAGCAACGCAGGATCCTTAACCCACTGAGCAAGGCGGGATCGAACCCGCAACCTCATGGTTCCTAGTCAGATTCGTTAACTACTGCGCCAAGACGGGAACTCCCAGCTAACAGAATTTAATCAATGTTAAAATTTCTCATTGTGATTTTATACTGTGGTTATGTAAGAAGATTTCCTTGTTCTTAGGAAATAATCACTGATAAAGGGGCATAATGTCTCCTCTTATTCGAAAGGTTTAGAAAAAAACATAAATAAAAAAATACTCCACAAGCCTGGCCCAAGTGGGGATATAATACTCCTGTTGATGGCACTTCCTCGGTAAGATGACAGCTACCCACCTGCCAATCCCATAAGCATTCATATCTGTGTCTTAACTGCCATGCCTCCTCTCCCTATTAATTTATAAAAACTAACAAATCACTGATCATGATCTAAATGTGTTAGAGATAACTGTTAATTGCTGATCGTTCTCTCTCTAGTAGCTAGACCTCTGAGAAAAATATTCTCAGATTATTAAGGATGATTTCTAAGAAACACTAAGAGGGTAAAGTCTAGGTATGGAAACACTTGGAACCAAGAGAACTCATCACGAATGAACTGGGATGAAGTTAACACATCCATCTCTATCTACCTATCTATCTTCTCAGATGTTTTATGTGAAAGATTCAGTTAGTGGTGAATCATAAGAATACATTCAAAGGTGTTTTTTTTTTTTTTTTTGGTCTTTTTAGGACCACATCAAGGCATATGGAGGTTCCCAGGCTAGGGGTCGAATTGGAGCTGTAGCCAGCAGCCTACACCAGAGCAACAGCAACTCGGGATCCAAGCTAAGTCTGCAACCAATACCACAACTCATGGCAACGCCAGATCCTTAAACCACTGAGCAAGGCCAGGGATTGAAGCTGCATTCTCAGGGATGCTAGTCAGGTTTGCTACCGCTGAGCCACAATGGGAACTCCAGAACTCAGTTTTATCAGAAAGCATATATTAAAATTAAATTTTAGCTTCAGAAGCCCTAAGTATTTACTGATTTGTTTGTTTATTTAGGTCTTTTTAGGTGACACCTGTGACATACGGAGGGTTCCCAGGCTAGGGGTCAAATCGGAGCTGTAGCCACTGGCCTATCCCACAGCCACAGCAACATGGGATATGAACCACATCTGCAACCTACACAGGATCCTTAACCCACTGAGCGAGGCCAGGGATCAAACCTGCGTCCTCATGGATGCTAGTCAGATTCATTTCTGCTGAGCCACGACAGAAGCTCCTAGCTGCCCCAGGAATTTATTGACTTGGTGAGATGTGGATACAAATTACTTTTACCTGAGTCTCTACTATTCTCCTCAGACTCCTCTTCTTCATCATCATCAGAGTACTTTTTCTTTGGGGTCTTTCTTCGCAAACGCCTGCTTTGCCTCATTGGCCGGGAAGGATGTCGCCTTAGTCTGCGGCTACAGAAATCAGTGTCGCTGTCATCATTAGATGGTGGGTCTTCTTCACTTTCATCTGGGTTCTCATCAGATACCACAAACTCATCCTGTGATCTGTCCAAGAGAAACTAGATGAATTTTGATGGTACACTTAAAACCATGAACCCATTTTTGAGTTCTGAGTTCAAATTCTAATAAGGCCAGTAAATTATCTCCCACGTACCCTGAACTCAACGCGCACAAAAACGAATCCATTCTTTCCTAACCTACTCCTCTCAGCTGTTCCCCAGCCAGGTACTATTACCAGGTACTATTCAGTACTATTACCCATCTAGGAATTCAAAGGAGAAACTTGGTATTAATCTTAATTTCTTTCTTCCTTTTCATTTCCCACATCTAATCCATGGCTAATTCCTCCTGAGTCTACCTATTAAAGATAGTATCTCAGACCTGATACCGCTTCTTTGTTCAGGAGCTCGTCTCCCTTCTAAACCACTACAGCAGTTCCCTGAGGTCTCACTAATCTCTAGACTCATTTCCCTCCAATGAATGCCAGGACGAATCTTTCTGAAACACAAACCTCACATTAGTCTGGTATTTAAAACCCTTCAGTGGTTTTCATCATCTTTAGGGTAGAGTCCAAATTCCTATGCATGACAAAGAAACACTCCATCATCTGGTTCCTTTTTATTTCTTGGCCACATTTCCAGCACGGAAGTCTCTGCTTACTTTCTTCCTCAAGTCTTGTTATCCTGAAACACCAGGAGTTTCCTAAATATTCTGTGACATCTTATGCCTGCTGCTTTGGCTGTGTGCTATCTCCCTCTCCTTGGAATACGCTTTCTTCATACTGATTCTAACTGAAATTCATCAATCGGCCCAATTCATTCTTCAAATTTCCGAAGAGTTTTACCTCCACTCCGAGGCTTTCCTTGACCTCTCTGGATTGATCTGGCCCCACCCTGCACCCAGCCTTATGCTTTACCTACACTTTAATAAGAATCAGGCAGAATGGCTTTTTTTTGTGGTTTCTTTTCTTCTTCTTCTTTTTTTGCTTTTTAGGACTGCACCCATGCCATAGGGAGGTTCCCAGGCTAGGGGCTGAATCAGAGCTGTAGCTGCGGGCCTACACACAGCCACAGCAATATCAGATCCAAGCCCTGTCTGCAACCTACACCACACCTCATGGCAACACTGGATCTATAACCCACTGAGTGGCCAGGGATCGAAACCCACAACCTCATGACTCCTAGTCAGATTCAATTCTGCTGTGCCACGACGGAAACCCCTTTTGTTATGGTTTCTCTGTTTGTTTCTTCCCCTAAAAATCTGATAGGAGAAACTCGCAGTATATTTTTCGCTGTCTACTCTAGAGGAAAGCCGTTCCTGATCTTCCATATAAATAACCTGCCCCAACCCAAACCCCATGGGTCACTAGAAAATAATTCTAATGATTTGTACTTGTCTATTTCTCACCTTTGACTCGGAATCTCTCATGGTCATGTGCCAGAAGGTGGCATAGAGGTATACTACAAATGAATGTTCAACTGCAGTTCATAAAATTTAAATACAATTTTGAATATTGAACAACCAACCATAAAACTGCATTTTAATCTAAAAAGAACCAACATCAGAATTCTTAAAACTGTTTTAAGTCTTCTGAAAATAGATTTCTATGTGTATGAAGAGCAAAAGCGCCATCAGAGCAGGGCCGAGCTTCTCGGGCAGCCCTTGTCAAGCCTGGATCTAGGGAACGGGGTCTAGGGAAGGCAGGCCACGCACCCATCACTGATCTTGAACTCATCTTCGCTCTCCTCTTCATCCAGGTTGCTGTCACTGTCCAGATCGTTCAGTCGCCGGCGTTTCTTCCGCCGAGCGGCAGCAGCCCTCTGGGGGCGCTTATTTTCTTTTCTTTCTTCGTCCAATATAGTGGAGATGTCTTTGCCACGGTGGCCTGTGATGGTGGAGATGTCTTTTCCTCGGCCAACTCCTGAGTCCAGGGGCAAGAAAGACAGGGAGGGGGAGACAGAGACAACTGCATGTTGATCAAAAGCTTCCCTTTAATATCCTCAGCAGCTTTTCATTTGGTTTCTTATTTTGTTTCTACATATATGCAATTTTCTCACAAATGAGCTAATGGAGCTCTTAAGAGTTTTTGCATTAAACTGACTAAATCTAAGTTTACTATGTACAGAAGATCTTAAAAAAATTTTTTATACAATTCACATACCATAATATTCACCCTTTTAAAGTGCATAATTCAGAGGTTTTTAGTAGAGTCACAAAGTTGTGCAACCATCACCACTAATTCCAGAGTATTTCCATTACCCCAAAAAGAAACCTCATACCTATTAGCGGTTATTCAAGAATTTCTTCTTGAAAGTTGTCTTTTGAACATGGCTTTAAAGAGGCCAATCCTTTTTTTTTTTTTTTTTAACTGTTTGCAGGATAGAGAAAGTGAGAATTTAGCAGCAAAGATGTAAATAAGGTCCACATGTCTGGAAAAGCTACGACTTCTTCAGTGCCACACAAACCGCCTACTTATTATTAACCCTTTCTAGAGCTTTCATAGTAACTAAGTGGAAATCACCCTGTTCCTTGGAGCATGAAGAAGTCCCGACAGGGCTTTTTAATTAAATTACCTTCTAATTATTCTATTTTAATGTCACCTATTAGAGACTATGGCACAAATACACTTTTACAAGGTTAATCGAAAGCAACCATTTAGATTCTGATTATCCATATATATATATATATTTTGTCTTTTTAGGGCTGCACCTGCAGCACATGGAGGTTCCCAGGCTAGGGGTCCAATCAGAGCTAGAGCTGCCAGCCTACACCACAGCCACAGCAACATGGGATTCAAGCCATGTCTGTGACCTTCACCACAGCTCACGGCAACGTGGGATCCTCAACCCACTGAGCGAGGCCAGGGATCAAACCTGCAACCTCATGGATGCTAGTCAGGTTTGTTAACCACTGAGCCATGACAGGAACTCCCTGATTATACATAATTTTTGACTTTGTAGCAGTAGCATCTAAAAATGGAAAGACAGGAGTTCCTGTCGTGGTGCAGTGGTTAACGAATCTGACTAGGGACCATGAGGTTGCGGGTTTGATCCCTGGCCTCGCTCAGTGGGTTAAGGATCCGGCGTTGCCATGAGCTGTGGTGTAGGTTGCAGACGTGGCTCGGATCTGGTGTTGCTGTGGCTCTGGTGTAGGCTGGTGGCTACAGCTCCGATTAGATCCCTAGCCTCGGAACCTCCACATGCCATGGGAAGCAGCCCTAGAAAAGGCAAAAAGACAAAAAGACCAAAAAAAAAAAAGAAGAAAGAAAGAAAGACAACAGCAAAGTTTCACCAGGTTCTCTGTTTGGAAGCAAAAGTAGATTTTTTCATCCAGGGAGGGACATTTACATTTCATTTCATATTGTAAAACAAAACAACCTTTAAAATACTTAGTAAGATCTGAGTCTACACAGTGATACTGTGTCCACAGATTATTGTGAGTCTTAGTTAACATCAGCAGGGATCATGACACATGCTGAGGAGAATAAGAAAATACGCTTGCTCATTGCTCGAATAAAGGCATTTCAGTTAATGTATTAGCCAAGTTAGATAAAGAGGAGAAAATGACAAACATACCTCCTCCATCGGCCTCTTTGATATCATCTTCTATAGCTTCATCAATTGCTTCATCAAACTCATCAAATCTAAAATACATACAACAATCACATTACATACAGCGTGGCCTGGCATATGGGTCAGAAGGGCTGCCTCTGAAGTGAAAAGGGCTTGAATATGAACTTGCTCCCTGCCACTCCGGGGCTGTGCAACTTGGATTACATCACCTTACACTTGTGAAATTAACTCGTTTCTTTGGTAAAATGGGGTTTTGTAAATCAGTATCTAATTCTAAGTCGTTTTTCATTTTCAAAGATCATCTATGCTATGGGATCAAGCAAGTATTTCTGTAAAGTGCCAGATCATAAATATTCTAGGCTTTGTGGACTGTACAGTCTCTGTTGTAACCACTTATCTATCTCTGCCACTATGATGCAAAATCAGCCACAGACAACAAGTGAAGGAATATATGCCTCTGCCCAATGTGACATTCGTTATACACTGTGATCTGAGTTTCATGTAACTGTCATACAATTTTCTCCTTTTTTCGACTATTTATAAATGTAAAAACGACTCCTAGGTCATGTGCCATTCAGAAATTGACAGTGAGCTGGATTGGCCCATAGGCCATAATTTGCCAACCCCTGATTATACAAATCACGTGATAAAGTAAACTGAACAAAATCAGTGTTCCAGAAATAATAGTGTGAGGAGTATATTATTATTATTAAAGATTATAATTACTGAAATTCATATACACATGATTAGAATTTTATTTTATTTATTTATTTTAGGCCCTCACCTATGGCATACTGAGGTTCACAGGCTATGGGTCAAATTGGAGCTATGGTCACTGGCCTACACCACAGCTCTTTGCAATGCTGGCTCCTTAACCCACTGAGCTAGGCCAGGGATTAACCTGCGTCCTCGTGGATATTAGCCAGATTTGTTTCCACTGAGCTATGACAGGAACTCCAGATGACTAGAATTTTAAAACTATGTAAATGTACATTCTCGCACAAGGGCGAATTTCCTCCAACTTAAGGAAAAAAAATCAAGACTAGATGACTACTAAGACTTCTTCACATAAAAAAACCCCTTTCATTTTAGAAGTGAGGTGACCAAAGCATACAGTGACTTGTCGAAGACTGTGCTAAACACGGTAATCACTAACTATATACGGTTATTTTTTATTTCATATTTTTAATTCTTTTTTTTTTTTTCTATTTTCATGGCTGCACTTGCGGCACATGGAAGTTCCCAGCTGCCAGCCTACACCACAGCCACAGAAACGCCAGATGCAAGCAGAATCTGCTGCACAGCTTGCAGCAATGCCACATCCTTAACCCACAGAACGAGGCCAGGTACCGAACCTGCATCCTCAGGTTCTCAATATGTCAGGTTCTTAACCTGCTGAGCCAAGATGGGAATTCCTTAAATTAATTAAAATAAAAAAATTCTGTTCCTCACTAGCCATATTTCAAGGGCTCAACAGTGACATATGGCTACTGACTCCCATACTGGACAGCAAAGAAATAAAACATTTTCATAACCACAGTAAATTCTATTAGCACTGGATTAAAGTCACACAGTGGATTGACAACAGCGTTAAGACAAATAGCCAGGGAGTTCCCGTCGTGGCGCAGTGGTTAACGAATCCGACTAGGAACCATGAGGTTGCGGCTTCGGTCCCTGCCCTTGCTCAGTGGGTTAAGGATCCGGCGTTGCCGTGAGCTGTGGTGTAGGTTGCAGACGCGGCTCGGATCCCGCGTTGCTGTGGCTCTGGCGTAGGCCGGTGGCTACAGCTCCAATTCGACCCCTAGCCTGGGAACCTCCATATGCTGCCGGAGCGGCCCAAGAAATAGCAACAACAAAAGACAAAAAAAAAAAAAAAAGACTAATAGCCAAATATTTTGCCTTTTGAGCTGAGAAACTCATTAAAGCTATGGATTTCCTTTCTAGGAAAATATTATGATGCGGCATGATGGAGGATAATGTGAGAAAAAGAATGTCAACATACGTGTGTGTGTGTGTGTGTGTGAGTGACTGGGTCACTTTGCTGTACAGCAGAAAACTGACAGAACGCTGTAAACCCTCTGTAAGAGAAAATAAATATAACGCACAAAAATTTACACATAATTTCAGAGGATTCACAAGGTTCCGGTTAAGAACTCTTCTACAGTATAATTTTAAATGCTGCGTAGTCTCATCTTACAGATGTATCATGATTTAGTTAAAAGTTTACCTTCAACTTTTTCACAACTGCGAACAATCCATGCATTTATTTGTCAGGCGACAATAACACATACAGATAAAGCCAGATGCAAAGTTAACGGAAAAGAGGATTTTCCTCAAGGACATGATGCGGCTGTAAAGTGCCATAACGATCTATTTTTTTGAGTGACTACTACTTTCTTGCTCAATAAAGGACTGTTTTCTAGAATCGGAGACTACTGAAATTGTATCAGCAAAAATCCAACACCCACCCTTGCCTGCAGGATTGAAGTCACTTTTAACACAAACAAGCAGCCTTGGTTTACATCCCAGGTTCAGAGTCTGGATAAAGGGCTGGATGTAACACTTGACAGTTTCCTTTATCTTCATTTTTTTCAAGGAAACAGGACCCTCTGTCCACCTAGCCATCCAGATAAGATACTGACCCCTTCACAGTCCTGCTTTGCTTGGAGCCTTCCTGTTCATTTAAATTTCATCTAAACTCTATCCTTCCTCAGTATCTTGTCATAACTCTATCTTTTCCTTAGCCAGATGCCTCCCGGATTTACTATGAGATTTTGCTGGATTACATGCCTTGCTTATAACCCATTGGGAACCAGGCAGGATATATATAAATGAATCATATAATACAATTTATGATTAAAAACATAGTTTGTAAATTCCTGTATTATTGTTATATAATTGTAAGCTGAAGGGAACATTTCGGTTAGTCTACCATTACAGGTGTAGCATCCAAACCCAAGAGAACATACCAACCACTCAAAGACACATGGCTAATTAGTGACACAAAGAGGACTATAACTTTAGTCAATTTTATTTTTTGTCTTTTTTTTTTTTAGGGCCGCACTCACGGCATATGGAGGTTCCTGGGCTAGGGGTCAAGTTGGAGCTATAGCCACTGGCCTTTGCCACAGCCACAGCCCCACCAGATCTGAGCCGCGTCTGCGACCTACACCACGGCTCACAGCAACACTGGATCCTTAACCCACAGAGCGAGGCCAGGGATGGAACCTGCATCCTCGTGGATGCTCGTCAGATTCATTTCCATCGAGCCATGACAGGAACTCCACTCCTAGTCAATTCTGATGTCATCCTCTATTAGGAACAGTAAGAATATGATAACTATTAAATGACAGAGTGATAAAATTCCTTTTGGGGGGGCCTTCTTCTGTGTTGCTTCCTTATTAAGTGCTTTACATTTAATATTCACTCACAACAGTCCCACTGTACGCCATGTGCAATGTAAATCCTAGGTGTACTTAGAGCTTAAATATGAAGAATAAACACCCCAAAATTACAGAAAGTCTATGGGGGACTCCTTTCAATTTCTTTAAAAAGTACCAAGAAAGGAATAAAGAAAAAGTGACAAGAGACTTAGAAATGCCCAACAAGCAGCTGCTCAGCACCAAGGAAAATGCAAAGCAAAATCACGAGACATCACCTCACCTCTCTAAGCATGGCCAGCAGGAAAAAAACAAAAGCAGGGACAGGGAGAACCCAGAAACCTTATAAACTGTTGGTGGGAATGCAAAATGGTGCAGCTGCCATGGAAAAGAGCATGGGGGTTTCCATAAAAACCAAAAACAGAACTAGCACGTGATCCATGGTAGTTCTATTTTTGGTTTTAGAACTACCATGTGATCCAGCAATCCCATTTCTAGGTATATATCCAAAATGAAATGCTAATAAAACAAATCTCTACTCCCCACCCCCCCTTTTTTTTTCTGTTTGCTTTGTAGGGCCACATGTGTGTGGCACCATGGAAGTTCCCAGGCTAGGGGTCGAATAGGAGCTACAGCTGCCAGCCTACGCCACAGCCACAGCAACGCCGGATCCCCAACCCCCTGAATGAGGCCAGGAACTGAACCTGCATCCTCAAGGTTACTAGTCAGGTTCATTGCCGCTGAGCCACAACGAGAACACCTCTACTTCCTTTAAAACCACAATTATATCAGGATTCAAAGACAATACAGTTCTCCCATAATGCTTATTCTGATAATGTAAATTTGTCCCAACATGACTGATAGATTGGGAAATAACTCATGCATAGCATGTATTTCACATTTGCTTATACATAGTTTTCTTCATGAGAAACAATAGGTAAATACAGAAAACGGCACCTAGCTGCACAGGAATAGACAAAACACACACATGCACACACGTTAAAAACACCCACCAGCTACCTAAGCTTATCGTGTGTGTTATAAACCACCGCCATCTGAATCCGGTATCACAACTTTCTGGCTGATCTCAAATAACTCTCCTTTTACTATTACACAGTAATCTATCAGCTCTAGCGCTCCTCACAACCACTTCCCACAGACAAACTTCAGGGCTTTTTTCAATATAAAATGTCGTATTTGTTGTAGTATTTATGTTATTTCTTAACCGTTTAACATGTGTCAAATGATACTATCATTTTTTACTAGATCCTTATTTTTTTAAAAAAGTGTATCACTGATGAAAACATTGAGTGTGTGGCCCTAACGTCATACTTCCTAGAATCCCTGTAGTTTTTACGGTGGGATGCTGTGTATGGCATGGCGATTCCCAGGGATGCATTTAATATGCTGCAGCAGAATTCATGTTAACATTTGTACTTTCTATCAGTAGGTTTTGACTCCACTAGCTATAATGATTTTATATTGAAAAAGTTATTTTTTAAGGTTTTTTTTTAAATATAAAGAATAAGATGGACATCATTCCCATATATATTAAGGACTTTACTCTTACTGATCCTACTGCATTTCACAATGTTTTAATAACAACAGCGAACCTCACGAGGAGAACTTTTCCATGATCACTGATAAAAGTTTATAAACAGGAAGCAAGCTCAGAGTTCTACAAAATTAACTTTGTTTTTCACTTCCAGTTATTCAGGTTAAAAGATTATGCTGGTGTTATCTAACAATGGTTTAAAATAATTAAAATGTCATTTATTTACTATTTGAGACAGCGTGGTTTAATGAAAAGAACACTAGACCAGCAAACACTTAGAGAATAAGGTTTTCGTCTACGTTTAGCTGCTGACAGTGACCACGGAAAAACCGCCCTCTCTGCTATTTCTGGCGGCAGGTGGAGCGCCAGATGATGTTACTGATTCTTTCGATAGGAGCTGATGGAGCAGTGTGCCAGCCGTGAGGAGAGAGGGATGACTCTCAAGGACATGGTCCTTACGTCACGCTGACAGTACACTGGGGGAGAGAAAGAGTCATCAAATAATTGAAGTCACACTCATTACAATCATTACAACCACGGAAGCACTTTCGAGGAGAAGAACTGGTTCCTTTAAAGGCACAGAGAAGGTTGTTAACCAAAAGAAGGTTGTTAACAAGGTAAAAAATGGGAGGAAAAATTCTAGGCCGAGTGAACAGTATGTAGGAAGGGACTGAAGAACACAGGGTGGCTAACGGGAGTTCGTACGGGGAAATGAGGGGGAACCGCGGAGTATAGGGCACGTCATGCAACGCCTGTGGGTCTTGTGAAGGCTTGAGTCCTTAACCCCAGAGCTACAGAGACTGGACAACAAATGTTAAACGAAGAGGATAACATGAACGAGTTTACATTTGGGAAAGATGATGCTGGCGTTTCTAAAATTTTATGATCCTAAGACAGTTCGTAAGAAATACGCAGACAACTTCTAATGATTACTGTGATGACTAGAGTCAGGTTTTGTTTTGCGTTTTTTGGGTTTTTTTTTTTTGCTTTTTAGGGCCATACTGGAGGCATATGGAAATTCCCAGGCTAGGGAGAGAATCGGAGCTGCACCTGCCGGCCTACGCCACAGCCGAAGCAACGTCCCATCTGCCTGCGACCCACACCGCAGCTCACAGCAATGCCAGAGCCTTTAACCCACTGAGTGAGGCCAGGGATTGAACTGGTATCCTCATGGATACTAGTCGGATTTGTTTCCTCTGTGCCACAAAAGGAACTCCCTGGAGTCTGGTTGTTTTAAAAACATTTTCCACTCTTTCGCTGTAACCATTTCTACAGATTTCATACCTGTAACTTATACATTTTCGCGTTCTTGTTGACCTCCTTTCAAGCAAGTTTACTTTGGATTTTTTTGAATCTTTTTTCTTTTCTTCATGATCTTCAGAAAAATCAGGCTCCTAGGTTAGAAATACAATAATATATAGGTTTTTAGTCATAACAGAAAAAACTTCCTTGGAATTAATAGCTTTTTAACACTGACCTAGGCAGCACATGTGAAAGGTTTAAAAAGTGAACGATCTCCTTAAAACTGAATAAACATGGCAACACTAAGTATAGAGATTAAAAAGAATATTGGTGATCAAAGGATGAAACTCTTCTGTATTAAACTTATGCTTCTGTGAGTTTCTATATATATAAAAAATATGCGGTTGCACCTGTGGCATGGGGAAGCGCTCAAGCCAAGGCTGGAATATACGCCACAGCGGTGACAAGAGGCCCTTAACACACTGAGCCACCAGGGAACTCCTATTACTACCTCCACTCCACTCCCCTTTCCCACCCAGTGGCACATGGAGCTCCTAGGTTAGGGATCAGATCCTTAATCCACTGAGCAGGCTGGGGATGGAACATGTGTTCTAGCACTCCAGCAATGCTTTGGAACTCAATGTATCAGAGTGGGAACTCATATAATTATCTCTTTTAAAACAATCATGGTGCAGTTTTATCTACCAATAGTAAAACTTAACACATAAAATATTCAATCAAGGGAGTTCCCGTCGTGGCTCAGTGGTTAAGGAATCCAACTAGGAACCATGAGGTTTCGGGTTAGATCCCTGGCCTTGCTCAGTGGGTTAAGGATCCAGCGTTGCCGTGAGCTGTGGTGTAGGTTGCAGACGAGGCTCGGATCTGGTGTTGCTGTGGCTCTGGCATAGGCCAGCAGCTACAGCTCCGATTAGACCCCCAGCCTGGGAACCTCCATATGCCTCGGGAGAGGCCCTAGAAAAGGCAAAAAGACAGATAAGAAAGAAAGAAAAGAAAGAAAAGAAAAAAAGAAAGAAAGAAAGAGCAAAAAGACCAAAAAAAAAAAATCAATCAATATGTGAATAAAGGAAACAATGAATTTTTTTTTTCTTTTTAGGGTCTTTTTTTCCACCTGCAGCATATGGAAGTTCCCAGGCTAGTGGTCGAATCAGAGCTGCCTACACCACACCCACAGCAACGTGGGATCCAAGCCACATCAGCAACCTACACCAGAGCTCAGGACAATGCCAGATACTTAACTGAATGAGGCCAGGGATCGAACCTGCATCCTCATGGATACTAGTGGCTTGTAACCCACTAAGCCACAACAGGAACTCTGGAAATAACAGATTTAGAAAAAGAAAGGCACACAATGCTTAATGCTTTAGAAAACTAACCAAGCCAGGTTATTTCAGTGTGTGGTTTAATTAAGCCTGAATTAACACAATTAATTAAAACTGAGAAACTAAGGAAAATTCTTCATTTCAAATGAAAATTGTTAAAAATACTTTCACTCACAAGATAGTTTTCTTTGTTCTTTCTTTTTTCGTTTTTTTGGTCTTTTTCCAGGGCTGTACCCACAGCATATGGAGGTTCCTAGGCTAGGGGTCTAATTGGAGCAGTAGCTGCCAGCCTATGCAAGAGCCACAGCAACGCCAGATCCTTAACCCACTAAGCAAGACCAGGGATCCAACCCGCAACCTCATGGTTCCTAGTTGGATTCCTTAACCACTGAGCCACCATGGGAACTCTTAAATTTTCTTTTTTTTGTTTGTATTTTCTTTTTAGACCCATGCCCGAGGCACATGGAAGTTCCCAGGCTTGAGTTCAAATAGGAGCTGTAGCCACCGGCCTACATCACAGCTACAGCAACATGGTGTCCGAGCAGCATCTGCAACCTACACCACAGCTCACGGCAACACCAGATCCTTGACCCACTGATGGAGGCCAGGGATCAAACCTGCATCCTCATGGATGCTAGTCAGGTTCATTAATCGCTGAGCCATGATAGGAACTCCTAAAGTGAGTTAAGTTTTAGAACAAGTGTGGCAGTATCTTCTTTAAAAATACTATAAATCAGAAACTTACTTGTGGAGGAATGATGTTTTCAATACTGATACCCACATACACCAAGCGTTCTTTCCTTTAAGTGGAAAAAAAAAAAAAAGCACACAAAATGAGATTTGTTAAAAATTGTTAGGAAAGTATTATTAACACAGATAATACTAAAATTATGACTTCATGATAACAGCAGAGGCTAGCTTACACACGTTAGGTACTGTCTATGAACCTTATAGTACTGGTATCTGTGGCAGGTATAAAACTTGCTAAAGCTATGAAAGTGACTTACACCAGTGAAATAAAACCCATAAGTGAAATACACCAGGAAATTTGATGAAAAGAGTCATGCTGAGCCTCACTGATGAATCGATTAGATGGAAAGCCAACTTTGGACAAACTAGATCTTTGCTATGCTGGGAGTTCTCATATTGTATATGATTATTTCTAATGCTATTCATTCTTGTTTGCAGAGAACACAGCCATATGCCTCTGCATGCCAGGATGCTTACAACAAAGATATGTTCAGAGCCATTTAAGACTTTTCCAGGAAAGGTAGATCTATGAACACTAATGACACCTCTGGGCTTTCACTGCAAAGAAGCAAATCTTTGTTGATTTTAATTCAACATTTCACATAATAAACTGCTATACAGAAAAGTAGCTTTCTCTGGTTCTCCCAAAGTTAATTCAATTCACAAAGGATAGCTGAACTCTTACCTACGTGCCAGTGTATGTTGAATTGAACAGAAACAGTAGCCATTTGTGATGTCCACATAGAAGGACACTGATCCAGTTGTGTGGGTCCTTTAGAACACAGCCTTTACTGCCCTATAAACCCTGGGTCCTGCTAACAAGAGCCTTTTTATTTTTTATGGCCACACCTGTGCATATAGAAGTTTCCAGGCCAGGGACTGAATCTGAGTTGCACCTGTGTCCTGCAAAGCCACTGTCATTGGATTCTTAACCCACTGCACCACAGTGAAAACTCCCAACTTACATTCTTTTATTTATTTATTTATTTATTTATTTATTGTCTTTTTAAGGCAGCACACACAGCATATGCAAGTTCCCAGGCTAGGAGTAGAATCAGAGGTGTTGCTGCCGGCCCTACACCACAGCCACAGCAATGCCAGATCCAAGCCCGATCTGAGACCTATACCACAGCTCATGGCAACACTGGATCCTTGATCCACTGAGCAAGGACAGGGAATGAACCCGCATCCTCATGGATATTAGTTGGATTTGTCACTGCTGAACCGCAACGGTAACTCCCTTATAGTCTTTTTAGATATAGGTTATGCAGTTATTAAATAAAAACTGGTATGTAAGAAAATGATAGTTATTTTAATCAAAATAGTACTGTTAATGAACTGAAACTAGGAAAGGCAAGAATAGTACTAGTTGAAATTAACAGGGGAGGCTTCATGGATAAAGTCAGAACTTGAGCTCTCTGTTATTAGATATTTGATATGTCTTTCTTTACATTAACCAAGGGTATTGGGATATCAGTTTCCTCTTTTATACCTCAAAAGCTCTGCTCTCACTGGACGATCGTCTCTCTTTGCAACTCAATTGAAAAAACACTCACTCATGTTCCATGTTAGGTTATGATTTGTGTCGGGCTTGGAAATACGAAGGTAAATAAGACATGGCTCTTGCACGCACACTTATTTAACAACTAAATGTAGTCCATTATGAAAAGGTATAATGGAAACGTAAAAAAGGAATAGATTTTATCTGAAGAGCTCAGAAATTTGGGACGGCTTTCAACAGGTGGTACGATCTGAGTAAGATCTTGAAGCTTGACTGACCTCTTGTCAAAGGACCCTCTTGGCTCAGTCATCTTCAGGAAAGTTACATCTCCCATTCTATCTCACTGCCTAGTTCAATAATCGTATTGGGCTCAGATCTTATTATTATCAATAACCACACCCCTCCTAAAATTTCAGTTTCACGGATCCTATTCTCTGACTTCTACTGGCTCACTTCCTCTGGTACCCTGATTGCAACAACTCCCTGGCTCCAGTAGGACCTCTGTCCACTGCCCCTGCCCTTTTTCCACTGTCGGTCACTCCCTTCAAGTCCTTACTTCCCCCTTACCTGGCTCAGACTCCATGGTCCATCACTATAAATACTCCTTTGCATACACTTTCAAATTCCTTGTCTCTTTCTCTCCTTCCCTCTGTTATATTACCTGGAAAATTCCAACCCTTATTAAATCCAACTCTCTGCTAGCAAAGCACTAGTAATAGCACTCTGGAAGTACAGAGCTTTCTGAATCCCCAATAATTTATGGCACCAAGTCCTAGAAGGGACGTTTACAAATCGGTTGAATGGACTTCTCAAACATGAGATTTCACAAAGCAGCACAACTCTAGCTCTATAGATAGCTGCTGGCTACTTACTAATTTACTCATTGAAACATACTTCTTCTCCATCAAATTGTAGAGCCCATATATTATATAACACATGTTGATTACCCTGCCTGGCATAAAGTAGGTGCTCAATAAATGTTCATTAAAAGCACAAACAAGGGGAAAGATGTTAGCAAGGCTCTAAGTTGCTAGGATGAGTAGTAGAGAAATTATTTCACAGATTTAAAACAGTATGAATAAAAATGCTCACTTTTAAAAAGAGATGAAGTCACCTGGAATTTACAGTTACGTATTTACTTTAGAAATATACGTATTTTCCTATTTAGAGCTCCTATATAAACATATATTAGGAACTATAATTAAAGCTTTGTTAGGCAGATTTTTTGGAGAAAATGAACAAAAACAGTAACAATTCTGTTAAGTGGCCTTGTCCCAGAATGATCTCTCATACAGGACTGAGTGAGTGAACTAAAGCCACAATTACAGATATTCTCTTAAAAGATGATATTTAAGTAAAGAGGATTACCAAAGATAGAAGAGAAAGTAAATGAAGTAGTAGATAGGAGAGCAGTATAGCCAATAGTGTAAACAACCATTGTGGCATATTTTAACATACATTTCTAAAATTTAAAGTATTGTTTAGGGACGTCCCATCGTGGCACAGCGGAAATGAATCCAACTAGGAACCATGAGGTTGCGGGTTCAATCCCTGGCCTCGCTCAATAGGTTAAGGATCTGGCACTGCCGTGAACTGTGGTGTAGGTTGCAGACGCGGCTCGAATCTGGCATTGCTGTGGCTGTGGCGTAGGCTGGAGGCTGCAGCTCTGATTCCACCCACCCCTAGCCTGGGAACCTCCATATGCCACGGGTGTGGCTTAAAAAGATAAAAAGCCAAAAAAAAAAAAAAGAAAGAAAAGTATTTTTTAATTGCAGCAGCATATCCTAAAGTGTGTGAGGCAAGAATAAAAAAAAGTTTACCAACTTTTCTACAAATAAAAGGTACAAGCATCATAGGCCTCCAAAGAAAAACAGATACAATGTGAGACAAATTCTTAGTGGTTTACATTCTTGGCTGTTAGAAAGAATCCATTTTCTTCCAAGTCCATAGAGGGTGAGCCTATTTGCTCTCTGACTGCTAACTTAGATCACCTTCAGAAAACTCACTTCTCAGAAGGGCAAGCAGATCTCAGGATGATTGAGTCTAATTTTTAATAACGATTTAATATGAAGTGAGAACCTTCCCAGTGTCAAAAATTAAGACAGAAGCAATTTCATCAAAACAGTACTAATAACTGTGTAGAGGACTACTAGCCACAGTTCCTAAATATAAAGTTATTAAGTACCACTTTTATCTTCTAGTGAAAATTAGAAATAAATCTTGCCTTTAAACTAAGCAGCATCCATTATGAGCCAGAGAGAACTCAAGTGGAGTCGAAAAAAACAGGTTCTAGAAGGTGAACCGATTTTTAAGGCTCACCTTTGCACTGAGTCAAGTGTATGGATTATGGAATGAGCAGACTGCCTGAAGGCAAACTAAAAATTATTTTTCTTGGGGGGTGGGGGGGGATACTATGTGACAGCAGGTACAAGTTAAAATAGCAGCAAATGAAGGGCCAATCAGGATACACTGCTT
This sequence comes from Phacochoerus africanus, assembly GCF_016906955.1. NCBI lineage: Eukaryota > Metazoa > Chordata > Mammalia > Artiodactyla > Suidae > Phacochoerus > Phacochoerus africanus. The sequence goes on from NC_062554.1 coordinate 11,802,003, forward strand.
AGATTTTTCTCATACGATGTACACGTGGGCATGAAGTTGTACTGATTAATCCCCTGAAAATTCTCTTCAGCTTCTCTACTTTATTATCAGTGACGACCGCTTTGGTGCAGGCCTCCTTGGCTCTCTAGACTTTATTCCAAAAGCTTCAACTCTAATTCCTTCTTCTTACTGTTACAAAGCCATTTTTTTTTTTTTTTTACACTCTTTGTCTTTGCTCACATCATGCTCTTTGCCTGAAATATCCTTCCTCTGTTATGTCCACCTATATAACCCAAGCACTTCCCTGATAATCCCAACCCTTGGGAGAACCAAAATGCTCCCCTACAATGTTCTGGGACTGCTCTGAGTGTATCTTGATTTGTCTACTTCATTTTATCACTGGTTCATGCATATGAACTCTCTAGCTGAGCTCCAGGTAAGTGAGAGCTTTGTCTTACTCATCTTTTCTCTTCAGTTTGCAGCACAGTAGAAATGAATGAATGCTTAGCCAAAGACTAAAAAAGGTACATATAAATACAAATAAACACAAACTTACTGTCTTGATTTTGAGCCCCCTTTAAATGAAGCTTAACTCCAATCTTACCTCCTCCAAGTAGCCTTCTTCATCGGCTTTAGACCACACTGCAGTGGCACATGGAAAAGGGAGGGCATCTCTTACAGTCAGTAGCGTATGGTTCAGCACTTAAATGCTTTTTATTTCACTAGTGTTTATTCCGCCCACCCAGAGAGATCAGAGGGGCAACTAAGCTAAAGAACAGTTGTACAGTTTTCTCTGTACAACTACATACTTAGGTATATATTCTCCACAATACTTGGGCCACTATTTATTCAGAGTATGTTCTGATAAATATTTTGGATCAGGGATTGGCAAACTTCTGTAAGGGGACAGATAATAAATTAGGCTTGGGTCATAAGCTGGGTCGTAATGTGCAACTAGTAACTCTGCTGCTATGGTGCAAAAGCAGGCACAGGCAACACAGAAGCAAATGAATACGGCTATGTTCCAATACAACTTTATTTACAGGCAATGACATCAGAATACACAATTTTCATGGGCCATGAAATATGATTTTTATTTTGATTCTTTTTGAATCATTTAAAAATGAAATAACCACTTTTGGCTGGCAATACATAAACAAGAAGCAGGCTAGAAATCCTGTTGTGACTCAGCAGGTTAAGGATCCCAACCAGTATCCATTAGGATGCAGATTTGATCCGTGGCCTTGGTCAGTGGGTTAAAGTATCCGGTGTTGCCACAAGCTGCTGAGCAGGCTGCAGATGTGGCTCAGATCTGGCACTGCTGTGGCTGTGGTGTAGGCCCACAGCTGTAGCTCTGATTCGACCCTAGCCTGGGAACGTCCATATGCTGCAAGTGTGGCCCTAAAAAGAACAAAAGCAGCAGCAGCAAGCTAGATCTGGCCCACAGGTCAGAGTTTGCCAGTCCCTGCTTTAGCACATAATCACGTGTCTGCTGTCAAACTCCTGAGTAAAGCATTAATGCACACATCACAATACCTGCGTTCAGCACGCTCCTTCTTCTTTAAGGCAACATCCAAATCCTGCAACTGCTCTTCTAATTTTTCACACAGTAGTTTCTGAAAAAATAAAACAGATGAGTAGTATTTTTTTTAACACTCTTCTACAATCATTTATCACCTGCCTCTTAGCTCATATATACAGTGCTATGAGAGCTGATAAGTGGCCACACACAATGAAAATTGAAATGTTCCTTGTATTTAATTAAAGAAGTGCCCCTTCAGTTCATCCACTGAACTGCACATGAGCAGAGTATCTTCAAAGTAATGCACATGGTTAAAGAAACATATAGCTTTGCCAAGAAACTCATTCTATGCCTACCTTGCTGGCATTAGTGAATGTATAAAATAGCATTTGGTTCACTTTATATACATGACAGTGATTAAAATTTTGAAAAAAAATTCCAAGTCATTTTTAAGGGACAAGGTTATATGTACAATAAAATAAAATGTTTCCAATCACTATTTTTTAAGAGAATTGAAAAAAAAAAAATTACAAAAACATGCCACATGGTTACTGGGTCAAAACAGGGTTGAGGAATGTAATTACCAAAGTGATGCTAACCCAAAGAATTCCCCATCACTAAAAAAGTCAGTAAAGGCCATCTTTTTTTTGTTTGTTTTGGTCTTTCTGTCTTTTTTGGGCTGCACCAGAGAGATATGGAGGTTCTGAGGCCAGGGGCCCAATTGGAGCTGCAGCTGCCAGCCTACACCACAACCACGGCAACTTGGGATCCAAGATGTGTCTACGACTTAGATTGAAGCTCACAGCAACGCCAGATCTTAACCCACTGAGTGAGGCCAGGGATTGAACCCAAGTCCTCATGGATGCTGGTCGGGTTCATTAACCGCTGAGCCACAGGAACTCCAAAGGCCATCTTTTTTTTTGGCCATGCCCATGGCATATAGAAGTTCCTGAGCCAGGGATCAAACCTGCCACAACAGCAAGCCAAGCTGCTGCATCGACAATGTCAGATCCCCAACCTGCAATGCCACAAAAGAACTTGAAAGCCATCATTTTTAAAACAAACTGAGACGGGGCTTGTGAGAGAAAGGATTTCTCAGGTGCAAAAAATATCCTGTTTTTCAGGATTTAAAAGAAATCCACCTGAATCAAGATATGAGAGAAAGAGAATTTATGTTTCTAGTCACAGTACCATCAAAATGGTGAATAATTAACACCATACATAGAACTGACAAAAAAGAAGGTAGGGAGAAAAGAAAAAGAGGATGAAACACAAGGATAAACAACAGGAAACTTCTTTCTTCCCTTGTATATTATCTTAATTTCTACCTTTAACAAATATGAGAAAAATAATATGAGAAATGAGAAAACCAGAAGTCTTCTGAGAATTGCTTTGGAAAAAGAATAAAGGGAAGACCTAGAAGATACTAATATAAGGTAGTTTTTTCCCCCAATAGTCTCTAATATCACAAAAATTTGAAGGAGATAAGCAATATTTACAAACTGCTCTGAAAATTAAAGATGTTTAGTGGCTGTCAAGAAATATATTAATTTTTTTTTCCCATCTTTTCTAGGGCTGCACTGGCGGCATATGGAGGTTCCCAGGCTAGGGGTCTAATCAGAGCTGTAGCGACCGGCCTACGCCACAGCCACAGCAACATGGGATCTGAGCCACGTCTGTGACCTACACCACAGCTCATGGCAGCGCTGGATCCTTAACCCACTGAGCAAGGGCAGGGACCGAACCCGCAACCTCATGGTTCCTAGTCGGATTCGTTAACCACTGAGCCATGACGGGAACTCCAAGAAATATTAATTTGAATATAGAATTGAAGACTGGAAGAACAGAACTGAGCTGGGTCATACATGCTGGCAAGGGGGGCAGAACCATTCTCCATCTGGAATGATCATCAAAGGAGGGCGAAGGCAGGCAGTATGGTAGCCACTGTCACAGGAATCGCACAGAAGAATCTGAAACGAATCACAGATGAAGGTCAACCCAACTCCATGACTGACATTCAATGATTCTTAAGTTAAAACTCTTTATCTGCATAAAACATAATAATAAAAAAGCTCTGATAATTAGGAATCTAACATAACATTAAACAAATTTTTTTTTGCCTTTTTTTTTTTTAAAGGGCCTCACCCACGGCATATAGAGGTCCCCAGGCTAGGGGTTGAATCAGCTATAGCTGCAGGCCTACACCACAGCCACAGCAACGCAGGATCTGAGCAACCCACACCACAGCTCACAACAACGCCGATCCTTAACCCACTGAGCGAGGTCAGGGATCAAACCTACAACCTCACGGCTCCTAGTCGGATGTGTTTCTGCTGCGCCACAATAGGAACTCCTAACACAGCATTAAAATTTCTAAAGAAAAACACTAAGAAAATGTCACGCTACAAAATTTAGTGAAAAATAACAGGTATTTTGCTAACTAGAGTTACAATCCTTTTTTAGTATACTATGAGGAATGTAATAATACAATCTTTATAAGAGTTTTATAGCTGAAGTATCATGAACATCTCTACCACATAACAGGATTAAAAAAAAAAAACACTTTCCACTTTATTATTATTTCTTTTTTGGTCTTTTTGCCTTTACTTGAGCCGCTCCCACGGCATATGGAGGTTCCCAGGCTAGGGGTCTAATCGGAGCCGTAGCCAAAGCCTACGCCAGAGCCACAGCAACTCGGGATCCGAGCCGCGTCTGCAACCTACACAACAGCTCACGGCAACCCTGGATCCTTAACCCACTGAGCAAGGCCAGGGATAGAAGCCGCAACCTCATGGTTCCTAGTCAGATTCATTAACCACTGCGCCAGGACTGGAACTCCTCAATTACCTACTTCTAAGAAACATTCCTGGCTCCTTTTATCATGTAAATTCAAATATGGGAGGAATGGAACTACAATCTGTCCTGATTTCAAATACAAAAGCTACCATTAATTGGTCTTGATTATATTTTTTATTTGAGTTTAAGATGACCAACTCTCTGAAACTTAAAAATGGTATATTTATGAATTAATCTTCAGAAAATCCTTTATTTTAAAATAATTTTATGATTTTTTTAGGGCCGTACCTGCAGCATATGGAAGTTCCCAGGCTAGGGGTCAAATCAGAGCTGCAGCTTCTGGTCTTAGGCCCCAGCCACAGCAACACTAGATCTGAGCCCCATCTGCGACCTATGCCACAACTCACGGCAATGCCGGATCCTTAACCCACTGAGCAAGGTCAGGGATCCAACACGCATCCTCACGGTTACCAGTCAGATTCTTAACCCAATGAGCCACAACAGGAACTCCAACATAATTTTAGATTTATGGAAGAGTTGGAAAGATAGGACAGAGTTCTCTTAAATCTTTCACCCACCTTCCACTCATCTTACATAACCATGATACACTTACCAAAACTAAGAAATAACATCAGCACAAAACAACTGACTGAACAATAGATGTTATTCAGACTCAACCAGTTTTTCCACTATTGTCCTTTTACTGATGCCAAGATCCAATCCAGGACATGATACTGCATTTCATCATGTCTCTTTAATCTCCTCTGATCTGTAACAGTTTCTTGGTCTTTGTTTTTCATAATTTTTTGGACAGTTTTGTAGAGTTCTAGTCAGATATAATGCAGACTGCCCTCAATTCAGGTTTGCCTGATGTCTTTTCATGACAAGACTGAAGATAATACAGAAGTGAACTGCCTTATCACTGCACCGTATCTAGGGGTACATGATGTCAATATGATTTATTACTGGTGATATTAACTTTGATCACTTGGTTGTGGTACTGTCTGTTGATTTCATCAAAAGTTGTAAAGCTACTACTTTTCACTTTTCATATTCTATTCTAACTAGAAGTAATAAGTCCAGCCCACACTCAAGGGGTAAGGACTTAAGCTCTACTCTCTGAAAGGAAGCATGGCATAGAACTTGCAGATATAAGTTATTTCATTTATTTTTCATTTATTCTTTTTATGGCCATACATGTGGCATATGAAGTTCCCAGGCTAGGGGTTGAATCAGAGCTGCAGCTGCCAGCCTAAGCCACAGCAATGCATGATCCAAGCTGCATCTGTTACCCATGCCGCAGCTCGTGGCAATACCAGATCCTTAATCCACTAAGTGAGGCCAGGGATCAAACCTGAATCTTCACAGAAACTGTCTGGTTCTTAACCTGCTGAGCAACAATGAGAACTCCAAAGTTAAAATCACCACAGTTATTAATAAATATTTGGGGGGAAGATATGCTGAAGTTATGCTATATCCTGTTTTTCCTTTAAAGTTTCCTCCACTAGTTTTAGCACCCATCAGTGGCTCTCGCTGCTGTAATGACTACTGTGGTGTTCTAACGGTGACTCTCTACTTCCTGTATGTCCTTCTACTTTTGCTGCTTGGAATTCTTCAGTAAAGACACTATGTCCTTCCCCTATAGCCCATTCCTTCCAGGAATCATTTCTATAGTTTGTTACTCAATTATTTATTTGTATGAGGACAACTAATAAATTTTTTGGGTTATAATCTGAAATTGTCATTTAATTTATTGTTCAAATTGTTGTAGCTATTGAATAAACTAGGAGATTTAGGTTGGCCCCTATGTCCTTAGGACTCATCTGCATTCTTTAATGTTTTAAAAAGCACTTCCTTACTTTCTGGTAATTTAGACACATCTTACATTTTCCTTGCCTAAAGCTTAGAATCAGCCATTTCCCCCAGAACTGGTTCTTTTATTGGAAAAATGGTATTTAGAAACTGAAATCTGGGTGCTAAGTGCTCAACGTTACTGGGTATTCCTGTCTCCACTGTCTCACAGAGGAGAGAGCAGGGAAACACATTACAGATAGCAACCCACGTATATACATCCATCTATATTAAAATAAGCACGAGTTCATACTAATAACTCTACCTTGAAGCCAGCATCACAAGGCTAATTCTAGTCTTTGGCCTTATTTGTAACCTCTTTGACAGTGAGAAAGCTGGCTATTATTATCTACACTTCACTTATTTGTACATAGTTTTATTTTATATAGTTTCCAAATTATTAACATGTATTGGGGTAGGATTAGAGTGGGGGAGTGAAATGTGCGCACATGTGTAGTGATTTCAAAATGAAGTCGCAGATGGGATTCAGCTCTGGCGTTGCTGTGGCTATGGTGTATAGGCCAGCAGCTGCAGCTCGGATTCGAACCCTAGCCTGGGAATTTCCATATGCTGCAGGTACGGCCTGAAAAAAAAAAGGAAAAAAAAAAAAGAAGAAAAAAATTTACACTTCAGTTATGTGATTGATTTACACAGGCATATACAGACTAACCTGGGACTCCGATTCTATTTATCACATTGTTTCCATGGTAAAATGATCTAAATTTCATTAAATTTCAAATAATGAAATTAATTAAAAGTAAATTTAGAATTATTATTATTATTATTATTGTTTTTTAGGGCCGCACGTGTGGCATATGGAAGTTCCCAGGCTAGAGGTTGAATCCGACCCTGCAGCTGCCAGCCTATACCACAGCCACAGCAACATGGGATCCAAGCCACCTCAGCAACCAATGCCAAAGTTCGAAGCAATGCCAGATCTTTAACCCACTGAGCGAAGCCAGGGATTGAATACTAATCAGGTTCTTAACCCGCTTAGCCACAACTTGAACTCCTAGAATTCTACTGTTACAGCGGTGTTGGCACGAACACACCAGTATCACTCCTCCACCAAAGGAATGGTTTGAGTCTCATGTTCTCTGACTAGTCTTGCTCATTCGGTTCTCCCCTTTCTCTGAATATCATGAACTATTTAAAATTTACTTCTAAATGACTGTCTCTATTCGTCAACAAAGGATAAAATTCCATTACAGTAAATACTACCATGTGAGATTTCCAAGTTTCAGGCAATGATCCACTTATTTTCACCAAAGCATCTAGAAAATCTCATAGAGTTCTCTATTCGTCTATGAATTTACTGATTTTCTGCTGCAAGCTCAATGAGAACAAGGACCACATCTAACTCAGCATTATTTCCCTGCCACTTTAGACATAGTAGCTCCTTGACATTTTGATTTGAGGATTATCCTTAAATATCTAGCATAAAAAATCCACTGTATTTGGGACCTCAGTTTCCAATGCCTCTCTCTTAGGTACAGTCCCCAGCAATGGGATATTCAGAGCAGTTATTATAAGAGCCAAACAAATCCTATGTTCATTCCAAGAAGGATGCAACTTTCTCTAACTCCTGGATGTCATTTCTTTTCTTTTTTGCTTTTTAGGACCACACCCACAGCATATGCAGGTTCCTAGACTAGGGGTTGAATCGGAGCTGTAGCTTCTGGCCTACGCCACAGCCACAGCAACACGGGATCCGAGCCTCGTCTGAGACCTATACCACAGTGGCACCACACCACTAAGGATCACGGCAACGGTGGATCTGTAACCCACTGAGCAAGGCCAGGGATCAAACCCGCAACCTAATGGTTCCTAGTTGGATTTATTTCTGCTGTGCCACAATGGGAACTCCCTGGATGTCATTTCTGCTCACTTTATTTTACTTTCCAATTCCTCATGCCCCTTTGTAACGGACATTTATTGCTGCCTTATTCAAAATACAGTGGTAGGGAAAGAACACAAATATTGATTTTTACTTGACTTAGAAGGCAAAAAAGACCACTATCTCAAATTTTCTTTGTCACACAAAAATCTTGACCTAACTTTTATAGCTTGATGATCATAAAAATGCTTAAAAGGGTTCTTCTCAGTGTAATTTTGACGCCTTTTTCTCTTGGAGCTAAAATCATTCTTTGTCTTAGTTACGTCTTTTACTTGGACCCTCTGAATTACTGGGATAGGATAAACCTCACAGATGAATTTAGTTTCCAGATATGATTTTAGGAAGAAAACTGAAAAGAAATCGCAAATAGCTTTAACCCAGTACACAACAGATATCAGGAACTGTGCTAGGCAACTTTACATAACTTGTTTCTGCTCTATACAACTCAAACTGTGTGGAAGCATTTTTCTTTAGGACTCTTTCTACTTAATAGGTAAAGTCTGCCTTTAAAGTAAAATCTATTCAAAAGAACAGAACTGTTACATAGAATTGGGCATGACAAGAGTGTTTCTTCAACAGGTTCTTTAGAAAGCACTTATGAACTGTATATATACATGTATAAGTTAGGAACTGGTTTTCCTGATTTAGGATGTCTTTGAAGAACTTACTTCCTAGTTAAGAAAGTCTCATGTAGGGAGTTCCCATCACGGTGCAACAGAAACGAATCTGACTAGGAACCATGAGGTTGCGGGTTCGATCCCCGGCCTTGCTCAGTGGGTTAAGGATCTGGCGTCGCCGTCGCCGTGAGCTGTGGTGTAGGTCACAGAGGTATCTTGGATCCTGCGTTGCTGTGGCTTTGGTGTAGGCCAGTGGCTACAGCTCCAATTAGACCCCTAGCCTAGGAACCTCCACATGCTGCAGGTGCGGCCCTAAAAATACAAAAAACCAGGAAAGAAAAAAAAAAAAGAAAGTCTCATGTAAATCTGTCACTATTCTTCTGAATATATCTGGTTTACAATTTATCCTCCTAAATTTTTTTTAGAACTGCTCATTTTCTACAATTTAAAGCCCTACTAGGTTAATACTTGACTTAAATGTTTTTACAGAAAGGCAACAAGGCCTTCAGGCCTTACTCATTTAAAGCTGTCACTTCAGAAATATCATCATAAAATAACTTAAAGGAAAAGAAGACAATTTTAAAGAAAAAGAACAGAAAAGAAATATTTGGGAGATCCTGCTGTGGTGCAGTAGGTTAAGGATCTATCCTCGTCTCTGAGGCAGTGCGGGTTCAAGCCCCAGCCTGTTGCAGTGGGTTAAGGATCTGGTGTTGCTGCAGCTATGGTGTAGGTCAGAGTTGCAGCTTGGATACGATCCTTGGCCTGGGAACTTCCATATGCCACAGGTACAGCCAAGGAAAAAAAAAAAAAACTTCTTTTTAAAATAAATCAAATGATTTGTGAGAATAAATTAGGACTGCATGCTTAAGTGGAGGAAATATCAATATATATATATACCAGGTAGAATGAACACAAGATCCTGATCCCCCCTAGAATGGGGTTATTATTTGAGACATAGAAATAAAGAGTTTTTTTGCACACATAAAATTGAAATCATGATCAAACTCAGAAGAGTCAGGCTGCTTCAGGCAACAGTAATATGTGAATAATATGAACATCGTTCATTTGGGTCAGGCACGTACTAGTTCAGGATGGTTTGGAAGTCCACATTTTTTGCACGGTTCATCATCATCTGCCAGGATGGCTTCTTCACTTTCCTTTTCTTCCTCCTCTTCTGAAGCTGCAGATGATTTTTCACTGTCAGAGCCTTCACTTTCATCATTGCTGGAATATTTCCACCTGCCACGTGTTCGAGAACCAGTCCATCGAACTTTGCCTTTGGGTTTTACCTTGTATAAAAGATTAGGACAATTTGACAAAGGAATGTTAAAAAGACACACTTCTGATTACATGTTCACTGCAGAATATTTAGTGACGATACAAAGAAGAAAAGGAAAATTAATGTAGCTTCATCAACAGATATATATCTACTATTAAATTTTGGTATATATTTCCATTTTTGTGGAGGGGAGAATTATAATAAATATTCTCTTATAAATACTTTTCCTAGTCATAAAAATATTCTTCCAACGTCATATAAATACATATATACACACACACACACACACACACTCATACATATGTATGTATAATATGCCATCACATAGTATTATCTAATCCACTATTAGACAGACATTTAGGTAGTTTTCCATTTTTTCACTTTCATTAAAAAATATATCCTTGCAAATATAACCTTTATATACAACTTCGTGGTTAGGATAAATTCCTTGAAGAGGATTCTGGGTCAAAGGTCATGTACTTTTCAAAGGCTCTATAGTAGAGCACTAACTAGATTCTCACATATTATTACACAAAATTTTTTAATCCCCATATTAGAGATAAATTTAAAAAATTTTAATAGGTCAGAATTGTATATAAAAATCCTGACAAACTTAAAAAAATGTATTATTCAGAGAGTAAGTCTGTAATGCTGGGAACTGCTTTATATTACTTGGCTTCACAATATTTTAATCCAGATTTCACTTCGCTCCTACAGTATGAGTCCCACCAAAGATCAAAATAATTCTAAAAACCGAGGGGAAATTAGTTTCCAAGTAAAGAATTTAAAAATTCAGCATTTCAGGAAACAAAGGATCACTTATGATTAAGAACAATCTGATCACTTAAATAAATCAAAAATAAAAATAGAACTTGTAATTATAACAAATATCCATAGGCTAGCCAAAGACCTGTCTAAGATTTTGCTTAAGAAGGTCATAGAAAATAAAAATTTGGCTTCTAAGACTACTGATTAAGGAACAGGGAACAGAGGCACTCTCAAACTTTGGTAATGAGAGGGTACATTAATGGGGCCTTTTTGGGAGGGCAGTGTGGCAATAGCTATCAAAACTTAAAACACCTATGCCCCTTGACCCAGCAATTCCAATTCTAGGAGTCTATTCTAAAGAAATACTCACTCATGTCCAAAAGGATCTTCAATGCAGCATTGCCTGTAATAGTGAAAAATTGGAAACAACCTAAATGTCAATCAACAAGGGAGTGTTAAATAAACCGAGGTACATCCACGCTATGGAAATACACGGAGGTACATCCACGCTATAGAATACTACATACGACCAATCAATAACCAAAAAGTTGACTATATCTACTGATATGGAAAGAGTTCAGACACACTCTGTTAAGTGAAAAACTCAGAGAGAAGTGAATTCATTTGATCCCATTTATTTTTTAAGTGGATGGGTAAATATTTATGCACATAACAAATGAATATACAGAAAAAAGATTAGAAAGAGATGTACCCCAAACTGTTAATAGTGTTCATGAGGAATGTTCATTTTTCAATCCTACAAGTTAGGTATTACTTGAATAGTTTACAGAGCGAATATATTCCTATGCAGCGTATAATAGAGAAAAGGTTTGTCTGAAATTCAATGTTTGGAGATAATTACCGAGAAAAGGCATCTCAGATATAGGAAGAAAGGCTTTTTTGTTACTGCTGTTTTTAGTTATCTTTGAATGACTTGTTTTAACCAAAAGCAAGAGCTTTGTACAAGCACTTAGAGCCAAAGAGTTCTAATAAAAATGAAAACTCAGAGTAGGAGAAATTTTACCTTGGTTACTTTAGCATTTGTATCCTTGTCTATTTTTTTCAAATTTTCTTTTTTGTCTGTTTTTTGCAAAGGTGCTGACTCTTCTTCCAGTTCATCTTCTTCTGCTCTTTTTTTATCAGCTTTCTGATCTCTGATTTCAGCCACTTTTGCTGTGGGTCGAGATATTCTTGGAGATCTCCTTAAAGTACGACCTACGTTTGCTTTTTCTTCTTCCTTTTCTGTCTTCTCTGGCTTGGTTTCCGGCTCTAGAATTTTGGGAGGAGACTCTGGCTTCTTCTTGCGACTGGATATCCTAATTGTTAATTTGATGCCCTCTTTCTGCCTTTCAGAGGTTATCTCCGTGTTTTCCGAGGCAGCGGTTTCTTCTTCAGGAATCAACTTATACTTAATTTTGCTTTTTTGCCCAGACCCCTTTCCCTCAGGAGGATCACTCGTGCCAGAGGCCCGGGCACTGTCCTGATTATCCACTTCCACCTTGGTGGACTCAGAATCCAACTTTTGAATTTCTGGGTCTCTTTTCTCGAGGGACTGACCCCCGGTGGAACCTGGACACTCTACCACTTCTTTTTCTGAGGCTAGCTTCTCACAGTGGCCAGTCATGCTAGATGATGGAGAAAGCTCAGCTGCTTTGGGAGACCCTGCCTTTACTGACTCTACGGTATTCTTGGGAACCTCTTCCGGTATTGGACTCAATCTCTGTGTGTCCTTGTCAAGAAAAGTCTTTTTGGACTTCTCAAGACATTCTAGGACTGGTGAGTGCTTATCCTTCTTACTTTTGGGAGACTTCTCTTCAATTTTCATGCTATAGGATTCAGTGGTAGATAAAGCAGGTTTTAAAGAGAGATCCTTTGCCATTTCAGAAGTCTCAAGAGAGGTTTCCATTTCTGGAGGATCAGTTTCCTCTATGTGCCTTTTTTGACACTGGCTCTCTAAGACTGAGACTGAACTATCGGCATCGTTCCCTAAAGGGACCATTTCTCTCTCAAGATCACCTATTTTCATACTTGTTATGACAGAATTTAAGGACTCTGCCCCATTTCCCTCCATGAGGACATTTCTGTCCTTAGAGGAGCTACAGCTCTCTTCCTTTGTATCATAAAATTTCACGTCCATTTGTTCTGTCTTAAAGTTGGGAGTTACCTTTTCATCACTAACTTCCCCATTTACCAGCTGTTTCCCTTCATGACCCAAAGTGGTGATTGCAGAGATCCTTCTACAAGTCTCTTCCTCTTGCTTTAGTTCATCTTTCAAAAACTCTTTTGTTGGAGTAACAGATTTACACAAAGGGCCTTTGATGGGACTGTCAAAATCATCACTCAGCTTAATTTCTCTTTTTTTCAGTGGTATCTTGGCCTGCTGGTCATTCTTCAGTTTCTCCGTTTCTTCAGTAGACTTCTCAGTAGCTTCTTGAGAGGATTTAACGTTGCCACCAGGATCTGACCTCTCGGGCTCTAGCCTCTCCAGGCTGCCTTTGACGTCTCTGGGGTCTGCCCGGCACTCCTTCACTTCCACTTTTACAGGTTTGACATTTTCCTTGAAGGAATCATTTTCTTCTTTGATAGTCTTTTTTTCTTCACTTTCTGGCAAAGGTTTTTCTAGCTTCACTATGACTGGCAGTTTTACAAGTTCCTTTAAATCTTCCTTTTCTATTTTCACAGTAGTCTCTTCTACAGCATTGGGTGTAGAACAGTTTTCTGAATATACAGGCTGCTCTTCACTTTTCGTCTTTTCATTTTCCTTCTGTTCCTCTAAAAATCAGAAAAAGTTTACATGACTAATCATTCAAGATTACAAAATATATAAGGCTTAACATAAAATATATTTCCATGTGAAGTTTCTCTCTTAAAAGAGGTGGGTTTTGTCACTAGACATTTGACAATAAAAAATAAAATCAGACAGTAAAGAAAATTACCAAACTCTGAAGTACAACTTAGATATTAAAAAACTGTTAAGGGAGTTCTCTTGCGGCACAGTAAGTTAAGGATCTAGCACTGTCACTGCAATGGCTGGGGTCACTGTTGTGGCACAGGTTCTATTCCTGGCCCAGGAGCTTCCACATGCCAGGCAGGCGCCAAAAATAAAAAAATAAAACTCAGATTTCTGCTTTATATTTTTACCTTCAGTGTTCTCAATGAAATGCAAATAGTTATGTGGCTCAAGTTGATGGCTCAAAAATATGAAACTAAGAATACCACATAAAACCTTTCCAAAAGACCTTAATCTGTTCTAAAAACTGACACTTGTTCTTCTTTGCAAGTCACTGAACACGTCATTTTACTGGTAACATGAGCAGGGTGGGGAAAAGTTTGATGTTTTATTCAGATTACAAAGTAACATAATTCTGTGCAGAAAATGAAAAATAGAGAAAGAAAAAATGTCCAGGAGTCCCCATTGGCTCAACGGGGTCCATTTCTGGAGTGCTGGGACACAGGTTTAGTCCCTGGCACAGTGGGACAAGGATCCAGTGTTGCCGCAGCTGTGGCTCAGGTCACAACTGAAGCTCGGATGTGATCCCTGCCTGGGAGCTCCATATGCCATGAGGTCTGGGTGGGGACAAAAAAGAAAAAAGAAGAAAATGTCCATAATTCGAATACCCAGAGGTAATCACTAATGATATTGCAGATTATATCGTTCTATTCTTAATATATGTTTGAGAAAGTTGGGCTCATTTTGCCCCACTTTTTCCCTACTGAAACATTAATACTTTCTTATGGTATTAAACACCTTTACAGAAATTGGATTTAATTATATAACACTCCTCAATGTGGTTATACCACAATTGACCTTACCAAAAGTCATCACTGAACACTGCAGAAGTTAACATTTGACAAGGAACTTTATTTATGTTTACCTGCCAACTCCTCCTTTTGCCTTACTGGCTATATATTTACCGCTCTCATGGAGTACCTAGCAGTGCAAATTTAACTGTAATAAAAGCCGTATTTAGTAAAAACCATACTCTCTGAATGGGATTACAGAGAATACATACATGCTTGACACTTGTGCTCAGGGAATCTGAGCACAGTGTTTCAGAATTCGTAAGTACTCATTTTATCTACATTTCCCTCACCCTATCTGAAAAAACTCAATTCTAAACAAAGTTTGAGCAAGACAGGAATTACATAAAGTTTTTTGAACAGATTCTTACCAAGTTGATAAACCAGACAGTTTCAATGTATTCATGAAAATAAAATGAGATGAGGCAGGACCAGTTTTTTAAATAAGAATTCAATACTTCTTTTAAAAACAAATATTTTTATTGCAAACCACTATTTCTTTTATGTTCAAACATATTACAAATAAAGAACTGCTGAGAACCAATGAGAACTTGAGATTAGAGTATCAATACTCTCCTCAGTCATACTCCTGTCATATATATATATATATATTTTAACAGCCGCAACTGCAGCATATGGAAATTCCCAGGCCAGGGGTCAAATCGGAGCTGCAGCTGCAGCCCACACCACAGCCATGGTAACACCAGATCCGAGCCACAGCCTGCAGGAATACCAGATCCTTAACCCAATGAGTGAGGCCAGGGGTTGAACCTGCATCCTTACAGAGGCAATGTTGGGTCCTTAACTGGCAGAGCTACCCAGGGGTACTCCACATTGTCATACCTTGATTTAACACATGCATGCAGCTAAGAAATCTAAAGACATGGCGGAAATGATCTAGTGAATATCTTCCCTTTCCCACTGATTAAGTAGGTTTAGTAAATTCCTACTCACTGAAGTTGGTTAGCTATCAGGAAATCTAATTAAACAAACACCCTGGCTAACAATTAAAATATAGATTACCACCTTTATAAATAACTTTAGCCTAATACAAAGAGTATACTGGACACAGTTTAATATTTCTTCTATATATTTTGGTTCAAAAAGCAACTCAGGATCTCACTGTGACTCTCACCCAAGGTAAAATAACACTCTATTTTTATTTGGGGGTGGTGAATGAGAAAGTCCTTTAAATTGGTTTTGATTTGAGTTACAACACAGCAGAATAAAATGAAAAATAACATTAGGCTCAAGATTCTAATGCTGTCTAATCACTAATCCTGATCCAGCGAGCGGTGTGTCTTTGGATATATCCGAACTTTCTGATCCTCATTTCTTCATGTATAAATAAAGCAAGTGGGCTAAGTGACCTCAACAATCATTCTCTGCTGGCTTATATTTCTCTTCACTCGAAAATATTCAATCTTTTGTCTTTCTGGTTTGGGCTTAGTACTTCTTTTGTTTGGCCATGTCCAAGACACATGGACGTTCTGGTGCCAGGGATCAAACCAACACTTCAGCAGCAACCCATACCACTGCAGTGACAACACCTGATCCTTAACCCAATGTGCCACAAGGGAACTACTTTAAAAATTTTTTGGTGGGGGGGGGGCTTAGTTCTTTCAAGAGAAAAACCACGACAACAACTATTACTTTAGCTCCTAGATCACACAGATGTATCCCTAAAATTGAAGACAGAAAAACCATGCCATAAAATGAAACTTTCAGCACAATCATAATTGGTAAAAGGATTATTCAGTTATACAAGCATTTCTCCCATTTTCTGTCCAAAGGAAAATGCAAATGAATTTTTAAAAGACATGAAATGTGAAGTGGCAAAACTCAAGGAAAAATTCACCTCTAAAATCACAACGCAGCAGCAACACTGCTGGACAAACTTGAGGTGATTCAAGACAAGTGTAACTTCCTATGGGCTTTTAAGCACATTCGTTCATTTACTCAACAAATATTCACTGAGCACCTATTATGTGCTTTCCAACCATCCCAAACAGAATCAGTAGGTAACGAAACACTGAATGTTCCTATGTAAGTTAGCAGTGAACACCACTAACTGTCTATCCACTACCTATCGCCTCTTCCTTCTTGCTAACAGAACTCTAATTTTGTTCAGGAAAGTACCTGCCTCTCCAGATACCTTATAGCTAAGGCTCATGTGAACCACTTATGGCCAGTGAGATGCAAGAGGAAATTTGCTAGTGAGACTTAACAGGGTTCAGCTCACCTATGCTTTCCGCCCCCTACCCTTCTTCCTGTCCAGAGTCTGCACACAATACCTGGAGAGGGAAAAATTAAAGCCACACGCTAAGGATAGCTGCTGAACCAGACCTGGACTGCTTACCAGCTGAGACTGGTAATTACAAGAAAAAAATTAATTCACACCTATCAAAATGGCTATCGTTAAGAGAGTTCCCTGGTGGCTCTGTCACTGGGATGTCATTGCTATTGCGCAGGTTCGTCCCTGGCCAGGAACTTCCACATACAATGGGTGGAGCCAAAAAAAAAAAAAAAGGCTATCATCAAAAAGAACACAAATGACAAATCCTGGTGAGGATATGGAGAAAAAGGAACCCTCACACACTGTTAGTGGGACTGTAAATTGGTGCAGCCACTATAGAAAACAAGCATGGAAGTTTTTTGATAAAAAAACAAAAAACAAAATAAAACTATCACATGACCCAGCAATTCCACCCCTAAGCATATATCCAAAAGAAACAAAAGGACTAACTTGAAAAGATTCATGCTCTCCAATGTTCAAAGCAGCATTATTTCCTTCCTTACCACCTAGGGTAAGGAAGCACCTAAGTGTTCATACAACAGATGAAAAGATAGACATGGTACATATATACTAGGGAATATTACTCAGCCACGAAAAGAAATGAATTTTTGCCATACGCAGCAACATGGATGGACTTGGAGGGACGTAAGTGAAGTAAAATAAGTCAGAGAAAGCTAAATATATTTTTAAAATTCTATTTAATTTTTTTTTTTTTTTGCTTTTTTGAGCCGCATCCACAGCATGTTGAAGGTTCCAGGCTAGGGGGTGAATTGGAGCTATAGCCACTGGCCTATGCCACAGCCACAGCAACGCAGGATCCAAGCTGCGTCTGTGACCTACACCACAGCTCATGGCAAAGCTGGATCCCCAACCCACTGATCGAGGCCAGGGATTAAACCCACATCCTCATGGATACTAGTGGGATTCATTTCCACTGAGCCAGGACGGGAACTCCCAAAAGACAAATACTATATGCTATCACTTACATGTGCAATCTAAAAAATACAAAAAACTATAGTAAATAGAACAAAAAGAAGACTCACAGGAGTTCCCACTGTGTCTCAGTGGGTTAAGAGTTTGACTGTAGTGGCTTGGGTTGCTGCAGAGGCATAGGTCTGATCCCTGGGCTGGCACAGTGGGTTGCCACAGCAGCAGTGTAGCTTGCAACTACAGGTTGGATTCAATCTCTGGCCCAGGAACTTCCATATGCCTTGGGAATAGCCATAAAAAGCAAACAAAAACAACGCCAAAACAAACAACTCCTTCCATTTGAAAAACCCTAATGTATTTTCCTTTCACTTTTTCTCTTTTACAGCTGGCCATACTTGCTGCACATGGAGGTTCCCAGGCTAGGGGTCGAATTGGAGCTGCGGCTGCCAGCCTACGCCACAGGCACAACAACTCCAGATCTGAGCTGCATCTGTGACTTAAGCTGTAGCTTGCAGCAACCCCAGAACCTTAACCCAGGGAGGGAGGAGAGATGGAACCCTTATCCTCACAGATACTATGTCAGGTTCTTAACCTACTGAGCGATAACTGGAACTCTGCTTAAAAACTAAAATTCTCAATAAACCACGATTCCTACACAGTCTCCACACACCTTCCCCTACCCCATAGCCTTAGCTTTTTGACCTTACTTCCTTCAGTATTACAACACTCACATGACTCTTCCTATTAAAGCAGGGCCAGCAAACTCATTCTGTAAAGGGTCAGACAGTAAATATTTTTGGTTTTGCAAGCCAGATAGTCTCTGTGCAACTATCCAACTCTATAGCACGACAGCAGCTAAATGAATGAATAGCCCTCGTCTGCTAATCTCTGCTCTAATACATTAAGTGGGCACGCTCCCAACTCAGGGTCTTGCACTGGTTTTCTGTACACTTAAAACCCTTTTTTCCTCTTAAGTCCGCAGGGACTGATTTCTTAGATCCTTAAGTTTTTACTCAAGTTATCACCTTTTCAGTGACTCCTTTTCTAGCCCCCCCATCTAGAATTAACCTTCTCTTTTCTCCCAAATTATTTTACCTTATTATCACCTAACATGCTATATATTTTATTCACCAATCTTCTTTATTATCGTCCCATAATGCAATGTAAACTCTATGAAGGCTAAATTTTAATTGTTTTTTTTTCTCAGTTTTATTCCTAGTACTAAAAATAGTACATGATACACAGCATGTACCCAATGGATATTTACTGATTGAAATGAACGAATGTAAAATTATAGGTGAAACATTAACTACATCTAGAAAAGGAATATATTCTTGGAACTGAAATTTTTCTTGGCAAAGAAACTTTAACTGTTGACAGACCTTAGAGTTTCCAAAAAGGACTCAAAATACTGAAATTATCATTTGCATCTAATGGACAAATAATAGGAGCTGCATACCCTTAAATGTCAGTACTATCATTTTATTGCATGCAAAAGGGGTATGAATTGGGGCCAGCTCTTTTTGTAAATTACTTAAAAATTACATGGTAGATATTTGACAAAGGTATCAAACAGCTTTTAGTGATTAAATATAACAAAATAAAGCTACAGAAAATTAATGCACCACTTAATAATTAGAAGGTGAGCAGGAAATAGAATCTTGTCAGCTACCCCAAGAGCCAAACACAAGCCTTTTCCTAATTCCCTCTCTGGAGTTCCCACTGTGGTACAGTGGGAATGAATCCGACTAGGAACCATGCGGTTGCAGGTTCAATCCCTAGCCTTGCTCAGTGGGTTAAGGATCTGGTGTTGCTGAGCTGTGGTGTAGGTTGCAGACATGCCTCGGAGTCTGCATCGCTGTGGTGTAGGCCAGCAGCTATAGCTCCGATTGGACCCCTAGCCTGGGAACCTCCCTATGCAAAAAAAGTAACTCCCTCTCTAAGAATAACCACTGCCTTGAACTTTTACATTAATAACTTACTTATTTTGCCGTATGATTTAGTTTTAACTATTTATTTTTTAGTTTTACCTATTACTACTTTTTTTTCTTTTTGGCCACATATGCAATTTCCTAGGCCAGAGACCAAATTTGCGCCACAGCAGTGATAACACCGGATCTTTAACCCCTTGAGCCACAGAGGAACTTATTTTCTTTTTTGGTCTTTTTAATCTATGGTTGTTCTTCCATCCTTTATTTATTTATTTATCTATTTGCAATCTGTCTGAGTCACCAAACCATCTAATTTCTGGATTCTGCTGACTGCGTTCCCATGTTTCTTTATCCCTTTCTCCCCTGAGGTCATCACATCAGACTCAGGTTCAATTTTGTGGCAAAAAACACTTTGGTGGTGGTATATTCTTTTTCAAGAGGCATTAATGTCTGATTACCTCTCTTTTGTGATTTTAAGAGATGTTAACGCTCAGTATCTAAAACCATATTTATTAGGAATTGCAAAATGATCCCATTCCCATTCTGTCATTCCTCCATCCATGACTATAAATTCTGTAAACTTTACTAATTTATTATTTTGTTATAAAGTTGTACAGTTCATATTGAAAATGCAGGAACAACTGCCTGTTTGTTTTTCGAGTTTTCAAAATAATAATTTGGTCCCCACTGGCATCGTCCAAAGGTAACCAATTCTGATTTTAGTATTATAATGAAATCATGGATTTAAGATAAGATATACTTAGTGTGTTTTATTTATTTATTTATTTATTTATTTGCTGGGTTTTTTTTTTTTTGCCATTTCTAGGGCCGCTTCCGTGGCATATGGAGGTTCCCAGGCTGGGGGTCGAATCGGAGCTGTAGCCACCGGCCTACGCCAGAGCCACAGCAACGCGGGATCCGAGCCTCGTCTGCAACCTACACCACAGCTCATGGCAATGCCAGATCCTTAACCTGCTGAGCAAGGCCAGGGATCAAACCTGCAACCTCATGGTTCCTAGTCGGATTGGTTAACCACTGAGCCACAACGGGAACTCCATTTAGTGTGTTTTAATCCACCATAGTTATTGCTCTTGTTGATGCTTAAACTGTCCCATCTTACAGTGAACACCTCTAAGTTGGCTTCTGAGCCTTTTGACATGATTTTGACAGTGCCCATACTACTTGGAATGACAGGATGTTTCTTGGTTCTTAAGCCCCAGAAGTGGAATCAGCCACTCTTCCGAGCCTTGGTTTACTTTAATGGGAAAGTATATTTCAAGGCCACAATCTGGGTGCTAAGGATGCTCGCCGCTACTGGCTTGGTAACCGTGTCTAAGTCTTTTCAGTCAATAGAGTTAGAAAATAATAAAAATAACCCAAGAGTTCCTAATGATAATTGAGTGTTTCTTTAGCCTTTTTTGTCTTTTATTTATTTTACCTACACTGAGAATCTTAGTTTTCAAGGATATCAGGTAAAATAAAAATATCAGTTATTTTTTCCTCATAGTATGCACATTTTCAGAAAAACAGTAACGCCACCACCACCAGAGTGATTTAGTAAGTTCCTGAGTCTCTGCACCTACTCTTCCTATCTTTCTCCATTTGTTTCATCTTACTGTATCTCTACTGTCAAAGCACAGAGCTAGTAAAGACTCTTAAATTCTTGCTTGTACCTGTGATTCAGATTTAGTTACATGTGACTACAAAGTTAATGCTCATGTGATATGCTTCTTAAAAATCGTTATTTTAAAATAATTTTAGACTTGCGTATATGTTATAAAAGTAGTTCTAGGACATCTTCACGCAGTTTCCCCAAGTTAACAACTTACATACTCATAGCACAATGATCAAAACCCAGAAATTAACTTTAGTAAAATACTATGAAACAGATTTTATTTAAATCTTGCCAGTTTCCCCCCACATCCGTTCTGTTTGAGGATCCACGTCTCATTCTGTTCTTGTTTTCCTTAGTCTCCTCCAATCTGTAATCACTCTTCATTTTTCTGACCCTTCAGTTATTTTGTAAAATACTTCTTAATTTGGTCTTCCTTGATATTTTCTCAAGATTAGATTAAGATTATACATTTTTGACAAAAATTTCACAAAAGAGGTTGTGCATTTATTTATTATATCGGAAGGTACACGGGTTAAGGTGGCATCAGCTGGTCATTCCACTGTAAAGTTAACCATTTTCCCCTTTGCAAGAGGTAAATATCTTGCAGAGATACTTTAAGATTATGCTAATATCCCGTTTCTCCACAAATGTGCACCCACTAATTTTTTTTTTTGTCTTTTTTGCCATTTCTTGGGCCGCTCCCACGGCATATGGAGGTTCCCAGGCCAGGGGTCGAATCGGAGCTGTAGCCACCGGCCTACACCAGAGCCACAGCAACATGAGATCCGGGCTGCGTCTTCGACCCACACCACAGCTCACGGCAACGCCAGATCCTTAACCCACTGAGCAAGGCCAGGGATCGAACCCACAACCTCATGATTCCTAGTCGGATTCGTTAACCACTGTGCCACGACGGGAACTCCCGCACCCACTAACTTTAATGTCTGTAGAGATCTTGCCTGCAACGATTACATTTCCCTAGTGGGTTTTTTTGTTTGTTTCTCTTTTCTTTTCAGGGCTGCATCTGTGGTATATGGAAGGTTCCAAGCTAGGGGTCTAATTGGAGCTGCTGCTGCTGTCAGCCACGGCAATGCCGGATACTTAACCATTGATCAAGGCCAGGGATCGAACCCACATCCTCATGGATACAAGTCAGGTTCTTAAGCTGCTGAGCTCCCTAATGGTAACTTTCTATTTCTCTCATTCCTTCTATACCAATTAACTGATATCTACCTGCAGGGAAGAGTTGTCCCTTTACCTCCATTTATTTATATACTCAATTATCTTCTTACATAAGTAGGAACTCATGAATGTTCCTTTTATTCTATAGATTTTAAGTCTATAAATTTGGGGCTAAAACAGTCTCTTTTTTCACCACTGAGAGCCCCACCCCATTGGCACTGTGTCCTACTGAGCCAAGTTAGTTTTTTAGTATGTCGTTAGTTTCTGGCATTCAAAAATATTCCAGGCTTATCTTTTTGGCTAGCTGTAGCTCATTCACTAGAAGATTCCTATAAAAAGACTCATGGGAAATAGACCTAAGATACTGACAGCAGTTTAACCGAAGCCTCTATCTAAGTCAGTTGTGGCTGGACATAAAATCCCTGGTGCACATTTTCCTCCTTACATATGTTATGGCAATTTCTTCTGGTATAAAGCATTGCTTTCAATAGAGTGATGGCAGTCTGATATTCTTTCCTCTATATGTCACCTGGTCTTTTTGTCAGGATTGCCAAAGCAATTCTTTCTTCAAAGCCCAATAATTTTATTAAAAGGGTCTCTCTCTCTTTTTTTTTTCTTTTTTCTTTTTTAGGGCCACACCTGCTTCATACAGAAGTTCCCAGGCTAGGGGTCAAATCAGATCTACAGCTGCTGGCCTATGCCACAGCCATACCAATACTAGATCCAAGCCGCATCTGCAACCTACACCGCAGTTCATGGCAACGCCAGATCCTTAATCCACTGAGCGGGACCAGGGATTGAACCTGTGTCCTCAGGGAAACTAATCTGACACGTTTCTGCTGAGCCACAACGGGAACTCCCTATTCCCTTGCTTTGGTTTTCTTTTTTAAGGATCCTCTGTTAGACTTTCATTGCCTATATTCAAATCCTACACTCTTTCTATCAACTCTTTATCTCTTTCTTTGCTTGTTTTTTAAAAACATATACACATACCTTTCTGGACTTGCTCCAGGGCCAGGAACTGAATCAGAGATGCAGCTGCAGCCAACATCAAAGCCACAGCGACCCTGGATCTTTAACCCAGTAAACGAGGCCAGGGAATGAACCGCATGCTCAAGGGGACTATGTTGGGTCCTTAAACAGCTGAGCCACAACAGGAACTCCTGCTTTTTTTTTTTTTTTGGCTGCACCCAGCAACATGCAAAGGTTTCAGGGTCAGGGATCGAACCCATGCCACAGCAGCAACCTAAACCAAGCAGTGATAAGACCAGATTCTTAACCCGCTGAGCTGGCAAGGAACTCCTCCATTTGCTATTTTTTAAGGGCACTAATTTTGTGTTTGTTGACTCAAGGTTTTTTTCCAGATTTCTGGGAAAATCTTAACTCTTTCTTGAGTTGTCCACCTATTAAGTTATAGTTTTCATGTTTTATGAGAATGTCTTTCGGATAAGCTTTCATTCTCTGTAGTAATGTTACTCTGCTCCTTATTATCTTTTGTTCTTATACTCCTAAAGGAGTCAAAAATGGATCTTTTTGAAACGCTTATTTTTATGTCAAGTATTTAGTTTTTCTAATTTCATAGCTATAGAGTTCTCCATTTTTGCAAGATATTAAAAATTAAAGTGATTTGCTTAACGAGATAACCTAACCCTACTCCTCTCCCATTCTTTTATCTGAACTTTTTTTTTTTTTTTTTGCTTATCTCTATTTTTCCCTGTTCTACTTAATTTAGATTCTATTCCCAGAATATTGCACAAAGCTCTGCGTGGAGTTTAGTCCTAAGAAGAAAATTCGGTTAGAAGGGTTTGAGGACTCGTAAGGCCTGGAGGACCCACGCTCCTATAAGATCTCAGTTTCAGACACCATCTGCAGTTTTTAATTTTTTCCATCAATATGTTCCTTTTATAGGGCAAGCTATAGAGAATCAAAAAATATGCCACTGCCACTTTCCAAAAATTATGAATGATAACTTAAATTTTCTCCTTCTGATTCTAGGCACAACAAACTCAATCAGAAAAGAAAACTTCGGCAGTTTCTTTTATCATGAAAGGTTTCTTTTTCTTCTTCTTTCTTTTCTCCTTCCTTTCTTCATAGAGTGGGATGAAGAGCTAGTATAGTACTAAAAGCTAAACACTACAGCATTCAAGTACAAAAATCACAGAATATTAATATTCTGAGCATAGATGCTCTGTATACAAAAACATTCTTTAAAATTCTATCAGGTATCTCCAGGGGTTCCCATTGTGGCTCAGCAGGTTAACAACCTGACTAGTATCCATGAGGATGTGGGTTTGATCCCTGCACTCACTCAGTGGGTTAGGATCCAGCTTTGCTGCAAACTGCTGCTTAGGGTGAAGATATGGCTCAGATCCCAAGTTGCTGTGGCTGTGGACTGGGCTGGCAGCTGCAGCTGATTCACCCCCTAGCCTGGGAACTTCCATATGCCACAGGTGTGGCCCTAAAAAGAAAACAAATAAAGACGAGAAAATTCTTCCAATTATTTTCAGATGGATAGAATTCTTAGGAATCGCTTTGTGGGAGTTCCCATCGTGGCACAGTGGTTAGAATCCAACTAGGAACCATGAGCTTGAGGGTTCGATCCCTGCCCTTGCTCAGTGGGTTAACGATCCGGCGTTGCCGTGAGCTGTGGTGTAGGTTGCAGATGAGGCTCGGATCCCGCGTTGCTGTGGCTCTGGTGTAGGCTGGCGGCTGCGGCTCCGATTGGACTCCTAGCCTGGGAACCTCCATATACCGAGGGAGCGGCCCAAGAAATGGCAAAAAGACAAAAAGACAAAAAGACAAAAAAAAAAAAAAGAATCGCTCTGTATCCAGGCCATCTACACCCAGGATAGACAAACAATTTTTGCAACTGAAATGTCATAGAGTTCCCACTGTGGCACAGTAGATTAAGGATCTAGGTTGCCGCAGCTGTAGCAAAGGTGGCAGCTCCAGCTCGGACATGATCCCTGGCCTGGAAACTTCCATATGTGCCATAGGAATATGACACTCACAGTCAACTATTTACATAGCATTTATATTGTATTAGCTTTATTTTAATAAACTATACAGGAGGATGTATGCACAGCTTATATGCATATTCTATTTTATATAAGAGACTTGAACATCCTGGGATTTTGACATCAGCAGGGGTTTTGAGACCAATCCACCAGCGATACCAAGGGATGACTGTATCCATTTTCAAGGTTAAGAGAAGACTGCCTTTATAACCTTGGTTAGTGTGGTCCACTGACCAGCAGCATCAGTATCAATTAGGTACCTGATAAAATGGCAAATCGGGGAAATCACCAGGTAAAGAGCAGGCCTTCTAAAACCTGAGAAGCAGAGCTCTAGATCACTCAAGTTAAAGAGCATGGGCTTTACAAGAATCAGATTAAAATCTAGACTCTGATACTTTGATCTATATGACGTGGGGCAAGTTTATAAACTTCCCAATTCCCTCATCTATAAAACTAAAATGATAATGACAGTAGTTACCTCAGAGAGATGCTATGAAGATTAAATAAAAATTCACATGGAGCATTTGGTAGGCTGCAAAGAAACAGGACGTGCCAATAAATGTTAGCTGGTGTTACTGCTGAAATTCCCCCTCTTCTACTATAAGGCTCCACCACGAAATTTAAGAAATAAATGCAGAAAGAGCTTTACTCAATGAGGAAATAGTGGGTTTTTCTTTCTAATTTAAACTACACAGTGACTCTCCCTTTGGGATGAGTATAAAATTTCACTTAAGAGAAAAACTGCCTCTTGGAGTTCCCGTCGTGGCGCAGTGGATAACGAATCCGACTAGGAACCATGAGGTTGCAGGTTCGATCCCTGCCCTTGCTTGGTGGCTTAACAATCAGGCGTTGCCGTGAGCTGTGGTGTAGGTTGCAGACGCGGCTCGGATCCCGCGTTGCTGTGTCCCAAGTTGCTGGTGTAGCTACAGCTACACTATAGCTCCGATTCGACCCCTGGCCTGGGAACCTCCACATGCCGCAGGAGTGGCCTGAGAAATGGCAAAAAAAGACAAAAAAAAAGTGATAGAAAAACTGCCTCTTAAATTTATAATCTTGACCTCTTTATCCAATTTATATTCTTTCTGGTCTTGATTTAAATTGGTGTTGGAGAATAAGCAAACTCACACATGAATGACCAAAGGAATATTAAGTCTAAATTCAGAACAAATCCTTAGGGAATGCTACTAAAGTACCTGGAAAACTCAGTAACAATACATAGCATACGTGCAAAGAAACCAAATCTTAATCTCATCACAAGAAAGTTTTTTTTTCTAATTTCATATGGTGACAGATAATGACTAAGCTTATTGTGGTGATCATTAGGCAATGCATACAAATGTCAAATCATTGAATTGTACCCCTGAAATGAGTATGTTACATGTCAATTATACTTCAATTTTTATATAACTGAAAATTAATATGGAATTTGGACCACTTAAAAATTAAGCTTTACTGATGTAGGCTACAAAATTGAATTTTAACATTCAGAAAAGAATTTTTCAAATCAGAAATAGCAGATTATGAGTAAAACCACTAAAGATATTTGAAAGCAGATAAACGTTGGTCAAAGGAGGACAATAAGCAGGATTTTCTCCTGAAAGCAACGCTTAACATGCAGGAACATTATATCCTACATTAAAAGGCATGGAGTTCCCGTCATGGGTCAGTCGTTAACGAATCCGACTAGGAACCATTAGGTTGGAGGTTCGATCCCTGGCCTCACTCAGTGGGTTGGGGATCTGGTGTTGCTGGGAGCTGTGGTGTAGGCTGCAGACATGGCTCGGATCCCGCGTTGCTGTGGCTGTGGCGTAGGCCAGTGGCTACAGTTCCCATTAGACCCCTACCCTGGGAACCATATGCCTCAGGAACAGCCCTAGAAAAGGCAAAAAGACAAAAAAAAAAGGCATAATTAGTTGTTTTTATACAATGCCTGCAATTAGGAAAAGACTTTATGTTTAGCTCCCTCAAAGTAGTAAATAAGGTAACAACACATTACTTTCAGGTTCTAATCAAAAAAGCAGAGGAAAACTAAAAGCAGAAGAAAGCACAAAAAGGAGAGCGAATTGCTTCTCCTGTCATTAAAAGGTATGTTATCAAGAAAAACTATTAACTAAAATGATGTCAGACCAAATTTCAGCTGGTTGCTTTCCAACCAGAAAAGTTAAGACTTGATTCTATCGTAAAAAGGTTAAGAATTGATCTGCTCAGTTAAACAAATTAGAAAACTCAATTCGGAAATCAAGTTTAATAATTATAATTATTGTACACTTAAGTATGTGCTAAGAGCAATCCAAAATAAAATAAAACAAAGAGAAAAAGCCCACTCTTGGGCATATATATGGACAAAATTAAATTCAAAAAGATACATGTGGAAACTCCCATTGTGGCTCAGCGGGTTAGGAACCCAACTAGTATCCATGAGGATGCAGGTTCAATCCCTGGCTCACTCAGTGGGTTAAGGATCTGGCATTGCCCTAATCTGTGGTGTAGGCCAGCAGATGTACCTCCAATTTGACCCTTAGCCTGGGAACTTCCATATTCCACAGGTATGGCCCAAAAAAGCAAAAAAAATACATGCACTCTTATTCACAATAGCCAAGATAGAGAAACAACCTAAATGTCCACTGATAGATGAATGGATTAAGATGTGATACATATGCCCAATGGAATACTACTCAGCCATTAAAAAAATCCCAAATCATGCCATTCACAGCAACATGCATGCAACTAGAGATTCTCATACTAAGTGAAGTAACTCAGTAAGAGAAAGACAAAAATACCATAATATCACTTACATCTGGAATCTAAAATGCGATTCAAATGAACCTATCTTCAGAACAGAAACAAACTCAAAAGACATGCAGAACAAACTTGTGGTTGTCAAGGAGGGGGGAGTGGGATGGACTAGGAGTTTGGGTTAGTAAATGCAAACTACTACATTTAGAATGGATAAGAAATGAGATCCTACTGCACAGCACAAGGAACTATATTCAGTCTCTTGGGATAGAACATGATGGAAGTTAATATGAGGAAAAGAATATATATATATGTATATATGTGTGTGTGTATATATATATATTTATATGACTAGATCACTTTGCTGTATAGCAGAAATTGATACACTATACTTTAATGAAAAATCTTTTTTAAAAATAAAAAGAGGAATCTCAGTTAAGCAAATTAGAAAACTTAATCCAAAAATCAAGTTTAATAACTATAATTATCATAGCCTTAAGAATTTGCTAAGGGAAACCCAAAACAAAACAAAACAAAGAAAACCAACCCCCCAGACTCAAAAACACCCAATTAAAAATTGGTAAAAGACCTGAATAAATATTTTTCTAAAGAAGATATACAAATGGCTAATAAATACATGAAAAGATGTTCAACACCAGTAGTTTTTATGAAAATGCAAATCAAAACCATAGATACCACCTCACCTCAATTAAAATGGCTATTATAAAAAAATAAAAGTAACAGTGATGGGAAGGATATTAAGAAATTAGATTCCTGGAGTTCCCGTCGTGGCTCGGTAGTTAACGAATTCTACTAGGAACCATGAGGTTGCAGGTTCGATCCCTGGCCTTGCTCAGTGGGTTAAGGATCCGGCATTGCCATGAGCTGTGGTGTAGTTTGCAGACCTGGCTTGGATCCCGAGTTGCTGTGGCTCTGGCATAGGCCAGCGGCTACAGCTCCGACTGGACCCTTAGCCTGGGAACCTCCATATGCCGTGGAAGCAGCCTAAAAAATGGCAAAAAGACAAAAAAAAAAAGAAATTAGAATCCTTATGCATTACTGGTAGGAACGTAAATGGTGTAGCAGCTGTAGAAAATGGTACAGTGGATCCTCAAAAAATTAAAAACAGAACTATCACCTGATCCAGTAATTCCACTTCGGGTATATATTCAAAGGAAGTGAAAGCAGATATTCATACACCTACTTTCATAGAATCATTATTTGCAATTGACAAATGGCAGAAGAAACCCAAGTGTCCAGTAACAGATGAATAGATAAAATGTGGTGTATACATATAACAGAATGCTAATCATCCTTAAAAAGGATAAATTCCTTTTTTTTTTTTTAAAGGATAAATTCTGATACATGTTACAACGTGGATGAACTCTGAAGACACTATGCTCAGTGAAATCAGCCAGTCACAAATGGACAAATATTGTACGAGTTAGTCAAGTTCACAGAGAGAGAAAGTAGAATGATGGATGCCAGGGTCTGCGAGGAGGAAGAAGGAGGGCGTTAGCGTTAATGGGCACAGAGTTTCAGATGGGGGAGGGACACGTGGAGATGAGTGATAGCGATGGTCGCACAACAACACACTGAAGTACACACCTAGTTAAAAATGGCTACAGCGATATACATTTATGTTATGTAACACAAAAATTTTAAAAGTTCACTAAGTTTTTATGTATACCTAAATTAGTAAGCTATATTATGTTTTGATGATCTGAACACTTATAATTTAAATTTTTAAATGGTCAATATAAAAGACAAAAGTATTCAAATGATTTTTTGCTCCCCCCCCATGAAATAAAAGAAAAATCTACTTCTTTTATAGGAAGACATAAAATTTGTCAAATTTAGTGAATTTCAGTTTTTATAGTTTGGAAGAGGAGTGGAAAAGAGAAGAAATTACAAAACAAAGCAAATCAAGACACACAAAAAAACCTTGTTTAGGTGTTTCCTCCTCCTTTTTAGTCTCCTCATCCTCTAAGCTGGGGCTTTCCCGGGAAGAGTTGTCCTGTTGGCTAGAGTTTTTCAATAGTACAGGATCGATTTGTGCTTTCAGGAGCGCAAGAGTCTCAGCCAATTCGTTTCGATTTCTAAACAATGGAAAATATAAGACAGTATAAAAATCTTTCTTGTGTTGTAAACAGATTTCAGACCAATACCTTTAGAAATTAAAATTTAAAAAAGAAAAACATTAAGAACATCCAAAACACTAATACACCTAACCTTAATTAACCCTAAAATTTTAAATTATGTATTAGTAATGAATACATATTAAAATGTGATTCTGGAAAGAGGAATCTTAGACTATTCTTTCTATTGATTAGAACAGCAATGCAACTCTCTTTGGATAAAAAGAACAGTAGGAACAGAATTAAACAAAAATCAAAGTTTGATAATTTTTAAAATAGGTTGCAATCTCTAATCAATGTAAAATTTGCTTGAAGAAGAATTTTATTTAACAAAATAATTCAAGTTCTTGATTCATTTGGGAATAAGAACTCTATTCAACCTACAGAGAGAATAACATTTTATATTGCAATAAAATTATGACACAGATATTTCTGAGTAATTAATGGCAAAGTCAGTTCTAATAACATGGTCCAAAACCCCAAGAATTTTGGACACTGGTGTTACTATGTCAATTACAGTTCACAATTACAGGAAGGGAATTCAATTTGAATTAAAAAAAAATACACAGAAATCTCAAATCAGATTCTAATCAATAATTTTTCTATTTTTACTACCAAATCCAGAGATATAGGATGGTCAATTCAAATGCCAGTTACAAATCAGAAACAAGAAAAATGATTTAACTATTTTTCCTGTTCAGATAAGCAGTGTGTAACAGTGAACATAGGAGTTCCCGTCATGGCGCAGTGGTTAACGAATCCGACTAGGAACCATGAGGTTGCGGGTTCGGTCCCTGCCCTTGGTCAGTGGGTTAACGATCCGGCGTTGCCATGAGCTGTGGTGTAGGTCGCAGACACGGCTCAGATCCCACGTTGCTGTGGCTCTGGTGTAGGCCGGTGGCTACAGCTCCGATTCGACCCCTAGCCTGGGAACCTCCATATGCCACGGGAGCGGCCCAAGAAATAGCAACAACAACAGCAACAACAACCAAAAATAATAATAATAATAATAAAATAATAATAATAAACAGTGAACATAAAAAGGAAAACCCTGCACTAAGTTGGGAAACTCAGTTCTCCATCGGCCACTGTTAATTCATTAGCACCACCATCTTATCTGTGTCATCAATGTACTGGGCATGTGCCGGTTATTTCTACGTAGTTAGTATTAAGATGAAATCATTTTTTTTTTTTTAATTTTAATGGCGTGTTTTCTTATCTGTCATGTCACATACATCCTCTATCATCCTATCCATTTCCACCGCCATCCCAGCTAAATTCTACTGTTTAAGAGCAGGGATACTGGGAGTTCCCACTGTGGCTCAAAGGGTTACAAACCTGACTAGCATCCCTGAGGATACAGGTTTGATCCCTGGCCTTGCTCAGTGGGTTAACGATCCAGCATTGCTGTGAGCTGTGGTGTATGTCGCACACTAGGCTTGGATCCCACACTGCTGTGGCTGTGGCTGTGGCTGCGGCTGGCAGCTGCAGAGCAAATTCAACCCCTAACCTGAGAACTTGCACATGCCACAGGTGCAGCCCTAAAGCAAAAAGAAAAAGAAAGAAAGAAAAAGAGGCAGGACACTGCCTTATAAAGAGGCTCTTAAAAAATGTTAATGAATGAAAAGAATCCCTATTCTAAACTAAATGGCTGTGTGACACAGGACTGGTGATAATGACTTTATTAGACCTACGTTTCCTTAATCTATACAAGACTGGACTTTCCAAAAGGAAATTAATAAAATTGCCACTGACAGGCATCTTTCAGAAATTAAAATGACATGATTTTGATATTGTGTATGGGTATGTACACACAGGTTTATACATATTATAAATATTGTGCATGAGAATGAATACATGTTTATACAAATTGTCATGTTAGCATATACAATAAAATGTATAGTTTTAGAGTTTTAATTATCTAGTAGCAGAAGATTAGATTAGATGTTCTCTCAATATCCTGTCTACTACTATCTCCACTTTACAAAAAATGGAAATGAAAACCTTGAGATGTTAAATAAATTAATTCTTGGCAAAGTCCCTTTCTTTTCTTTCTTTTTTCTTTTTTTTTTTTTTTTTTTTTTGCTATTTAGGGACACACCCTTGGCATATGGAGGTTCCCAGACTAGGGGTCTAATGGGAGCTACAGTTGCCGGCCTACACCACAGCCACAGCAACGCCAAATCCGAGCCATGTCTGCGACCTACACCACAGCTCATGGCAACGCCAGATCCTCAACCCACTGATCGAGGCCAGGGATTGAACCTGCAACCTCATGGTTACTAGTCAGGTTCGTTACCCATTCTGCCACAACAGGAACTCCCAAAGTTCCTGTTTTTGAACTTAATTACATCAACCCGCTTCTAACCTAAGCCCTTATCCACTTAATGTTACTACTATTCTTACTTCATTGAGAATTCCACATGTAATAAATGCCTCAACCCATCTGTGAGATCACTCTGGAAAGTGAAAAACATATTGACGTTCTTCGCTAGGCCTATTTTTAAAATGCCAGATCCTTAACCCACTTAGAGAGGCCAGGGATCGAACCTGCAACCTCATGGTCCCAGTCGGAGTCATTAACCACTGAGCCACGACGGGAACTCCTAATGCACCATTCTTATGACAATAAAAAACTACCCACCTTGGGATTTCTCCTGTTTTGATCTTACAATTAGATTTAGTACACTAAATACTTTTTTAAAGACCCTAACTTCGAATTAGAGGGAATTTTTATAAATATACATATATTCAAATTATATCCAAATTTCTTAGCTCTTTCTATAGGACATTTTATTTTTTAATACAACTCTTAACGGTTTCTTTCCATTTACAGTTATTACAAAATACTGGCTATACTCCTGTGCTGTATAGTACATCCTTGAGCCCGTGTTACACCTGGTAATATATTTTATTCACTAGTTTGTTGTATTTTTTAGATTCCACATAGATGATATAGTATTTGCCTTTCTGCATCTGACTTATTTCACTTAGCATAATGTCTTATCCATTCATTTGCTGATAAACACTTAGGTTACTTCCATATCTTGGCAACTATAAATAACGCTACTATGAACATTGGGGGGCATTTATCTTTTCAAATTGGTATTTTTGTTTTTTGGGGGGACATATATACTGAGAAGTTGGATTGCTATCTCATACAGTAATTCTGTTTTTAATTTTTCTTTTTTTTTTCCTTTTCTTTTTATAGCCACACCCATGGCATATGAAGGTTCCCAGGCTAGGGGTTCAATTGGAGCTATAGCTGCCGGTCTGCACCACAGCCAGAGTAATGCCAGATCCGAGCCGTGTCTGTGACCTACAGCCCAGCTCATGGCAACGCCAGATCCTTAACCCACTAAGCAAGGTCAGGGATCGAACCCACAACCTCATGGTTCCTAGTCAGATGCATTTCCACTGCGCCACGATGGGAACTCGTTTTTTAATTTTTTTTTTTTTTTGTCTTTTTGCCTTTTCTAGGGCTGCTCCTGCGGCATATGGAGGTTCCTAGGCCAGGGGTCTAATGGGAGCTGTAGCCACCAGCCTACGCCAGAGCCACAGCAATGCAGGATCCAAGCTGCATCTGCAACCCACACCACAGCTCATGGCAATGCCGGATCCTTAACCCACTGAGCAAGGCCAGGGATCGAACCCGCAACCTCATGGTTCCTAGTTGGATTCGTTTACCACTGAGCCAAGACGGGAACTCCTCGTTTTTAATTTTTTGAGGAGCCTCCATACTGTTATCCATAGTGGCTGCACAAATTTACATTCCCAGCAATAGTGTACAAGGGTTCCCTTTTCTCCACATCCTTACTAACATGTTATTTGTGTTCTCTTTGACAATAGCCATTCTGAGAGGTATGAGGTGATATCTCACTGTGGTTCTTATTTGCTTTTCCCTGATGGTTATCAGTGTTGAGCATCTTTTCATGTGCCTGTTGGCCCCTACATTTCGTGTCTATTCAGTATTTCCACATACTTTTTAATTGGGTTGGTTTGTTGTTTTTTGATGTTGAGATTTATGAGCTGTTTATTTATGTTGGATATTAATCCTTTATTGGCCATATCATTGCAAATATTCTCCCAGTCCATAGGTTGTCTTTCAGTTTTGCTGATGGTTTCCTTTGCTGTGTAAAATATTTTAAATTCCACTAGGTCCTATTTGTTTATTTCTGCTTTTATTTCCATTATGCTAGGAAAGAGATCCAAAAAAATATTGCTGTGATTTATGTCAAAGAGTGTTCTGCCTATGTTTTCCCCTAGGAGTTTTATAGTATCCAGTCTTTTTTTTCTTTTTGCTTTTGCTTTTTGGGGCCGTATCTGTGGCATATGGAGGTTTCTAGGCTAGGGGGTGAATCGGACCTATAGCTGCCAGACTACACCACAGCTCACAACAACGCCAGATCCTTTAACCCACTGAGCGAGGCCAGGGATCGAACCCACAACCTCATGGTTGCTAGTCGGATTCATTAACCACTGAGCCAGGACAGGAACGCTATTTACTTTTAACTACAAATCAGTTGTGCCTTCCCTCTCTCCATTGATTTTTTTACTTCTGTCTGTCTTTCATTTTAAGGCCATGAGTTTGGCATATGGAAGTTTCTGGGCGAGGGGTTGAATCAAAGCTGCAGCTGCCAGCCTATGTCACAGCCACAGCAATGCCGGATCCAAGCCGAGTGTGCAACCTACAACACAGCTCAGGGCAACACCAGATCCTTAACCTACTGAATGAGGTTAGGGATCAAACCTGCATCCTCACGGCTATTACTCGGGTCCTTAACCCACTAAGCCACGATGGGAACTCCATCTTTTTTTTTGTTGTTTGTTTTAATGGCCACACTCATGGAATATGGAAGTTCCTGAGCCAGGGATTGAATCTGAGTCGCAGCTGCAACCTGTACTGCAGCTGTGGCAATGCTGGATACTTTAACTCACTGCACAAGGCAGGGGATTGAACCCACACCTTCACAGTGAACCATGCCACTGGAGTCGGATTCTTAACCTACTTTGCTACAACAGGAAATCCAGCTTTCTTTTCTTCAAAACACTACTTCATTTGGGCATATGAAATCAGATACATTTCTTCCAAATACCATGCCCTCTTATGATCTCAGGTGTTCACACTTCTGTTCTCTTAGCCTCAAGTGTGTTCCATCTAATTCCAATTATTATTTCAAAGACAAGCACAGAATGGATAAACAAACGTAGTATATCTATACAAGGGAATATTATTTAGTCATAAAAAGGAATGTAGTACACGGATGAACCTGGCAGCTGCCATGGGCTGGGAAAGAATGGTAAGTAACTGCAAATGTACAGGACATGGGGTTTCTTTGTGAGCTGAGGAAAACGCTCTGAAGTTAGTGGTTATAGTGGCACAGCCCTGTGAATACTAAAATCCACTGACCGCATTTTTAAAAAATGATGGCGGCTTTGACAAGAATGCAGCTGTGATGCGAATGAGGAACGTTTCGACCCTGGATATATCTTGCATAGAGAGTTGCCTAGATTTTCTGACAGAATGTATGTCAAGTGAGAGAAAAAGAAAAGTTAATCATATGTCTCCAACATTTTGGGTCAAAGCAAATGTGGCTGCTATTAACTGAGATGGGACAAACATATTAAAGGAGAAAGGTTACAAGCTCAAGTTTTAGGCAGACGACTCATCTGTACCTAAAGTTAATCTAGATTTTGGTGAAAAAGGAATATATCATTCTAATTATTATAATGTAGAATATGATTTTTCTTAGTTTAAGGGATGTTGAGAGTTAGAATTAGTTGTAGCAATAAATCAGAAGCAACTGAGCTGACAGCCAATTTAATAAAAACAGCAAAACAAACAGACCAAACAAAAACAGACCTAAGCATCGGTATCATCCTCTGCCAAGTACAGGTTATGTACCTGGTTCCCCCACAGCACACCGGCGTGCTCTCCATCACAGACCTCACTTATGACACCAGAGTATCGTTTACTATCTGCCACAATATGGAAAGCTTAGGAATAGCATCGTATATCTTTGTACCTCCAGAGGACAGCACGGTTAGGCAGCAAGAATCTATAATACAATATTCCATCTTTTCCATATAATAACTGTGATATAATAATCCATCTTTTTCATATATTCTCAAAAAAGGAAGAAGACAAAAAGGAAGATAATTAAGTTGGCAATATTTCTTAAGGGGGCCAAGAAACTAAAGGAAGGTATTAATGAGTAATATCAACAGTGATAGTATTAACAGAAGTTAATGTTCATGAGAGATTATTATGCTCCAGGCACTACTCCAAAAGCTTTATATGAATTAATGCACATTAATTCCAACATAATCTGATTAGACAGGTATTAATATTACCCTTGTTTTACAGATAGGAAGGGGAGAACATGCGGAGAAGTACAGTAATTTGCCTATGGTTACAGTTAGTATGTATTAAAGGCAGAACTAAATTACTGACTTCAGAGACCATCTTTTCAATCACTGTGCTGTACTAGTAGCATATAATTTAGAAATATCTTGACAGAGTTTCTAATTACAGGTAAATGAAAACTCTGCACACTATTCAGAATTCAGTTTTTTGAAAATGATTGTCAAACCATTTATCAATACTTAAAATATTCTCACTGAGGTATAATTTACATACTTGGCAATGAATCGATCTTAAGCGTTCGGTTAATCATTTTTGAGAAATGCATACTGTGTAATTCACACCCCTATCAAGATAAGGAATATGACTGTCACCACAGAAAATTCCCTCCTGCTCTGACCTACTCAGCCCCCTCTTCATTACCAAAAGCAAAGAGGAATTAAGAGTTTTGAACACTATAACCATGGGTTAGTTAATTCCAGAACTTAAATGGAATAAAACATAATGTACTTTTTGGCTTCTTTCACACATGATAATGCTTCTGAGGTGAATGCATTATAGGTCATTCCTTTTTATTGCTTAGCAGTAATCTTTATATGAGGACTACAGGCTTGCATGCACCACAGGCCTTTTCTTTCTTTTTTTTTTTTCTTTTTCTCTATTCTTTTCGGGGGGTCCTTTTAAAGTTTAATGTTATTTTAATAAATGTATAATGTTTAAGGTTTTTTTTTGTCTTTTTGCTATTTCTTTGGGCCGCTCCTACGGCATATGGAGGTTCCCAGGCTAGGGGTTGAATTGGAGCTGCAGCCACCGGCCTATGCCAGAGCCACAGCAACGCGGGATCCGAGCCGCGTCTGCAACCTACACCACAGCTCACAGCAACGCCAGATCGTCAACCCACTGAGCAAGGGCAGGGACCGAACCCGCAACCTCATCGTTCCTAGTTGGATTTGTTAACCACTGTGCCATGACGGGAACTCCTCATTTCTTTTTATTGCTTAGTAGTAATCTACATATGAGTACTATTTTGAACAAAGAGGCTATGGATGTTAGTATATAAGGCATTTTACAAACATTCTTTTCCATTTCTTTAAGATAAATACATAGGAGTGAAATCACTGGGTAATGAGGTAACAGTTTAACATTCAAAGAAATGGTTTAAGCGTCTCCCAAAGTGGTTATATTCTTTTACATTCCCACCAGCAACGTGTCTAAGAATTCCAGTTGGTCCACATTCTTATTAACGTTTGGTGGTCTAAGTCATTTTTATTTTGGTCATTCAAGTGGAGGTAAATTGGGAATTCTCCAATGAGTAATGATGTCAAATACCTTTTCATTTGACTATGGACCATATATATAGATTCCTTATAAAGAAAATTGTTCAACAGTCTGCATAAAACTTTATCTCTCTCTTTTTTTTTTTTTTTTTTTGGTCATTTTAGGACCACACCTGTGGTATACGGAGGTTCCCAGGCTAGGGGTAGAATTAGAGCTGTAGCCACTGGCCTATGTCAGAGCCACAGCAATGTGGATCCAAGCCGAATCTACAACTTACACCACAGCTCATGGCAGTGCTGGATCCTTAACCCACTGAGAGAGGCCAGGGATTGAACCTGCATCCTCATGGATAACAGCTGGGTTGGTTACCTGCTGAGCCGCGATGGGAACTCCTAAACTTTTTCTTAGGAGACTGGTATAAAAGCACTTTCAGGGAGTTCCCATCATGGCTCAGTGGTTAATGAATCCAACTAGGAACCATGAGGTTGCGGGTTCGATCCCTGGCCTTGCTCAGTGGGTTAAGGATCCGGCGTTGCCGTAAGCTGTGGTGTAGGTTGCAGACATGGCTCAGATCCTGCACTGCTGTGGCTCTGGCGTAGGCTGGTGACTACAGCTCCGATTAGACCCCCTAGCCTGGGAACCTCCATATGCCACGAGAGTGGCCCTAGAAAAGGCAAAAAGACCAAAAAAAAAAGCACTTTCAGGAGTCTCTTTCTGATCTTTAAGAACCACATAATGAAGTCTGGTCTAAGATTTGTTAAAACTCTATTATTATTAATAACCAAATAACTAAAACTTCATGGTATTCATATTTTTTGCTCATCCTTAACATTCCTTAAGAAATTTGCTTGATATATCCCCTAGCATAAATTAATATCACTTAATAACATGTTATTTATCAAATATAAAAAATATTTTTCTGGGAGGGATTCCTGTAGTGGCTCAGTGGAAACAAATCTGACTAGTATCCACGAGGATGCAGGTTTGATCCCTGGCCTCGCTCAGTGGGTTAAGGATCCGCCGTTACCAGGAGCTATGGTGTAGGTTGCAGATGCAGCTCAGATCCAGCGTTGCTGTGGCTGTGGTGTAGGCCAGGGCCTAGAGATGTGATTCGACTCCTAGCCTGGGACCCAATATATGCTGTGGGTGTGGCCCTAAAAAGACAAACCATGTATTTTTTTTTCCTGCATTTTATCTTCTTTCATTGAGGCCTAAAGTAGCAATGAAATAACTATCACAAAATAAAAAAAAAAACAACCCAGAATTCTAAAGACTTCTTAATTTTTGTTATATAAGCTTTTAAGGATTAGGCAGAAACATGTTACAACACCACAATTTCCCAAGAAAATAAACTTTTAAAGAAACAGTTTTAAATAAAAAAGCACGCTTTTCATTTCACTAGTAAAAAATAACATTCACCAGTGAAGAAAGATATCCAAGTGCAATCTTTTAAATGAAAAGTCATAATTTTATTTGCTTTACCTGCTCTTAATTTACTACCTCAGTTTCTAAAGATATTTCTTGCTAAAAAAAATTACTGCCCTCCTTTAAAACTCTACTTAATATAAACCTGCACGTTTAGAGAATGTTTCTGACAGAATCTATCATTCCTAGGACAATTATTTCTGCGAGACAAAAAAAGCAAGGGTTCTCACTTCTGTAAGCTCAGTTCTACTACCCTATAATTTTCATCATCGATGGCGGCTCAGTCTTGAAAGAAATACTCTTACACAGAGCAATTCTTTATTTTATTTTTTATTTTTTGTCTTTTGTCTTTTTTGTTGTTGTTGTTGTTTCTATTTCTTGGGCCGCTCCTGCGGCATATGGAGGTTCCCAGGCTAGGGGTCGAATCAGAGCTGTAGCCACCGGCCTACGCCAGAGCCACAGCAACACAGGATCCGAGCCGCGTCTGCAACCTACACCGCAGCTCACGGCAACGCCAGATCGTCAACCCACTGAGCAAGGGCAGGGACCGAACCCGCAACCTCATGGTTCCTAGTTGGATTTGTTAACCACTGCGCCACGACGGGAACTCCCGCAATTCTTTAAATGTATGAAGATAGTTAAATCTCCCTAAATTTCTGCTAGATCAGGTATTTTCAACTTATTCAATCATCTTCTTTATAGTTCTTCCCATAGAGAACTCACTCTGTCAATATCCTTCTTAGAGCTTGGCATCCAAATCTAAATACCACATATACTCTGAGAAGTATCTCATTAGGGCCAAGTGAAATGGTGACCTAACTTATTTGGGGTACCTAATGTATTTTATGACAATGGAGATCTCAGTTTTGAGGAAAGGAA
The DNA here is from genome assembly GCF_016906955.1 of Phacochoerus africanus. NCBI lineage: Eukaryota > Metazoa > Chordata > Mammalia > Artiodactyla > Suidae > Phacochoerus > Phacochoerus africanus. The sequence continues at coordinate 11,842,304 of NC_062554.1, forward strand.
AGAATAATAACACAATTCACACTCAACCTTCACAAATATTAGAGTTACATGGATTTAACAGTTCTCTACATTTCTCAAAAGCAGTACTACCATGTCGAATTAAAGTTAACTGAAATCCGTGTCACAGGTCATGTATCTACAGGAGGCATAAGCAAACCAAAAAATATACATATTAAATAAAACTAAGAGCTACAACGTACAATATAAGGGATTCTGCAGGTGCCTAAAGCTCATCTAGAGATCCCCTAGCTGTATTACTCACTACTATACCCCCACTGCTCAGCACAGAGCCTCCACACATGCAGGCACACAATACAGTTCTATGAGTTTAATGAAATAAGGGAACATTAGAGGGACAAACAGGTATTCAGAATTTGGCTTTAATTACCTGAAATCATAGTCCATAAACCTAGTATTTTGTTAATGATCCCAAATATTACTACATCTTTCGGAAAAGTTGCCTGTCAGATTTACAGGTAGGAATATGCATGTTCACAGATGTTCTTCCAAAAGGCACCTGGCACAGTTCTCTAAAGCAATTTGTAGTTGTTCACATGAGAAAACGGTGTTTGAACACTTTATATAAGCATTTTCTTCTGGGCAACTGCCACACATACCATTTTATGCTTATCATAAATAGATTTTTACACATAGAAAGATTTTTTTAAAAAGGCAGAAGTACAGGAAGTAAAACCTGGAAGAACAGTCAAGGATGAGAAGGGCTGAAGTCAACACTAGTGGAATTCTGCCCTTCCCGCTTTCTGCTGATAAATATTTCTTATGACAAAACGAAGTTTCAATCTTTGGGGTTAGAAGTTGTAAAAGAGGCAATGGTTATGAACTATACTTCAATTAAAATAATTAAAATAATTAAAAAAATAAAATAACCCTTAAAAGGAGGTGGTGGGCAATGGCTGAAAAGGAACAAAATTTTATTGAGTATGTACTATGTTCCTAGGATGACTTCTCACACATTCTTCATCTACAAAGCACGAGACAGTATGTCTGAATCAACTAACCAAGTCTGACATAGGAAAGAGCAGAAGTGGTAGTAAAACATCATGAAAAGAACCTCTCTCAATGTATATATTCATAGGGAAAGATGGCAAGTACATTTTATTTCAGGGCCCACTTTATCTTAATTTAATAAACTGACATGGAAAACCATATGATTAAAGCAATCCCCCATGAGCTTATTCAATGTTTGTCTTTATGGAATGAAAGTTGAGTTTCCCTGACCTGAACAAATATTATAAATTTCTATGGATTATCATTTCAAAACATTAATAAATGAACACTAACAAAAATCTGCTAAAATTCAAAATAAGCAAATACTAAGATGACTTAAGAGGGTCTTTCGAAAGCTAGTGGCGATATATCCATTGGTTCTCTCTATTCATAAATAAATTAATATAAACTGTAGGAATTGATGGAATTAATTCTAAGTATTACTTTGCAAAACTAGAAAATGAAAGACACAAAAATTCGGAGTAACAGTCCCAGAGTCACCTATCAACTAAAAAAAGTTTTACTGTAAGGTTTTTTGTTTTTTTGTTTTTTTTAACTGTAAGGTTTTATATTAAGTATTTACATCCAAATATATCTGTCAATACAAATATAAGGAACTAAGGTTATCAAAAATAACTAGGGCAAAAAAAGCACAATGTGCCTCAGATTTCTTCAGACCTCAGTAATGAAATGTATGCACAGGAAAAACTAAAAATATACTAAAGTATCACATGAATTAGCCAATTAATTAGGAATAAAAAATAATGCCTAGCAGTTCCCGTTGTGGTGCAGCGGAAACGAATTTGACTAGTATTCATGAGGATGTGGGTTCGATCCCTGGCCTTGCTCGGTGGGTCAAGGATTTGGCATTTGCATGAGCTGTGGTGTAGTCGAAGACCGGGCTCAGATCCTAAGGTGCTGTGTCTGTGTTGTAGGCCGGCAGCTATAGCTCCGATTTGACCCCTCCCTGGGAACTTCCATATGCCACGAGTGCAGCCCTAAAAAGCAACAACAACAACAACAACAAAACCTAATAGAAAACTACAGTTAAAAGTATAAGACCACACTGACATGGACCACACTGCTCAATATACTTATTTGGCAAATAATTAAGTGCCTTCTGTGGGTATCATGTTGGGCACTAGGCTAGGTCTTAGAAGTTCCCCTATCCCACAAAAAGAAAGGGATCATCCAGTCTGAAATTATATTCTAGTAGAGATCAAAGTAAGAACATGCAGATAAACGTGAAAAAATTCCAATAAAAGATACCTGACAATGCATTTCCATGAAGAGCCGTCTTGATCATCTTGTTCTTCTATATACATTCTGACATTGTGATCTTGATCTAACTGGTACCAGTACATGAGGCCATCTTTGTCTCGGCCAATTGGCTGGAGACGCATGGTATCGGCATCCTCCTCATTGATAATATTCTTGAATTTGAGATTGTCATCAAACTGACACTCACAGAGGTACTGGAAAATAGTTACAACATGGCTTAAAATATCCCACAAATGTTTATCCATCACAATAAATGTGGTATGTTCAACCAGAAACTGATTCAGGGATAGGAGGAGAAAGAATATTTGTACTTTATCCATCTTTCACTTTCCTCTCCCCAGTTTTGTACATTTATAAACAATAACCAATTTTAAAACATAAATTTCTAAGTTAACATTTAATTTTAATATTACATAGATTTATAGGTTTAACACAACCAATGACAAAAAAATGCAGTTATATTTAAAAGCACTGATTCTGTATACAGTCTCCCAAATTGGCTCATGGTATACAATTTTCAATAATTTTTAGATAAATTCTATTCTTGAAATAGCTGTCCATTTTTAAAAGCTTGAGAAATTCATCGTTTTCAAGAAAGGCAATATTATTGAGAACTGCCTTTAGAGAATTCTCTTAAAAAAAGATATTCAGGAGTTCCCTGGTGGCTCAATGGGTTAAGGACCCAGCATGGTCACCACTGTGGATCTGGTTACTGCTGTGGTGCAGGTTTGATCCCTGGCCTGGGAATTTCCACATGCTGTGGGGGAAAATAAAGATATCCACATGACAAAACTGGAGGGACTCGTTATTAAACATTTTGGTATGTGACTAGGGTATAAAGTCAGATTTCTTCCCCACTTCTCTTTTTCCAGACAGATGATACATGAAGTCCCTATCAAAGACTCTTTGCCTTTGCCTCTGGGGTGTAGCCTGGTAGACTTTCTTCTGTAAAGGTATTTTTTTTCCTTTCATTACACTGACCACATTGCAAATAATTAGGGTCAACACTATGAAGTAAGCAGGGAGGGAAAGGGAAACTAAAACTTGAAATACATCCACTTTGAAAAGACCCATTTTAGGCATTCCTGTTGTGGCTCAGCAGTAACAAACCCGATTATTACCCTTGAGGACATGGATTTGATCCCCGGCCTTGCTCAGTGGGTTAAGGATCCAGCATTGCCTTGAGCTGTGGTGTAGGCCGGAGCTGCAGCTCCAATCTGACCCCCAGTCTGGGAACTTCCATATGCCCTGAATGCAGCCCTAAAAAGACACCCCCCCCAAAAAAAAAGAAAAAAAAGAAAAAGAAAAAACAGAGAGAGAGAAAAGACCCATTTAAATTAAGTTGGTTTGGTTATGTATATTATGGCATACCCCTAGTCATCTGGAAAACTGATCAAATTATTAATATAGTCAATCAGTGAAAGATTAAACACAGTTTACAGTATTTGTTAGCAATGATTGTTAAGGCTGCAATGAATAAAATTAATCTGCGTAACTGCCCATTCTACTACTGTCCCTACAAGCAGAAATCATCAGACCTAGATATACTTGTGTATGAAAAAACAACCTAAAACATTAAAGAACAGTTTTGTCAACAAAAAATAAATGAGAAAAAAATCCATTGTCCTTTCCTACTAACAATAAAAATGTCTACTTTCCAAAGTTACCACTATGGTGCAGTGCTTAAAGGATCCAGCATTGCTGCAGCTGCAGCACAGATTGCAGCTATGGCTCGGATTCAATCCCTGGCCTGGGAATTGTGAGTGTAGTCATTAAAAACAAACAAACAAACAAAAAAACTACTTTCCAGTTATTTTTCAATTCAACCAGGAGTCAAGAGAATTTTTAATGAATTGTAACAAATCATTAATTGATTACCTTTAAGAGCGCTAGCTTGCATTCAACACTCATTTCAAGATAGCCTTTCTTCTCCATCTCCCATGCCCAGGTGCTATTAAACTCTTGGCATATCTGTCAGAGAAAGTAAAAGTCTTAATACACAAAAGCAATTTTTATTTCACTGGTAGTTTTGTTGCAAAATTAGGTTAAATGTTCTTGTTAGTATATAAAAGAAAAAGTTTATACCAAACCAATCCAATCAATCTTACCCTGAAATTCATACTACTTAAATATACCAGAAATGTTTACTACTATCTGATGACTCAAATTTAACGGAAGTAAAAGCAGTGATCTCTGCAGCTGTCTCCTCTACCCTCAAGAATTTTATACACACTTTTGTGGCATTTTCCTAAATCCAAGTAATGATCTGATTCCACCTCTCCAGAGAGCCTTGAAACTCCAAGGGGAAGGACAACAGTTTAATCATCCCTAAGCCTAGAACAGAAGTAAGGTAAAAAACCACATGCCAACCTGTAAGCACATCCGCCATCCCCACCCCCACCTGCTGCCTCATAGAAGTTCCCAGGCCAGGGATCAAATCCGAGCCTCAGCTGCAATCTACACCACAGCTGTAGCAACGTTAGATCCTTAACCCAATGCGCTCTGAAGGAACTGAACTGGTGCCTTCCCAGAGACAAGCCAGATCTTTAACCCACTGTGCCACGGTGGGGAATTCCTGTAGGCACATTTTTTTATCACGTAATTCTCCAATTCAAAGACATCCTCATTACATTAAAAGATTCCAGAAGGCATTTGAGACCTTCTATATTTGGCATTAACTTAAATTTCTAGGCTTCTCCTCCCATACAAATTATTTCAAGCAAAATAGAGACACTTTAACAGGCTGAGGAAAGATCTGGATAACCATTCTATTCAATAATAAAGACTTATCATCAGATACCAACTTAGAGATCCAAGAACTGTAGCCAACATCAAGAATAAATACAAAAAGGAGTTCCTGTCGTGGCTCAGTGGTTAACGAATTTGACTAGGAACCACGAGGTTGCAGTTTTAATTCCTGGCCTTGCTCAGTGGGTTAAGGATCCGGCGTTGCCCTGAGCTGTGGTGTAGGTTGCAGATGAGGCTCGGATGCCAAGTTGCTGTGGCTCTGGTGTAGGCCGGTGGCTATAGCTCTGATCTGACCCCTAGCCTGGGAATCTCCATATGCCGCAGAAGCGGCCCTGGAAATGGCAAAAAAGACAAAAAAAAAAAAAAGAATACAAAAAAAGCAATCAACCAACCAAAATGCACATGTAGACACATCCTAGTCAAATTCTGAAAAGCAAACTTTAGAGAGCAAATCTTTTTTTTTTTTCCGTCTTTTGTCTTTCTACGGCCACACCTGCAGCATATGGAGGTTCCCAGGATAGGGGTCTAATCAGAGCTGTAGCTGCTGGCCTACTCCAGAGTCACAGCAACGCCAGACCCGAGCCGTGTCTTCGACCTACACCACAGCTCAAGGCAACACTGGATCCTTAACCCACTGAGTGAGGCCAGGGATCAATCCCACGACCTCATGGTTCCTAGTCGGATTTGTTTCCACTGCGCCAAGACAGGAATTCCTAGAAGGAGAATCTTAAAGCCAGCCTGAGGAAAAAAAATTATGCAGAGGGAGCTAAAATATGAACTACAAATGACTGGGTTTGTTTTTGTTTTTTTTTGGTTTTTGGGTTTTTTTTGCTTATTTTAGGGCCGCACGTGTGGCACATGGAAGTCCCAGGCTAGCGGTTGAACTGGAGCTACAGCTACCAGCCTACACCACAGCAACACGGTATCCAAGCCAACTCTGCGACCTACACCACAGTTCATGGTAATGCCAGATCCTTAAGCCACTGAGCAGGGAGTTGCCACTGTGGCTCAGTGCTAATGAACCCAAATAGGATCCATGAGGATTCGGTTCTATCCCTGGCCTTGCTCAGTGGGTTAAGGATCTTGCATTGCTGTGAGCTGTGATGTAGGTCGCAGACACAGCCTGTATCTGGAGTTGCTGTGGCTGTTGCATAGCCCAGCAGGTACAGCTCAGATTTGCCCCTAGTCTGGGAACTTCCATACACTGCAGGTACAGCCCTTAAACAAACAAATAAAAGAGCTTAATCCATGGAGCAGGCCCAGGGCTTGAACCCACGTCCTCATGGATACCAGTTGGGTTCGTTACCACTGAGCCCACCTGGAACTCCATGACCTACAAATGATCCCTGACCTTGCTCAGTAGGTCAAGAATACGGTCTTGCTATGAGCTATGGTGTACATTACAGACACGGCTTGGCTCTTACATTGCTGTGGCTGTGGTGTAGGCCGGCAGCTGTAGCTCTGATTCAACCCGAAGCCTGGGAACTTCCATGTGCCGTGGGTGCAGCTCTAAAAAAAAAAAAAATAAAGACCAAAAAAAAAAAAAGGGTAATAGCAAATGTTCACAAGGAGGAAAAAAAAACAAACACATAATTGCTGATGGGAATGTAAAATGGTGCAGCCCCTTTGTAAAAAGTTAGCAGTTGCTCAAAATGTTAAGTATGAATTACAATATTTCATTTCTCAGTGGGTACACAGGAAAAAATATATCTTGTACATATAGTACATATATTCATTTCAGTATTATTTATAATAGCAAAGAGGTATAAATAACCCAAATTTCCATCAACTGATGAATGGATAAATAAAATGTGGAATATCCATCGGTGGGATTTTATACATCCATGAAAAGGAAGGAAGCAGTGATATATTCATATATATATTTTTTTGTTGTTGTTGTTGTTGTCTTTTTGCCATTTCTAGGGCTGCTCCCGTGGCACATGGAGGTTCCCAGGCTAGGGGTCGAATCGGAGCTGTAGCCGCCAGCCTACACCACAGCTCACGGCAACACCGGATCGTTAACCCACTGAGCAAGGGCAGGGACCGAACCCGCAACCTCATGGTTCCTAGTCGGATTCGTTAACCACTGCGCCACGACGGGAATTCCTATTCATATATTTTAATGGCTGAACATTAAATAGGTGAAAGAAATCAAACATAAAAGGGCACACATTTATGATTCTATGTATACAGAATGTCCACAACAGTAAAATCCATTTAGACTAAAAATTGATGAGTAGTTGCCAGTCAGACAGGAGGGAAGGGGACAGGGCACAAACCTAAAAAGAATGAGAGTCCTTGAGGATATGACGAAAACTGGTTAGCAGCATCGAGGTCCAAGATGGTGGATGATCTGCCTTCCAGAGGACCCTGAGATTCATGATGCACTCACTATAACACACTAGCACACTGAACAAGAGGCCCACAGGCTCCATGACAATTCTGAGGTTGACCATAAAAGGCCAAAGAGGGGCAGTGCCCCAATTCCTGGAAATCCCTGACCCTTCCCTTGAAATAGCTGCAACAACCCTCCCAGTCATTAGCCTATGGAACTGCCCAGCCCATTAAAAACTCACCACCCCATATTTTGGGGCCTCTCGCCTCTCTACTCCTGAGATGGCCCATACTCCATGGAGTGTGTTTCTTCCAGGGCAGCTCTCCGGTCTTTTGAGACAGCCTATACTTTGACCATCTTTCAATAAATCTAATTCTTACCTATTGTGTTGCCTCTCACTGAATTCCTTATGCCCTGAGACATAAAGAACCTGAATTTCACTAAGTGCTGGAACCAGCTATGTGATTTTAATTAAAAAAATAAAATAAAAAGTGGGTTCAAGTCTTATTCTGGGTTTTGGCCAGGTTTGAGTCCCAGTCCCTGGGTTTGAGTCCCAGTCTAAGTTTTAACTGGGTTAGAGTCCCAGCACGTGGGCTCAAGTCCCAGTCTAAGGTGTAAGGTTTCACTTAAGTAAAGAAGAACAGTGGTTGCTAATGGGCAAGAGATTTCTTTTCTGGGTCATAAAAATGTTCCACAATTAAAACAGTATTCACAATTAACATAGAGCACATCTGTGTGAATATGCTTAAAAACACTGAACTGCATATTTTTAAATGGTGAATTTCATGGTACCTGAGTGATATCTCAATTTTTAAAAATTAGAGGGACAGCCAATAACACAAAGCCCAGCTTATGACTTGGAAGGAGCACATCTTGAGTGCACAAATGTACACCACACCCCTAGAAAGAGACTAAAGGGTAGGCTAAAGTGTGGGGAAGCTCAGCTTCAGCAAGAGAGGCTGAGAATGACACAGCCCCAAAGTGTGGCTCACGGTGTCACAGTTACAAATACAACTGAACCACGTATGATCATTTATTGTGTGAAAGGGGAGAAAACAGAAAGAGAGGAAGAAATAGATATAATTAAGATACTGGCATCTCATTCCTGGCAACTTAAGCTTCAATTTACGGACCTTCAACTATAATACTTAGGGTGCTGAACTTTTGTTGTGCTGATATTCAAAGATAAATATGCTTCTCATTTTCCGTTTCTTCAAGGGCAATGTAGACACACTTCTGTGCCATCTGAGGCATTCACCAAAGGCACAGGAATTAAATTTACCCAAACAGCCATAACCTATTGCTACCACAAAGGAAACACTGCAAATAAAACGGAGTACTCTAAACGAGGAATAATTCTTATGTAGGACTATCTGATCTCATCAGGAGTGAACAAACTTTTTATTCTTTAACTTTATTTTGTATTTTTTGTCTCTTTCGGCCTGCATTTGTGGCATATGGAGGTTCCCAGGCTAGGGGTCAAATCAGAGCTGCAGCTGCTGGCCTACGCCACAGCCACAGCCACGCCACATCCGAGGCAGACCTGCAATCTACACCTCAGTTCACAGCAACGCCTGATCCTTAACCCACTGAGCAAGGCCAGGGAATTGAGCCCACATCTTCATGGATACTAATCAGATTCTTAAACCACTGAGCTGCAATGGGAACTCCCACAAACCTTTTCTAAGGGATAAACAGGAAATAATTTAGACTTTGTGATCACATAGGCTTTTTTTTCCTACTATTCAACTCTGCAAAAGCAGTCAGGGAAAATACATCGCGTGAACGTCAATGTGTTACAATACTTTATTAAGGAAATTTGAATTTCAGATCATTTTCATGTCAACCATTAAATATATAAAAATCATCAGAAAACTGTATGCCAGCAGGTCACATTCCTTGTGACCCCCCTCCTGCACCTGGCCTTTAAAAATGCTTTTGCTGGAACCCTTTGGGGAGTTCAGGGGTTTAGGGGGCATGAGCCACCCATCTGCTTGCACAGCCCTGCAATGGGTAAAGCTTTCTCTGCTCTAAACTACTATGTTCCACTTTGTTACAGCATCCAAAACAATCATATTTATCACCTAATCTCTCTAAATCTGGGTAATGAGAGGTTACATCTTGTTGTGTCTCCCTGCATACCGCCTAAGGAACAGTCATTCAGACACAGACACAAAATCAATATTCAATGCCGTAAAGGCTAAATGCCATTCAGCCTGGGAGGCCCCTTGGCCCCCCGCCTGCTGTCATTCCAACACCCCCTGTATCTATTCGTCCTACCTTCTACACACAGAAGAACAAGGTTGAGGGTAGAAAATATTGGGGGGTGCAATTACCACCAGCCTCTTGCTTATACTTCTTGAGGCAGGAAATAGGTGGGCTCCAGGATAGACATTTACAACCAGCCACCTGTCTATACTTCAAGACAGAAATAACAGCGGCCGCAAGGCAAACAACTGGAATTTGTCTTCTGAGGACATGTTAAATAATGCTAATGGCAGGGCATAGAGGGGCTAAGACCAAGAGGTCACACAGTTCCTATCCTTGGGGTCAGAGAGACCCCTGTGGGTCAAAAAAGGAGGGGTGAAGCCAAGCGGTACCCTGTGGGGCTCCTGGGCACAAGCCCTTCTGTGCCTCCAATTTCTTATTTTTAGGGAAAAAGCATCAACCTCCATGACCTTCTCTGAATTTCAAAGGGTCAGTTCAAATAGTTGCTAATCAGGGAAGGGTGGAGATGCTGAAACGAGGGAGCAAGTTAAGAAACAATAATGCAGTCTAGGGGCAGGGTCCTCCAGAAATATACACAACAACATCTTTGAGTTCTCCTGCAGAACTGAAACCCCCAACAAGAGAAAATCAGAAAGGAGAACCAACAGAACCAGTCCTGAGGCCACTAAGCACCAACTGCTAAGAAGACTACAAGCTTGCATTTACCCTGATCCTTACCCGTGGCCTGATTTTCTACGCCCAAATCACTTCCTAATCTCTCCCAAGAGAGGGCAGTCTTCAGGGAATTAGCCGGCTGTGGCCTTCTTTCCCTGGCAAAGCAATCAAGCTATTTTTTTCTCTCCTTCGCCCCAAAACCTGTCTCTGCATTTCTATTCATTACTGGTAAAGAGAGGGCAAGTTTCGGCAGCAGGGGTGCCAGGACATAATATGTCCTGATAACCGTCCCATAACCCTTTGCTCTGGAATCCATCTTGTCCAAAAGATACACACACATATGGGGAGGGCCGTGGGTCCGGCCAAGTGTGAGAAATACAGTAACTGGCCAAAGGAAAATAAAGACCTGGAAGAAGTGTCCTATATATGAGTGATTTAAATCACCTCTCTGGCACACTCCTCAATCATTGGGTGTGTATTACTACTCTACTTCTGCCTTAGATAAAGAGACTAATTCTCTGTGTGCTCTCCCAATAGGCTGTACTGTGTTTCTAGGGATAAACTCTACACCCATTTTTACATTTTTTTGTCTCCCTGAAACATTCGTCAAGTCAATTCAGCTTTTAGCCTCTAGCTGGTCTAGTGGCTAGGATTCCTGCTTTTCACAAGGCCGCCCAGTTCGACCCCTGAGCATGGCTTCTATCAGTCTAATGTGGACCAGTTCCTAACACAACTCTGTTCCCCTCTTGCTGTATAGAAAACTCAAGGTTGCCAAAAGAATTTATTGTATTGTTTCCTCCAGGCAACCACAATCTATGTCCCTGGCCTCCCTTTCTTATTTTATTTTAAAAACAAACATAAGCTTAAAATTATAAATCTCTCCTCTGTCCCTCTGAGATGTGTATGTGTCGCCTACAGATATGGGTGTCCTTCTCAAGGACCTGAAGGCCATTACTTTTCTATGTAATCATTAGACTCTTTGGAAGGGTACAGGTCTAATAACTTTCACAGTTAGCAGGCAGGCACAGAAGACCTAATGAGGTTAATTCTGACCACTCTCATACCTGTCTTTTGTGATTTTTTTTATTTCCCTAATTCTGCTTGACCACCTGCGTGTGTTTGTGCATACATACATAAGCATCTTATTAAACCAACCATCCGCTGATGGCACTTGGGTTGTTTCCATGTCTTGGCAATTATAAATGCTATGAACATTACGGTACATGTATCTTACTGAGTTAGTTTTCATCTTTTCTGGACAAATGCCCAGGGGTGAGGTTGCTGGATCACATGGGTGAGTATTATTCTACTGAATATATGTACGAGATATTCTTTATCCACTCCTCTGTCAATGGACATTTAGGTCTGTTTCATGTCTTGGCTACCGTATATATCTGAACAGATGCCCAGGAGTGGGATTGCTGGATCATATGGTAAATTCCATTTTTAGTTTTTTGAGGAATCTCCATACTGTTTTCCATAGTGGTTGCACTACTTTATATTCCCAAAAAAAGTGTAAGAGGGTTCTCTTTTCTCCACAACCTCTACAAAGAACAAATTTGATCACTAGTCTGGGAATTTCCATATGCCACAAGTGCAGCCCTAAAAAAATAAATAAATAAAATATTTAAAATTTTAAAAGGATACAGACGAACTTATTTGCAGAACAGAATCAGACTCACAGACTTTGCCAAACTTAGCCTTAACAAAGGAGACAGGTTTAGGGGCAGAGAAGGACTGGGGGTTTGGGATGGAAATGTTCTAAAATTAGGTTGTGATGATGGTGGTGCACTATAAACATAATAAAATCCTCTGAATTTTTAAAAAAAGAGTAATTCAAGAAGAAACAGAACAGAACCTGGAGACCAATGGTGATGTGAATATAATGGTATGGTCTGCCAATGTGAAGGTGCCTAGAGGAGCTCTTGAGGCTGAGCCTAGAGCCCCAGATGATGAGTGCTGGCAGTCAGACTGGGAAGAGACAAGGCTCACAAATAAGAGGACTCAACAAGCATGTGGAAGCAGTGATGAAAAGCAGTTCTGCTGCACTGACTATCACTCCTCCTGCAGGAGGACTGATATCGAGGTCAAGGAGACCCACTACAGCGTTTTCTGCAGAAATTCACGGGAGAGGTGAGGAAGCTTTACTTGGCAGAGGATACTTAAGAGAAGACAGATTCAAACTTTATGTCTAATACATTAAATAGTAAATGCTTTACTATTTACAAGAGAATGTCGCAAACATTGTTTCATTTAGGGTGGATGTTCCACAAACCTCTAAGATTTTTGACAGCAAAAACCAAGTCTGCGGCTGTATAGCACAGGGAGCTATATATATCTAATCACTTGTGATACAACATGATGGAAGATAATGTGAGGAAAAGAATGTAAATATATGTATAACTGCATCACTTTGCTGCGCAGCAGAAACTGACACAACACTGTAATCCATTATAATAAAAAATTAAAAAAAAACAAAGTCTGATTCATTTTTCTACTTGCTACACTATCTCCCAAGTATAGGGCCTTGCTGATAGTGGACAATCAATATTTACTGTATCAATGCTCTCTGGTATAACTAGAGTCAACTTACTATTATGATAGGCTATCTGGGAACATTGCCTATAAGTATGCATTAACAGTTATATAAAACGGACGTTTCTATAATTCCTTAAATAAATTTCTCCAGCAACATGGTTTTGAAAATCAAAAGAACACCAAAACCCCAACAACTCAGCAGAGCACAGTCATGAATCAATTAATTAGTTCATTCCAAAGTCCTTTATCAGGACTTTATTGTACACCAGACACTGTGCTTGACCTCAGGATAAGCAATACATTACAACCCCTGCTACAGGAGCTCTTAGTGAGACAGGCAGCTGGAATCTCAATTAACCTATAAATCTGGCACATTTACACATGTCAAAAATTTGAGCAACTGGAGTTCCCGTCATGGCTCAGCATTTAAGGAACCCAACTAGTAGTATCCATGAGGATGTAGGTTCAACCCCTGGTCTTGTTCAGTCAGTTAAGGATCTGGTGTTGCCATAAGCTGTGGTGTAGGTCTCAGACGCAGCTCAAATCCCACATTGCTATGGCGGTGGTGTAGGCTGGCAGCTGCAGCTCTGATTAGATCCCTAGCCGGAGAACTTCCATATGCTGCGGGTGCAGCCCTAAAAAAAAAAAAAAAGGAGTTCCCACTGTGGCGTAGCGGAAACAAATCTGACTAGGAACCATGAGGTTTCGGGTTCAATCCCTGGCCTCGCTCAGTGGGTTAAGGATCTGGCATTGCCATGAGCTGTGATGTAGGTTGCAGACGCGGGTTGGATCTGGTGTTGCTGTGGCTGTGGTATAGGCCGGCAGCTACAGCTCCTATTAGACCCCTAGCCTGGGAACCTCCATATGCCGTGGGTGCGGCCCTAAAAAGGACAAAAGACAAAAAAAAAATTTTTTTGAGAAACTACTCAAAAGTTGTTTATTCTTAAGTCTAAGGAAAAGGTACCTTGCAAGTATCTGACATAAGTCCAGCAAGAAAAATTACACCTCTATCATTACTATTTTATATTCCTCAGTAGGAGTAACCATATACCTAAAATAAACCTAAATGGAAAGAGTGTGGTTGGTAAGTATCTCTTTCCAAGAAGTCTACTTTATATCAATAATCTGAATAGAAAGAGAAATAATGTTTTCGTATCAAATACATTGAAATTCAAAACCAAGCAGTGTGCTCTTGCCAAGGTCAATCCCCTCTCTCAATTTCAGAATCTTCATCTGTAAAATGGAAGTTGTGTTGCTAATAAAAGAGATCAGGAAGATGCCTACCAGATACTGACTATGCCACAGCTACCTCCCATAAATGCAAACCTTTCAAGATCTAGAAGATCAGTCTAAGGACCGACTGGAACTCAAGGAGAAAACACAAAGAATTAAGAGCTGCTAGGGAAGTAGATCAGCGTTCTTCAAACTGTACGTAAACACTGTTTCATGATACTTTTGCTTTATATATACATACACACACACGTATACACAAACCTGTGATATATATGACACACACACACATATACTACTATGTATGTATGTATGTAACACACATATATATAACATGTTTAAGATTTAAATAAAATTACTGGTGATTGAATTTCCACTTCCTAATTTTATTTCTGGGTAACTATCCCTGTGTTATACTGAATGGCTTGCTTTGTTAGGATCTGCATCCAAAATGATAGGGAATATGCTAAAGCTAAGGTGAGTGACAGATCTAGAAAAAAATTCCCTAATTGCTGCATTTTTAAATATTGTGGAGATATACACAAGTTTATTATATAGAAATATATTTGTTTATGTATAAATAAACATCAAATTTGCCATTTTGACCATTAAGTGTACAATTCAGTGTCTTAATCAATCACATTCACAATGTAGTATAACCATTATCACTTTTTATTTCCAGAAAATTTCTTTTTTTACCATCCAAACAGAAATCATTTAACCTTTAAGCATTTACTCCCCATTCTCCTACTCTGCAGCACCTGGTAACCTAAAATCTACTTCCCGCCTCTCAATTTGTCTATTCTAGACCATGTACGTGGAACATCTAATATTTGTCCTTTTGTGCCTAACTTCTTTTACTTAGTATTATAATGTTTTCAAGGTTTGCCCATGTCGGAGTAAAGGTAACAACTCCACTCCTTTTTAGGAGTGACAATATTGCATTGTATGAATGTGCCACATTTTGTTTATCCATTCATCTGTTGATGGACATTTGGGTAGTTCCCACCTTTTGGCTATTATGAATTATGCTGCAATAAACATTGGCATACAAATATGCCAATGTTTTCAGTTCTTTTGAGTCTCTGTTTTCAGTTGAGTATACAGCTAGCAGTAGAACTGATGGGTCACACGGCAATTCTATGTTTAGCTTTTTGAGGAAGTGCCAAACTGTTTCCCACAACAGCTGCACCATTTTGCACTCCCATTAGAGTTTCAATATCTCCACAACCCCACCAATAGTTATTTTCCTTTAAAAAAAATAAATGAAAAAACAAAAAACTAAAAAAGTCACCTTGGGAGTTCCCTGGTGGCCTAGTGGTTAAAAATCTAGGGGTGTTACTGCTGTGGCTTTGGTTTAATCCCTGGCCTGTGAATTTTTCCATGCTTCGGGTGTAGCCAACCCCCTCTTCCCGCCTCCAAAAAAAAAAGAAAGAAAGAAAGAAAGAAGGATTCATCCTATTAGGTGTAAAGCGGTATCACTGTGTTTTTGATTTGTATTTCCCCAGTGACTCATGACGATGAACATCTTTTCATGTGGTAATTATTAACCTTTGTATACCTCTGGAGAAATGTCTACTGAAACATTTTGCTCATTTTTAAGTTGGGTTGGTCTTTTCGTTGTTGAGTTTTAGGAGTTCCTTATACGGCCCAGACATTAAGTTCTTACCAGTCATGTGAATTGCAAAAATTTTCTCCCATTCTGTAAGATGTCTTTTCACCTCCCTCATGTCATTTGATGCACATAAGTTTTTAATTTTAATAAAGTCCAATTTATCTACTTTTTTCTTGCTGCTCGCATGCTTCTGGTGTCAAATCTAAGAATCTATTGCCCAGTTCAAGATCATGGAAGATTTATCCCCATGTTTTATTCTAAGAGGTTTATGGTTTTAGCCCTTTTATTTAGGTTGTTAATCCATTTTTAAAAATTTATATTTTATGTACATATGTATTTTGCTTTTTAAGGCAGCACCCGAGGCATACAGAGGTCTAATAGCTACAAATGCAGGCCTACACCAGAGCCACAGCCACAGCCACAGCAATGCAGGATCTGAACTGCATCTGCAACCTACACCACAGCTCACGGCAACACCAGATCCTTAACCTACTGAGCGAGGCCAGGGATTGAACCCGCAACCTCCTGGTTCCTTGTCAGATGCATTTCTGCTGTGCCACGACGGGAACTCCTGTTAAACCATTTTGAGTTAATTTTTGCATATGGCATGAGGCAGGGTGTCTACTGCATTTTGCAAGCTGTTATATTTCAACAAATACATATTTTACATGATAGACAACCATCAAAATAAGTTTTAAAAATGCTACAGTAAGTTCTCAACAAATCTATACTCCATCTTTCCATTTCCAGCTCAGATAAGAATCAAGACACATACACATCATTAACATATTTCAATGGGTTCCTAAAGTTTTTTCATACTTAGACAATTTTAGGAGACTTGGTTTTTACTTCCCAGGTTTATCTGCTTAGTCGCTAAAGCAGTGAAAAATAACTCTGAATTGTTATTTTTATGTAATTTCTCTCAAAACATACTGATGCTAGAGTTATAGGTAGGCTTACTAAATAAATAACTGTGGCCATAAGGTAGTACTCCTGAGTATATAATTGAGACGTTAAGATGAACACAAGTCGGCAAATGTGAAAAAAGTGGGTTTCTGAAGTCTATTCAAGGGCGCTCTTGCCACAGGAGATTTCCCAGCCGTAACTGAGGTACGGCTCCCTTCTGAATGGAAAAGCCTTCAGGCATATTATCAATGTAACACATCCACTGGGCCACTGGAAGTTCAAAGAAAACTGAAGAAAATACAACTCAACATTTCAACATCCACAAGTATAAATAACTTGGCCCAAGTTGCTGTCAATCTCCAAAGGATTGCCGGCTACACACATGAAAGAAAAAAAGTAAAACTGCTGTTGTTTCTCTTATTATTAATATTTAAACACTTGCTGGGTCCCAACTATTCGACAAATATTATGCTGAGAGTATTCACATATATTTTTGTGAGAAAAAGAGGATCAAAGTAACTGAACTTATACACTTAGTGACTAGCAGAGTTCAGGTTTTTCCCCACTAGAAATCCAGTGCTCTACCCCACCACATGCAATTTATTTAAGAGGGTAAATTTCGGCTGCTTACATATCACCACAGAGTAAATGGTACTCCTTAAGGAACGTATCATAAAATTAAAAGTATAGGAAAATGCTTTCCAATATACAATGCATTAAATATTCCTTCTGTGGCCTCAGACAAACCCATGTTCAATCCTTGCTTCAACATCTACTGTCTATGTGACCTTGGTAGTTATTTAATTCTCCATGATCTGGGTCGTATGTGAATTAAATATGTAATCCTATGTAAATCCTATGTAATATGCATACGATCTAGTATATAGAAGGTTCTTAAGGCGACCCCGTCATGGCACCATGGAAACAAATCCGACTAGGAACCATGAGGTTGCGGGTTTGATCCCTGCCCTTGCTCAGTGGGTTAAGGATCCGGCTTTGCCGTGAGCTGTGGTGTAGGCCGCAGACACGGCTTGCATCCTGCGTTGCTGTGGCTGTGGCTGTGGCCAGCAGCTGTAGTTCCAACTGGACCCTTAGCCTGGGAACCTCCATATGCCACAGGTGTGGCCCTAAAAAGCCAAAAAAAAAAAAAAGGTTCTTAAATATTAGCCTTATCACCATTATTAAAGACTTAAGTTTTGAAGAAATTGAAACTCTCATAAATTCCTGATGGGAATGTATAGCAACTATGAAAAACTGTTTGACAGTTACTCGAAAAGTTACCACAGGAACTAGTAATTATACTCTGAGGTATATATAGAAGAGAAATTAAAATACTGGCCGCACAAAAACTTGTATACCAACATTCATAGCCAGAAAGTGAAGAAATCCAAAAGATCATCCACTGATGATGAATAAATAAAATGTGGCATTAATGATAGGATGGAATAAAGTTTGGTAATAAAAAGGACTGGAAAACTGACGCATGCTATAATATGAATAAACTTGGAAATCATCATGCTAAGTGAAGAAGTCAGACACAAAAAACCACACATTTTATGATTCTATATATAAGAAATGTCCAGAACGGGCAAATCCACAGGGATGGAAAGCAGACTGGTTCCTCCAAGGGATGTGAGCCGTGAGGAGTTGTGATGGGAATGACTGTTAGTGGGTACAGAGTTTCTTCTTGAGGTGATGAGATGTTCTAGAATTAGTGCTTATGGTTGAACAATATAGTGAATGTACTAAAAACCAATGAATATATTTTAATATGGCAAATAATGTTGTACAAACATATATCAATTTATTTATTTATTTGCTTTTTTTTTTTTTTGTCTTTTTGCCATTTCTTGGGCCGTTCCAGCAGCATATGGAGGTTCCCAGGCTAGGGGTCGAATCGGAGCTGTAGCCACCGGCCTACACCAGAGCCACAGCAATGCGGGATCCAAGCCGCGTCTGCAACCTACACCATAGCTCACGGCAACGCCAGATCGTTAACCCAGTGAGCAGGGGCAGGGATCGAACCCGCAACTTCATGGTTCCTAGTCGGATTCGTTAACCACTGCGCCACGACGGGAAGTCCTGCTAATTTTTTTTAAAGGGCCGTACCCACAGCATATGGATGGAGGTTCCCAGGCTAGGTAGGGGTCAAATCAGAGCTGCAGCTGCCGGCCTACATCACAGCCACAGCAACGCGGGATCCTAGCCGAGTCTGTGACCTACACCACAGCTCACTGCAAAGTTGGATCCTTATCTACTTTGCAAGGCCAGGGATCAAACCCACATCCTCATGGATACTAATCAGATTTGTTACCACTGAGCCACAACAGGAGCTCCTATACATCAATTTAAAAAAGAAAAACAGGAGTTCCCGTCGTGGCGCAGTAGTTAACGAATCCGACTAGGAACCATGAGGTTGCGGGTTCGGTCCCTGCCCTTGCTCAGTGGGTTAACGATCCGGCGTTGCCGTGAGCTGTGGTGTAGGTTGCAGACGCGGCTCGGATCCCTCGTTGCTGTGGCTCTGGCGTAGGCCGGTGGCTACAGCTCCGATTCAACCCCTAGCCTGGGAACCTCCATATGCCGCGGGAGCGGCCCAAGAAATAGCAAAAAGACAAAAAAAATAAAAAAGAAAAAAGAAAAACAAAATTAGTATTAACAAAGCAAAAATGAAAGATAACAACCTTCGTTTACTTTTGAAAAATAAATTTAGGAATAGAGAAATGTCTAACCTTTGTACAAAATATGTCCAAATTAAGAAATGACAAAAGATGACCCTTAAGACCTTCTAAGAGATTTCAAGAGCCCTCAGGGGTAAAAGCAACAGACCTTACTGAAACTGTCATTTAGATTAAGGGCATCCATTGCCAAATTTATTCACTTTCCAAAGAACTCTAAACCTGTTACTAGAGATCAAGTGACAGAGACTCTGATGTTCCCTTTACCTCTGAGGGACAAATGCAGCATTTTTTGTGAGTTGTAAGGAAACAATCCAGAAGATACACGTTAGGTTATCCGGTACTGAATGTTACTATCCCTCAAGTACTGAGCACCAGAAAATACTCTATGCTTATTCTAAGAAGTATATTTATTTTACTTTAATTTGTATTTTTTGGCCACCCCACAGCATATGGAGATCTCAGGCCAGGGATCAAAACTGAGCCACAGTTGCAACCTATAATGAAAGGCCAGCAACACCAGATCCTTAACCCACTGTACCAAGCCGAGGATCTAACCTGTATCCCAGCACTCCAGAGATGCCACTGATATGGTTGGGCCACAGTGGGAACTCCACATATTTATTTTTATATTTTTTAAAATGAAGAGAATGTGACAATATTTCTTTTTTCTTTGAAAAACTGTCTAAATCATTGGTATGGCATGCAGAGAAGTCAAAAAATCAAAGAAAAATGGCAATAATAAATTACGATTTTTCTCAGAATTAATTCTGAGGCTAAAGTTAACTCCTTTAAAAGAACATTTATTAAAAATTGGCTTTCCCATTACTTTTTTTTCTTTCTATGGCCACACCTGTGGTATATGGACGTTCTCAGGCCAGTGGTCAAATCGGAGCTGCAGCTAGGGTCTATGCCACAGCACCCAGAACACTAGATCCAAGCACGGCTGCGACACAAGCCACAGTTTCCAGCAATGCTGGATCCTTAATCCACTGAGCCAGGCCAGGGACTGAACCGGAATCCTCATGGATACTAGTCAGGGTCATTTCTGCTGAGCCGCAGCGGGAAGTCCTGAGAAACCTCTTTGTGACTCACCAAGTAAAAGGAATGTGAAGCTCAGTAAGGCCAAGGCCTATCCAACTAAGCAAGGTGTTAACAGGTTCCCGCAGAACTGCTAGTTTACATTTCCATTCAATGGCTTTATTTTTAGGAGGGTAGTTCCACCTTAAAAGTAAAAAGTCACCAGCTAGAGTTTCAGGTTCCTTTACATTTGGATGATATGGGAGAGTACATGCTAGCAGGTGCAGGATACAGCACTACAACAAATGCCCTTCTTGAGCTGAGCTGCCAGACCCCTCTCTCTCTTTCCCTCTCTATCATTACCAAGACTTACTGACTCTACCTACCAAATAGCTCTCATATCTACTCTCTTTCCATACTTACTGCCAAAACCTTAATTCAGGCCTCTTCAGTGCTCAGGAGGGTTATCACAGTAACTTCCTTTCATGGCAACCCTAGGCCTCCGCTCACTGCCACTCTCGCTAGGTACTTTATATCATAGTGAAGCTAAGCCATTAGTAATTTCCTAACAAATGCCTGGTCATTGCATGAGTCTCAGTTCAACTGTGTTAGGAACACACTAATAAAATATGACAACCAGGAGTTCCCGTCGTGGCTCAGTGGTTAAGGCATCCGACTAGGAACCATGAGGTTGCGGGTTTGATCCCTGGCCTTGCTCACTGGGTTAAGGATCTGGCGTTGCCGTGAGCTGTGGTGTAGCTTGCAGACATGGCTCGGATCCCGTGTTGCTGTGGCTCTGGTGTAGGCCGGCGGCTACAGCTCCGATTAGACCCCTAGCCTGGCAATCTCCATATGCCATAGGAGCGGCCCTAGAAAAGGGGAAAAGACAAAAAAAAAAGAAGAAGAAAAAGAAAAGATATGACAACCAGAGGCCAAACCTGACTGATTTGTGGTAGCATCGCAGTCTGCTAAATCCCAGCTTGGCAGGAAAAGATTAGGCTGGTAATGTGTGCTATGCAACAAAGAACAAGGCCTAGCAGATGTTAGATATCTGCTCTGGATTTAAACAGAATTTTGTATTAATTATGTCATTGACTTCAAAAGGAAAAGAAAAAGCTCTCCATAATACATATACACAATGGACTCACTATGAGAAAGACAGAAGATAAAGAGCCATGTAACAGGGAAGGTAAAAATTCCATTAGAAACTGTTTAAGGTAACCAATGAGTACAACAAAGAAGTAAATGCAGAGTTAAGCTTGTTAGCAGCCAAGTGAAAGAAAACTGAAATTGTTTAAGTAATTCATGTAATATTGATGCATAAAAGATGAAAAAACATTCACGGTGATTATAATCTATACCAAAGACAAATGTGAAGGGCAATTCTTGTGGTATTTCCAAGCACTGGATTCACAAAGTCTTGGGCTTAAATTTAAATGTTGGCTCTGGCATTTCCAGCAATGTGAGACTGGTCCAGTTATTTAGTTTCTCAAAATTAATTCCCTTGTGCATAAAAATGAGGATTCTATCTATTTCAAAGGTGAGCTATATAAGGAAAAGTATTACACACAGTGCCTGGAACATAGTGAACATTCAATATAGAAAGCATATGGTAGTTTCCATAATGGAGCTATACATAAATCCAAGAGGGAACATCTTTCTGATGAGAGAAGGAAGGCCTCAAGAAGAAAGTAATGTTTGATGTGAGATCTAAAGGATAAATGTTTGCCAAGAAAACAAGCTGGTGGAAAGGCATTCCGAGCAGGAGACACAGTACATGCAAAACCTCTGAAGAACGGAAAAGCATATTCTGTAAAGAACATCGAACGTGAGTCAAGAAGTAGGGCACACAGGAGAGAATTTCATCAGGTGCTGCTGAAGAAAGTGGTTACATAATTGAGAGCTTGCAACGTTAAGACAAAGTTGAGACTAAGTGAAAGAGAATCACCAAATAACTCTGAAAGTGATATACCAGTTACTTTTAAATCTCTGTGTTTAATGTCAGAATCATGGGCTCATACTGTTGGCAGTAAATGAATACACCACGGATTCAGCATGTGCGAGAGTACCGAGGAGTGAAAAACATTAATCTGGCTTTTGATATGTTGAGTTTGATTTGCTTATGTGACACCAATTCAGCAGGCAGTCAGGTAGATGTAAATGAAGATATTTGTAATCTGAGCTAGAGTTAGAGCTTTGGGAATCAGCATTTGTGAAATTTTTCCTAGTAATAAACTGCCAGGGACACCTACTGCTTAGATTCTAGACAAACACATTTGTTCCATCACTCAACGGGCCTAGATAAATAAACGGTGGTCCAAAGGGTAGACACAGTTCTAATCTCCTTATGAACCAGCAGACAATGAATATAAGAGATAATGAAATCAGGCAAAAGCAGTTTCAGCAGCAGGTACAGATACATCCTTTGCTCATCCTTATCCTTTTTATCGATCCAACTGATGAACAAGAAGTGGCTTTCTTGTATTCTAATTTCATAAAGTAAAAGAAACAGAGAAATAGATGGTTACTATGCTTTCTGGATCAAGTGCCAAACTTTTCCTGTAAAGAGCCAAGAGTAGGTATTTTAGGCTTTGTGAGCCATACAGTCTGTTAAACAGACTACTCAGCTTGGCACTAGAGCATGAAAACAGCCACAGATCATATGTAAACGACTACATGCAGCCTACTCCACCTCCTTTCCCCTTTTGTAACTATAAGTTTGTTTTCCATGTCTGTGAATCTGTTTCTGTCTTATCAGTAAGTTCATTTGTGTCATAGTTTATTTTATTTTTTGTCTTTTTAGGGCTGTACCTGCGGCATATGGAGGTTCCCAGGCTAAGTGTTGAATCAGAGATATAGCCACCAGCCTACACCACAGCCAGTACAGATCCCAGCCAGGTCTGCGACCTACACCACAGCTCACGGCAATGCTGGATCCTTAATCCACTGAGCGAGGCCAGGGATCAAACCCACATGGTCGTGGATACTAACTGGGTTCATCACCACTGAGCCGCGATGGGAACTCCTCTTTGCAGAATTTTTAATCATGGACACTCTGACCAGTGTGAGGTAGTACCTCATTGTAGTTTTGACTGTCATTTCTCTAATAATTACCAATGTTAAGCACCTTTTCATGTGCCTACCGGCCATCCTTATGTCTTCTTTGAAGAAATGTCTGTTTGGGTCTTCTGCCCATTTTTTGATTAACTGTTTCTTTTTTTGTAAGTGAGCTATGTGAGGTATTAGTATATTTTGGAAATTAATCCCTTGTGGGCTGCATCATTTGCAAACATTTTCTACCAGTCTGTAGGTTGTCTTTCCCATTTGTTGATGGTTTCCTTTGCTGTGCAAAAGCTTCTAAGTTTGATGAGGTCCCGTTTGTTTATTTTTCTTTTATTTCTATTGCCTTGAGAGGCTGACCTAAGAAAATACTGGTACAATATATGCCAGAGACTGCTTTGCCTATATGCTTTCTTCTAAGAGTTTGAGGGTGTCCAGTCTTATATTTAAGTTTATTTTTGTATATGGTATGAGGGGATGTTCTGACTGCACTGATTTACATGTGGCTATCCCGCTTTCCCAACACCATTTGCTGAAGGGACTGTCTTTTATCCATTGTTATGTCCAGGCCTCTTTTATCAAAGATTAACTGACCACAGGTATGTGGATTTATTTGAGAGCTCTCTATTCTGTTTCCACTGATCCATATGTCTGTTTTTGTGCCAATATCATGCTGTCTTGATTATGTAGCTTTGTAGTATTGTCTGAAGCCTGAGAGTTATACCTCTAGAAAATTATCATTCACCATAGCAAAGGAATAGAACACATGCCCTTAAAGCTCCTTCTCAAAAGTGTTACATATCACTTTTCCTTGCATTTAACTGACCAAGGCCAAATCACATGACCATGCCAAATCAAAACACCAGCAGAGGGATGCATATCCTTTCCAAATCAAAGGGAACCGAATGTTTTACTGTTGTCCCACAGAGATCTGGCCACCTTGCCCCATCTTCCTGAGTTTGTGGCTACTCAAGAAAAGCTGACGTTTTTCTAATCTCTTTTACAAATAGGTATGGTCACGTGACTGCGTTCTTCCCAATGGAGTAAGATGTACACAACTTCTCCCTCACCTATTAAAAGAAAAGTGCTTCCCCTGGACTTAACTTCCTTTCTCCCTTCTGAAGTTGAAGTACATTGAATGACACAGAAAAGCAAAATGTCCTATGGTATGTAACAATAAAATAAAAGGAACTTGGATCCCTAAGTAACCTCATGGAACACAACTGTCCTAGAGTCTAGACTAGTCAGATCGTTATGATAGAGATAAGTAAATTTACTGCTTATTTAAGCAGTTACAGTTTGGTTTTTGTTGCTGTTGTTTTAAGCAATTACATTTTGGAATCATCTTGTTACAGAAGTTTAGTCTCTACACTAGCATAGATTCACTTTACGTTTTGAGTAAAGATGTTCAATATGTAGTTGAGAATACTGGCTTTGAAACTAAGAAGATTCAGATTGAAAATATGACTCATTAGCACATGAGGTTTGAAAATATGACTCATTAGCACATAAGAGTAAGTAAGATAATCCAGGGAAAGCACATGAAATGAGACTAGACGAGGGTACAGAACAGAACAAAGCTCTGTAGTGTAAAAAAACCTTCAGGGGCTTAGATAAAAAGAAAGATCTGGCAATGGAGCTTATTTGGGAAAGAAAACCAGGAAAGTATTATAGGAAAGAAGCCAAAAGATGAGTGTTTCCAAGAAAGAACGTCTAGGAGTTCCCATCATGGCGCAGCAGAAACTAATCCGGCTAGGAACCATGAGGTTGCGGGTTCGATTCCTGGCCTCGCTCAGTGGGTTAAGGATCTGGCATTGCCATGAGCTGTGGTGTAGGCCAGCAGACGCAGCTCGGATCTGGCGTTGCTGTGGCTGTGGTGTAGGCCAGCAGCTGTAACTCCGATTGGACCCCTAGGCCATGGGTGCAGCCCTGAAAAAAAGACAAAAGACAGAAGACAAAAGACAAAAAAAGAAAAAAAAAGAACATCTAGAGAAATTGAGAATAAATAGTATCACTTGAATTTAAGGACACTGTTCAAACGCTTGCACTGTAAAAGAAATTTTATTGGGATGGAGTTATGCAGAAGGAAATTTTCAATGGACTGAGGAGTGAATGAGAGGTAAAAAATAGAACAGCAAATTTAAATAAATGGTTATTTTTAAAAGGTTCAGTTATAAAAGTAAGATAATAGCTTCTAGATGGCCCATAATGGTCTTTACAGGCTGGTATTCCCTTCCCCTTACTCCTCCACTCTACCCCTCTTTGGTTATAAGCCAAATTTAGTGATTTCATTCCAACAAACAGAATACGGCAAAAGTAAAACTAAGTCATTTCCAAGATCTGGCTACAAAAAGACTTCTGTCTCAGGCACACTTTCTCACTCACTGTCTCTGTTGCAATGTTTCATGCTGTCCTACAGAGAAGCCATGACAACGAAGAGAATCCTATCAATGGTTGTATGACTGAGCTGGGAAGTAGATCCACTTCCAGCTGAGCATTCAGATGAAACTGCAAGCTTGGCTGACAGCGACTACATACAGCTTAATGACAGGCACTGACCCAGATTCCTACCACAAAAACTGTAAGACCATAAATGTTTGATGTTCATTGTTTTAAGTTGCTCTGTTCTGGAGTAAAGTGACATGAAAGCAATAGATAATTAGAACGAAGGGGAAGAAGAGCAGATGAGTGGCAGCTGAAGGAAATTAAAGAGTTAACAGAGTTCACAGTTCATTAATAAAATAGCAGAGACTTGAGCACACCAAAAAGGATAAGGGGAGGAAGTTCTCTTTGGCACAGAAGGATGGGTTAAGGATCCAGTGTTGTCACCATAGCAGCTTCACTGCTGTGTCACTTCAAAGCAGGTTACTGCTGTGGTGCAGGTATGACCCCAGGCCAGGAATTTCCACTTGTGCGGCCAAGAAAAAAAGGAGGGGAATATACATTTATACATAAAGGTGTATATGTGCGTATAAACTTTACTACCGGGCAGTAAAATCTTAAGAATCAGGAAATAAAGACAGTAAATACGCACACAAAATTAGCAAATCTCAAACATCAAAGTAAAAAAATGACTATTATTATTTTCTTGGCTGCATCCACGGCATATGGATGGTCCCAGGCCAGAGACTGAACCTGTACCGCAGCAGCAACTCAAGCTGCTACGGTGACATGCCAGATCCTTAACCCACTCTATGACAAGAGAACTTCGAAAAATTATTTTTTGATATTGAATGACCAAATACATGTTATGGCAGGGGCAAAAAAACAAGTCTCAACAAAATTAACAGGATCAAAATCATACAAAGTATGTCCTACACAATGGAATGAAATTAGAAATTAATTAACAGGAATAACTGGGAAAATTCACAAACATGTGGAAACAACATACCATTAAATAACCAATGGCTTTACAAATAAATCACAGGGGAAAAGAGAAAAATACTTTGAGATGAATGAAAAAGAAATTCAACATAGTAATTTACGATATGAAGCTAAGCAGGGATTAGAAGAAATAGTTGAAAAGGCCCACAATGAAAAAGAGGAGTATCTCAAATTAATTACCTAAATTTCCACCTTAAGAAAAGAGCAAACTGAACACTAAAGCAGGTGGAAGGAAGAAAATAATCAAACTAAATAAAGCAAACTAAAGCCTCAGAAGGAAGAAAATAATCACATAGAAAAATAATAAAGAAATTCAATTATACCAGAAGGGGATTCTGAAAAAGATAAAATTTATAAACCTGTTACCAGACTGACAAGAAAAGAAGAGAACATTGTATCAATAAAATGAGGAATGAGTGGAAACATTACTACTGACTCTACAGAAGTAAAAAGGATTACAAGTGAATACTATTAACAACTGTACAGCAATAAACTAGATCGGCTAGTAAAAGGGACAATTTCCTACAAAGGAAATTGAGCTAAGAAAATAAGTCAAAAAGAAATACAAATCAGAATAAACTTATGACAAGTAAAGAGAATGAGTGAACAAACAAAAAATTGTCAATAAAGAAAAACCCAAGCACACATGACTCCA
This sequence comes from Phacochoerus africanus, assembly GCF_016906955.1. Lineage (NCBI taxonomy): Eukaryota > Metazoa > Chordata > Mammalia > Artiodactyla > Suidae > Phacochoerus > Phacochoerus africanus. The sequence goes on from NC_062554.1 coordinate 11,869,642, forward strand.
CTCTAAATTCTAATACCTCACAAACATTTGCACAAAAAAACATCAATTCACTTTATGAGGCCAAGGGGAGTTCCTGTCATGGCGCAGTGGAAATGAATCTGACTAGGAACCATGAGTTTGCGGTTTGATCCCTGGCCTTGCTGAGTGGGTTAAGGATCCGGCGTTGCAGTGAGCTGTGGTGAAGGTCGCAGACGCAGGTCAGATCTGGCATTGCTGTGGCTGTGGCTGGCAGCTACAGCTCCAACTGGACCCCTAGCCTGGGAACCTCCATATGCCACGGGCGCAGCCCTAAAAAGCAAAACAAAACATATATATATATATATATATATATATATATATATATATATACACACATATACATATATATAGCCAGGAATTCCCAGGTTCCAAAACCAGGCACAAAGACACCTCAAGAAGAAAAAAAAAAAAAAAACCAATACCCCTTATGAACAAAGGTACAAAAATCCTCAAAAATAAATTAACCTGGGGGAAGAATAGATTGGGAGTTTGAGATTAGCAAATGCAAACTGTTATATATAGAATGGATAAACAACAAAGTTCTGTATACCACAGGGAACTATAAACAATATCCTGTGATAAACCATAATGGAAAAGAATATGAAAAAAATATATATGTATAACTGAATCATTCTGCTGAATAGAAATTAACACAACACTGTAAATCAACTATATTTCAATAATATAAATTTTAAAAAGAACTGAAAGAAATAAGTGCTTGCTTTTTATACACAAACAAACAAACCACATCTGATAACATATAAAAAAGACTATGGACCACAATCAAGTGATTGCGGAATTGCAAAGTTTCAACAACAATGAAAGTTAATCAATATAATACATCACATCAATAGAATAAAGAACAAAATTCACATGGTTATCTCAACAGATGCAGAAAAAAATATGACAAAATCCAATAGCTTTTATGATAAAAATACTGAACTAGGAAAAGAAGAGAATTTCCTCAGCCTGATACAGGACAGCAATGAAAACCCCTCAACATCATACTAAAAGCTCAAAGGCTGAAAGCTTTCCCCCCTAGGGTTAGCTCTCACCATTTCTCTTCGACAATGTACCAGAGGTTCTAGCAGAGGCCTTATGTAAGAAAAGAAATAAAGGGCACCTAGAAAGGAAAGGGGGAAGTAAACCTATGGATGTGTGCAGATGACATCATCTTGTATATAGAAGGTCTTACGAATTCACACACCCAAAAAGCTATCTGAACTAATAAATGAGTTTGGCAAAGTTATAAGATACACATTCAACATAAAAAATTAGTTGTATTTCTACACATTAGCAATGACTGATATGAAAATGAAATTAAGAAAACAATTCCATTTATAATACCATCAAAATGGCAAAATACTAAGTGTAAGATTAGAGTCAGAAAACTACAAAACATTTCTGAAAGAAACTAAAGTCCTAAACATTTTGAAAAACATCCTGTTTTCATGGATCAGAAAACAAAATTTTGTTAAGAAGCCAATATTCCCCAAATTTATCTACAGATTATATACAAGCCCCATAAAAACCTGGCATTTTTTGCAGCTGTTCCTCAGACTCACGAGGAATTGAAATTAATGCAGAATAACCAAAATAATCTTGGAAAAGATGAACAATTTCAAAATTTACCACAAAGTACAATAATCAAGACAATATGATACTAGCATAAATAACAAGTCAACAGAATAAAATTTCAGAAATAAACTCTCACATTTATTGTCAACTGACCTTCTAACAAGGATGTCAAGGGAATTTAGTATGAGAAAGAATAATTTTTTAAACAAGTGATAATAGAATAAATGAATATCTACATGCAAAAGAATATAGCTGGACTCCTACCTGAGAGCATATTCAAAAATTACAGATCTAAATTAAGAGGTAAAACTACAAAACTCTTAGAACAAAATACGGAACTAAATCTTTATGACCTTAGGTTGGGCAATGGTTTCTTCTATATAACACCAAAGCACTAGACGCAAAAAGAAAAAAACTGGACTTACTCAAACATAAAACTTCCATGCATCGAAAGACATTACATAGATACCAAGAAGACAGCACATGCAATGGGACAAAATATGTGCAAATCATGCATCTGGTAAGGTTCTAGTATCCCGAATATATAAAAAACCTTTAAAACTCAAAAACAAAATGACAAAACAACAAATTTAAAAATGGACAAGGATATAAACAGACATTTTTCCAAAGAAGATATACACAAAGGCCAGAAAAGCATATGAAAAGAATATTCAATATCATTTAGTCATAGGGAAATGTAAATGAAAACCACAAGGAGGTAATACTTTAATCTCACTAGAATGGCTAAAATCAATCAATCTATCAATCAAAGTCCTGGTAAAAGAGGGATGTCGAAAAGTGGAATGTCATGGTTTCCAGTGGAAATGTAAATTACTGTAGCTGTTTTGCAAAAGAGCCTGGCAGTTCTTCAAAATGCTAAACAAAGAATTACCATATGACCCAGCAATTCCACCCTAGATATATACTCAAAAAATTAAGTCACAGGTCTACCCAAAAACCTATACACAAATGTTCATAGCAATACTATTTATATTAGCCAAAAGACAGAAAAGAAGCCAAATACTGTAAACCGAAACGTGAATAAAATGTAGTATTATCTATAGGATGGAATGTTATTCAGGCATAAAAGGGATAAACTTCCAATATATGATACAACATGGGTGAACCTTGAAAATATCATGCTAAGTGAAAGGCACAAGATACAGAGGCTACATATTATTGTATGATTCTATTTAAATGAAACATCCAGAATAGGCAAATCTATAGTCAGAAAACAGATTAGAGGTTGCTAAGGACTGGGGGAAGGAAGAAGTAATTGCTAACAGGTATGGGGTTTCTTTTTGGGGGTGATAAAAATGTTCTGCTTTAGGAGTTCCCGTCGTGGCGCAGTGGTTAACGAATCCGACTAGGAACCATGAGGTTGCGGGTTCGGTCCCTGCCCTTGCTCAGTGGGTTAACGATCCGGCGTTGCCGTGAGCTGTGGTGTAGGTTGCAGACACGGCTTGGATCCCACGTTGCTGTGGCTCTGGCATAGGCCGGGGGCTGCAGCTCCGATTCGACCCCTAGCCTGGGAACCTCCATATGCGGCGGGAGCAGCCTAAAGAAATAGCCAAAAAAAAAAAAAAAAAAGTTCTGCTTTAGATACTGGTGATGACTACAGAACCTTGTGAATATATTTTAAAAAAACATGAATTATATACTTTCAAAGGGCAAAGTATGTGAATATATATCAATTCAAAAAAAGAGAGCTAGAACCTTGGTTATGACCATAAAACTGTTTATAAAACTGTCTCGTCTCAATTCTCAAATTTTATGAAGAAACCAAGAAGCAAGGGGACAAAAACAGATTATCCATGGACCCAACTGTTGTTAAGAGTGGAGGTGAGGAAGCTCCCGTTACGGCTCAATGGAAATGAACCGGACTAGTATCCATGAGGACACAGGTTCAATCTCTGGCCTCGATCAGTGGGTTGGGGATCCAGCATTGCCGTGAGCTGTGCTTGGATCTGGTGTTACTAAGGCTGTGGTGTAGGCCGCCAGTTGCAGCTCCAATTCAACCCTGAGCCTGGGAACTTCCATATGCCACAGGTGCAGCCCTAAAAAACAAAAACAAACAAAAAGTAGAGCTGAGATTATTATACAAGATATTTCAACTTCAGTTCTCAATTCATAAAAATAAAGCAACCCACTTTATTTTATTTATTTATTTTTTGCTATTTCTTGGTTCCGCTTCCGCGGCATATGGAGATTCCCAGGCTAGGGGTCAAATCGGAGCCGTAGCCATCAGTCTACGCCAGAGCCACAGCAACACAAGATCCGAGCCACATCTGCAACCTACACCACAGCTCACGGCAACGCCGGATCGTTAACCCACTGAGCAAGGGCAGGGACCAAACCCGCAACCTCACGGTTCCTAGTCGGATTTGTTAACCACTGCGCCACGACAGGAACTCCAGCAACCCACTTTAATAAACAGATTTCAAAAGACCAAAGCCCTTTAAACATTGTTAAAATTAATGTCCGAAAACTCCAGCACCTCTTTTTAATGTCCAGACTTAGATTCTAAATCATTAATATTTTATTAAAGGCAAAACAGTAACTTCACTGGTATTTTTAAACATACTTTAATTAAAAATTTGCTCACTTAATCATTCATGGTTTAATATAGTTCAGAAATTTAATTAAACATTAGCTAGTTAATCAAGGCACTTTAGAAAATCCCACAGCATCAAATTTATTTGTTTTGCTTTGTTTTTGACCCTGTCTGCACCATCTGGAAGTTCCTGGGCCAGGGATCGAACTCACACCACAAAAACCACCAGAGCTGCTGCAGTGACAATGCCAGATCCTAAACCCAATGTGGCACAAGGCAACTCCCAGAGCATAAAACTTTGAAATGCTGAGCCAACTTTCTGGGGCTTCAAACTTGTGCAAAAATATTGACCTCTATCTCATATTAGGTTTTTCATACCAGAGTTCCCTTGCGGCAGAGTAGGTTAAGGATCTGTTGTTGTCACTGCAATGGCTTTGGTCACTGCTGTGGTGAGGGTTCAATCCCTGGCCCAGAAACTTCCACATACCGAGGGGTGCAGCCAGATACAAAGACAAACAAACAAAAAACAGTGAGGGGGAAAAAAAAAGAAACTCCTACCACTGAGAGTTCAGGGTCTGTATCTCCTCTTCTCGAATCTGGGAGAACTGTGGCTGCTTCAATCAACAGAGGATAGTGAAAGTGACCTTTCATTTCAAATTCCCAACCCAGGGAGTCACTGAGCTGACTGAAATGATTACTGTGTTATGTCACTTAATTTGGAGGGTTGTGTTAAATGGCAAAGATAACCGGAATAGCACATGATTTTTTTATCATAAGAACAAGCAACTCTTGTTCCCTGATGGTTTTTCTTTTCATAATACTTTACAATCACAAACACCCCCCTCAAAAACAGGTATGAAAATACATGTATATGTAAACAGATATATACATATTTTAAAGAGGACAAGAAAATTACACAGGTTTCCAATCACCTAAAAGTATAACCTAATGTTCTGGTATGGTGCAGTTCAAAATACTCCCTCCCCCCAAACTGTGTGGTTCTCAAAATTTAGACGAAATTCCAGATAATTTTTCCTGAATGGTCTTGCCCTTGACAGCGTTTATCCACAAGCCATCATTTTCTTTTCTTTTTTTTTCTTTTTAAAAGGGCTGCACAAGGAGGTTCCCAGGCTAGGGGTCAAATCGGAGCTACAGCTACTGGCATATGCCACAGTCCACGGCAATGCCAGATCCTTAACCACTGAGCGAGGCCAGGGATCGAACCTGCATCCTTCTGGATCCTAGTTGGGTTTGTTAACTGCTGAGCCATGACGGGAACATAAAGCAATCATGTTCTGATTACTCAGGTGGTTCTCCAGACAGCTTCAGCCTACTGATAACTTAGAAGCCTTCTATACTGACTTTTCCATACTGGTCTTTGGATATTTTACTTTTTAAGTAAAGACAAATTCTGGCTCTGCCTACATATACCAAGTGATTTAAAGAAAAAAACGAGGAAGTTCCCGTTGTGGCTCAGCAGTAAGGAACCCGACTAGTATCCATGAGGATGTGGGTTCAATCCCTGGTCTTGCTCAGTGAGTTAAGGATTCAGCATTGCAGTGAGCTGTGGCCTAGGTCAGAGATGCAGCTCAGATCTGTGTTGCTGTTGCTGCGCTATAGGTGGGCAGTTGCAGCTCTGATTAGACCCTCAGCCTGGGAACTTCCATATGCCACAAGTGCGGCCCTAAAAAAACAAAGAAAAAAAGAAAGAAAAAAATGACAACTTTATTGGGCCTTATCCGTATCTTAATTGATTTAATCAGGATGATTTTAAGGATCAACTGAGAGAAGACATGGAAAGTCCTGGGCAGTGTTAGGCACAAATAAATATAATACCTCTGAAATCTAACTTTAGGACTCTAGACTATTGTTTAGTAGCTGCAAAAGAGATCACATACTAATAGTAATCAGATGGATTTCTGAGTTCTATTTTGCAACTTTTAGGAGACCTCTTTACTTTTTGCTGTTGTTGTCTTAGGGTTGTACCTGTGGCATATAGAGGTTCCCAAGCTAGGGGTCAAATTAGAGCTGTAGGCCTATGCCACAGCCACACGGGATCCAAGCCCAGCCTGTGACCTATATCACAGCTCACAGCAATGCCCCATCCTTAACTCACCAAGCGAAACCAGAGATCCTCATGGATTCGAGTCAGGTTTATTACCACTGAGCCACAATGAGAACCCCTTAGGAGACCATTTTAAAATTTAAAGCAGGGAATTCCCCTTGTGGCTCCACAGCCTTGATCAGTGGGTTAAGGAGCCAGCATTGCTGTGAGCTATGGTATAGGTTGGCGGCTACAGTTCTGATTCGACCCCTAGCCTGGAAAACTTCCATATGCCATAGGTACGGCCCTAAAAAGCAAAAAAAAAAAAAAAAAAAAAAGAGAGAAAGTTAAAGCATATTGTGAAATGGAACATCAATTTGTGATGTTAGAGTAATATTCTGTAGTATGTAAGGTAATGTACAAATACTTACCTTGATCAAATACTTTTCCCATCTATCTGCTGTAACAGATTTGCCAATCTTTCTCATCAACTTCAAGTGGAGCTCCACCAATTCTTTCGGTACTTAAAAAGAAAAAAAAAAAAAATTCTGTTAGCCAGCAAAAGAAAACGTTTGTAAACATTTACAATTATAAAAGACCTTTTCCCCATGCTGAATACTTTTTCAACGTAAATGGTGACTCACTTGTCTTTCAGATCTCTGAATCAGAAAAGACTGTCCTAGGGCAAGAAATAAGTGAAAAACCACTTCCCTAAAATGAGCAGGAATATTCACATTTTCTTTCAAAACATCAGGAAGTAAGTGAACTCTAATGTAAACCGTAGACCTTGCGGTGACAGTAACGTGTCCATGTAGGTTCATCAATTGTCACAAATGTACCACGGCCGTGCGGGAATGTGGACAGCGAGGGAGGCTGCACATGTGTAGGGAAGATGGTACCTGGGATCTCCATCCTTTGCACTCAATGCTTCTGTGAATCCAAAATTGCTCTGAAAAGTAAAGTCTATAAAAATTACCATCAAGTAAAAGAACTTAACTATACAACTAAAATTCCGACTGTATGTTTCTCCTATCATGTATTTGGTTTCTTTACTGAGATACCAGATCAAAGTATGGATTCACAGAACTAAAAAGGAATCAAGGAATATAAATTCTGAGTTGACGGATATCTCAGAAATACTCTAATCATTTTCAAACTGCTGCAGAAAACTACTCTTCTGATCAATCCGTTATCTAATGCACTAAACTTGTCTATAGCGTCTTTTTAAATCTTTGCTGACAACCTCCAGGAACAGAAAATTTACTTAACCTTCCAAAATTCTAATTATTAGACAGTTATCCTTACACGAAGTAAAAAAAATCTGCCTCCCTATGTCTTCCTCCCCTGGTTCTTGCTCTTATTCTCTAGTTTCAAAGGAAATACTTTCAATTGCCTTTTACTGGAAACTTCAAACATTTGAAGATTGCTGTTATCTTCCCTTAGGTTTTCTCTTCCAACTGGAAACAACCAGAGTTCCTCCAAACATCCCTTGGGCATGATATGATTATATGGTATAATTTTATTAATTAGATCTGAGGGAAATAAAGGACATGCACACTTAGCATTTTGCAAATAATAAATACTGCAAGTATCCAAAGAGAAATTACAGGTGTATGATCTTATAAGTGTCCATAATCAAATACATTAGGAAAATGCCAGAAGGAGAAATATATATTTATTTTTACCACAAAAATTCTTGAAGCCTTTATTGATTAGTCTTATATGCACTGCAAATATCCAAGACAGAGATATAATCTGCAGCAGTCCCTGACAAATTTTATCACGGAATCCTTTCTGTGAAACATACAATATCTTACGTATACAACTGCTCTGAAGTATAGGCTGGGAAGCGATGGACTAATTACTTTCAATCATTCTTTCAGACCCTTTTATTTTCTACTAGAGCTACTTCTAACTTGAAACAACTCTGAAACATAAGAATATTTCCCGGAGTTCCCGTTGTGGCTCAGCAGAAACAAATCCGACTAGGAACCATGAGGTTGCAGGTTTGATCCCTGGCCTCACTCAGTGAGCTGTGGTGTAGGTCGCAGACACGGCTCGGATCTGGCATTGCTGTGGCTCTGGCGTAGGCCAGCAGCAACAGCTCTGACTAGACCCCTAGCCTGGGAACCTCCATATGCTGCAGGTGCGGCCCTGAAGACAAAAAGACAAAAAAAGAATATTTCCCCATTCAACAAATTTCTGTAGGTCCACTATTAGTAAGCAAAAATAGTTTCTGCCTTTAATGAGCCTTCTTAAGAGAGTCTTCTCAGGAGGGTAGAAGGTCGGTGAGCTAAAGATAAGAGATAGACATCTACGGCCATACCACCCGGAATGCACCTGATCTCATCTGGAGCTAAGGGACAGAAGCACATGAGGGATAATAATAGACAACTAAACAGACAATTAAACTAAGTGAAGACCAGAATGTATGAGACCGAAGGTGGGGAGCGGGGGAGAAAAGGGGGGAAGGATATTGTTTGCAAAATACAGCAGACATAACAGGCTGAAAAATAAGGTTAATATACGAAAATCAACTGCTTTCTCATTTACCAGTAATAAAAAACTGGAATTTCAAAGTAAAAAGAAAATATCATTTATACTAGCACCAAAAGAAAATTAAATATTTAGGTATAAACTAACAAAATATGTACAAGGTTTTTTTTTCCTGGTCTTTTTGCCTTTTCTAGGGCCACACCCGTGGCATATGGAGGTTCCCAGGTTAGGGGTCTAATCGGAGCTGCAGCTGCCAGCCTACGCCAGAGCCACAGCAACGAGGGATCCGAGCTGCGTCTGCGACACCATAGCGCACAGCAACGGCAGATCCCTAACCCACTGAGCAAGGCGAGGGACCGAACCCTCAACCTCATGATTCCTAGTCAGATTCGTCAACCACTGCACCACGACGGGAACTCCTGTACAAGGTTTTTAACAAGGAAAATTTAAAAGCTCTGACGAAAGAAATCAAAGATCCAAATAAATGGAGAGATATTCCATGTACATGGACAGGAAAATTAAATATTGTCTCTGTAACTTGATCTACAGATCCCGGTGCAATCCCTACAAATCCCAGCCAGTTATTTTGCAGAAGTTGACAAACAGATCCTCAAGTTTATTTTTTTATGCTATTTCTTAGGGCCGCTCCCGCGTGGTCATATGGAGGTTCCCAGGCTAGGGGTCGAATCGGAGCTGTAGCCACCGGCCTACGCCAGAGCCACAGCAACGCGGGATCCGAGCCGAGTCTGCGACCTACACCACAGCTCACGGCAACGCCGGATCCTTAACCCACTGAGCAAGGGCAGGGACCGAACCCGCAACCTCATGGTTCCTAGTCGGATTCGTTAACCACTGCACCACGATGGGAACTCCCAGATCCTCAAGTTTATACGGAAAGGCAGAAGATCCAGAATTGCCCAAATAGTACTGAAGGACAATCCAAGGACTGATGCTACCTGACTTTTAAGACTTTCTCTAAAGCTACAGCAATCAAGACAGTGTGGTACTGGCAAAAGTCACACAGAGAAATGGAACAGAGTAAGAGCCCAGAAATACACCCCCACAAATAAGGTCAGTTGATCTTTGACAAAGGAGCAAAGACAATTAATTCAATGGAGTAAGGATAGCCTTTTCTTTTCTTTTCTCTCTCTCTCTCTCTTTTTTTTTTTTCCCCTTTTTTTAGGGCTGCAAGTGCAGCATATGGAAGTTCCCAGGCTAGATGGTCTAATTGGAGCTGTAGCTGCTGGCCACAGCCACAGCCACAGCAACACAGGATCTCAGCCCCAAGTCTGCGACCTACACTACAGCTCATGGCAACACTGGATCCTTAACCTACTGAGTGAGGCCAGGGATCAAACCCACAACCTCACAGATACCAGTTCATTACCACTGCACAACAGCAACTCCCAAGAATAGTCTTTTCAACAAATAGTGCTGGAACGAATGGACATCTACTTGCAAAAACAACGACTCTAGACAGAGGCATGGATGGACCTAGAGATGATCACACTAAGTGAAATCCCGCAGAGAAAGATAAATACCATTATGATATCACTTACATGTGGAATCTAAAATACGACACAAATAACCTATTACCTATGAAACAGAAGTAGACTCAGACACAGAGAACAGACTTGTGGTTGCCAAGGAGAAAGGAGGTTGGGGGAGGGATGGTCTGAAAGTCTGGGGGTGCAGATGCAAACTACTACATACGGAAGGGATACACAACAAAGCCCTATTGTATAGCACAGGGAACTATATTCAATATCCCGAGACAAACCGTAATGGAAAAGGATATAAAAAAGACTGTATATATGTATAACTGAATTTGCCGTACAGTGGAAATTAACACAACATAGTAAATCAACTTTAAATAAAAAAAATAGACCCACTCCTCAAATGACAGAAAAGGAGTGACAGGAATGGTGACTCGGTCTAAGAGAAGAGAAGGGCAAAGAAACCCTAAGACTTATGAGACATTTCCACCCCTAAGACCTCTATTGGACAAGGACTGATACAGGTAACCGGGCAAGGCCAACAGGAGAAAACCACATGTTTCTGGACCCCACATTGGTAACCCCCATCTTTGAGGGATTAAAAACCCCTATAAGGAGTTCCCGTCGTGGTGCAGTGGTTAACGAATCTGACTAGGAACCATGAGGCTGCGGGTTCGGTCCCTGCCCTTGCTCAGTGGGTTAACGATCCGGCGTTGCCGTGAGCTGTGGTGTAGGTTGCAGACGCGGCTCGGATCCCGCGTTGCTGTGGCTCTGGCGAAGGCCGGTGGCTACAGCTCCGATTCGACCCCTAGCCTGGGAACCTCCATATGCCGCAGGAGCGGCCCAAGAAATAGCAAAAAGACAAAAAAATAAATAAATAAAATAAATAAATAAATAAAATAAAAACCCCTATAAGACAATAGAGAAGGGGGACTCTTCTTCCCCATCCCAGCCTGTCCTGGGAGCTGTTTTCCTTTGCTAAAGCAAGACTTTGCTTGCTTTAAACAAATAAATAAAATAAAATAAAATTAGAAATAAAAGACACCTTAAACAAACAAACAAACAAACAAACTGGAACTGGAAGCATCCAGAGAAAGGGCATAATCATAAAGAATCTTCTAAGGCCAGGCTACAGAGTTTACATTTTATTTAAAAGTTTAAGCAGGAAAGTGTACTATAATTTAGAAGGATCTCAGCAACTGAACTGTAGGGAATGCAAGTTGCTTTTATTTGCTTATTTGTTTTAGCAGACGTTACTCATGGTAGAAATTAGATATAAAGAAAATAAAGAAAATATCAAACCAGAAAGATGGGAGTAACCTGAACTAAGGCAGAGTGGGAGAGAGAAGTAGGCAGATCTGTGAGATTTTTAGAAAACAAATAATAAAACTTAGGGATTGACAGTTTGTACAAAGTGAGTGAAGAAAAACTGAGGCAGTGGCTTAAGCAACTGAGTAGCAATGCCAATGACAAGACATCAGGAAGAAAAAGACCAGGGCACCATCTTCAGCTCTTCCACCAAGACAAAGAGACCATGATTCTGGTCAAGTTCTTCAAACACTGACTCTCAGATTCCTCATCTGTAGTAAAGGGCTGCACTGCCTATCTTACAGTTTTAAACACGCAAAAACATTATATAAAGGTAAAACATCTTTATTTTTACTTCTGCTATATTTGGGGAACCAAGGTCGGTTTCAATTTGTCCTTTTCTCTTTTACCCAAACACAGTGGTCCTCTGATTCTACCTTCCTACATCTCACCTGGGCTCAATTTCCTCAGTTTCTCTAGGATATCACTGTACCTTTCCACTTCAGAAAAACAGGTAGGAATAATCTCCTATAACCAAACCAATCTTCGAAAAAAATACTGCTTTCATGTCACTTTCCAATTCATAAATATCTTTTATGGCTCCTAGTTTCTATAAAACTCGTCCAGATTTCTTGCCATAGTCACAGTCCCAACATTCATTTTCAAATCATGCTGACCTGTTCACTATCTACTAAGCATATCCAGCTCATACCTATATGGGTTTTATTCAAGCCCTCCAGTTACCTGTTTTCTAACACCTGAATCATATTCATCTTTCAAAATCTCAAAAGTCTCTGATAGGCTCCCGATGGTCCTAGTGACGTCTTTCTCCTTGGAATGCCCATGACATTTATATTAGCTTTGCCACTCATTCAGCACTTGGGCCAAAGCTTCACACCTGTGTTTTTTCTATATCTTCCACATCACAGATAAATGAAATCACACACACCCAAAAACGTTTTGGCCGTACTTGCGACACGTGGGAGTTCCTGGGCCAGGGGATCAAACTGGCACCACCGCAGTGACAATGCCAGATCGTTAAACCACCAGGGAAACCCAAAATCACAAAAAGTTTTGATATAATTGATATTATTTACAAAAATCCGCAGTTCCTGTCATGGCTCAGGGAAACAAACCTGACTAGTACCATGAGGATATGGATTCAATCCCCGGTCCCACTCAGTGGGTTAAGGATCTGGCATTGCTGTGGCTGCGGCACAGGCTGGCAGCCGTAGCTCTAATTTGACCCCTGGCTTGGGAACTTCCACATGCCACATCTGCAGCCTTAAAAAAAAAAAAAATAAAATAAAATAAAAGCCAATGGAGTTCTCTTGTGGCACATCAGGTTAAGGATTTGGCGTTGTCACTGTAGTGGCTTGGGTTTGATCCCTGGCCCAGGAACCTTCACATGCTGTGGGTATGCCCAGAAAAAAATTACCAGAGGACAAATATAAATGTATACAATAAATATGGCTTTAATCCCACTTTGCAAATGTAGTCACTGTTGATTTGCCACGTAGAAGTACATTACTTGATTTGCTTATTAGAGCACTGGCTCTTACACAGCACTATCTAATAGAAATATAAAACAAGCCTCATAATTTAAATTTTTCTAGTAGTTCATTCACAAAAGTAAAAAAAAAATCAGTATTAATTTTAATAAGATGTTATTTAATACCATATGTCCCAATGTTATTTCAATACATTATCAGTTTTAAAAATCTTAGAATTTTTACATTTTTTACTTGACATTTTACTTATGTTTAAAATTGAGGTATGATTGAGATATGACATAATATTTCAGGTGTACAACATAATGATCTAATAGTTGTATACATTACAAAATACTCACCACAACATAGGTCTAGTTAACATCCATCATCATACACAGTTACGACTTTTTCCTTATGTGTACTTGTACAATCAATCCTCTCAGCAACGTTCAAACACCTACTACACTATACAGCGGGAATTTAAACAACACTGCAGGGAGTTCCCGTCGTGGCGCAGTGGTTAACGAATCCGACTAGGAACCATGAGGTGGCGGGTTCGGTCCCTGCCCTTGCTCAGTGGGTTAACGATCCGGCGTTGCCGTGAGCTGTGGTGTAGGTTGCGGACGCGGCTCGGATCCCGCGTTGCTGTGGCTCTGGCGTAGGCCGGTGGCTACAGCTCCGATTCGACCCCTAGCCTGGGAACCTCCATATGCCGCGGAAGCGGCCCAAGAAATAGCAACAACAACAACAACAACAAGATTTAAAAAAAATATATATATATATATATATAAACAACACTGCAAGTCGACTATATGTTAATGAAAAAATTAAATATGCACACAATCATTTTCTAAAACATGCACTAACAACCTGTACATTTACTTATCACCTGGAACATTTCCTAAGTAATATCATTTCCAGAACATCAGGTAATTATTAACCTCCTCCTAAGTATTATCTATTAACCAACTTCATGTCATTCTGGAAAAATACAGGTTTTGTCACAACAGAACCAAGACCTCTACCTTGTCACATGATAGATTTGATACATAACCTCTAACAGACCCGTTTCTTTCATAAGGCCTCAGGAAGATGAAAGTCAGGTGCTGTGTGAATTCATGAAGGATCTGCCAAGGTGACACAGGTATGAAGCAGCAGTAGGTGGTAGAATCCCAGACTGTATTACTGATCCAAATACTGAAAGATGTTCTATAGGTAATTTTTTTTTCCTTTTTTAAAAATTACTCAAATGAATTTATCACGTCTGTAGTTGTATAATGATCATAACAATCCAATTTCACAGGATTTCCATCCCATAACCCAAGCGCATCCCCCCACCCCCTAACCTGTCTCCTCCTCTGGAGACCAAAAGTTTTTCAATGTCTATGAGTCAGCATCTGTTCTGCAAAGAAGTTCAGTCTGTCTTTTTTTCAGATTCCACATGTCAGTGCAAGCATTTGATGTTGGTGTCTCATTGTCTGGCTGACTTCACTTAGCATGATAATTTCTAGGTCTATCCATGTTGCTAAAAATGCTGGTATTTCGTTCTTTTAAATGGCTGAGTAATATTCCATTGTGTATATGTACCACATCTTCTGGATCCACTCCTCTGTCGATGGACATTTAGGTTGTCTCCATGTCTTGGCTATTGTAAATAGTGCTGCAATGAACATTGGAGTACATGTGTCTTTGCGAGTCGTGGTTTTCTCTGGATAGATGCCCAGGAGTGGGATTGCTGGATCAAATGGTAGTTCTATGTTTAGTTTTCTGAGGAATCCCCATACTGTTTTCCACAGTGGTTGCACCAATTTACATTCCCACCAACAGTGTACTAGGGTTTCTTTTTCTCCACACCCTCTCCAGCATTTCTTATTTGTAGACTTTTGGATGATGGCCATTCTAGCTGGTGTCAGGTGGTACCTCATAGTGGTTTTGATTTGCATTTCTCTAACCATGAGTGATGTTGAACACCTTTTCATGTGATGTGCTTTTTAGCCATCCGTAAGTCTTCTTTGGGGAATTGTCTGTTTAGATCTTCTGCCCATTTTTTGATGGGGTTGTTTGTTTTTTTGGTATGGAGCTGCAGAAGGTGTTTATACATTTTGGAGATTAATCCCTTGTCAGTTGATTCACTTGCAAAGATTTTTCTCCTACTCTGTGGGTTGTCTTTTCGTTTTGTTTAGGGTTTCCTTTGCTGTGCAGAAACTTTTAAGTCTGATTAGGTCCCATTTGTTTATTTTTGTTTTTATTGTCAATACTCTAAGAGGTGGGTCTGAGAAGATGTTGCTGTCATTTATGTCAGAGAGTGTTTGTGTCAGAGATGATGTGAGCTACCCTCACTGTCAGTGAGCCTTTAAAGGGTTACTCTTTCCTTATAGGTACTTAACAAACAGCTTCCGGCAGAGGGAATCTGAGGTACTGCAGCAGGCAATAGCTTCCAAGACCATATGCCTCCAACTTTAATCAAATGTTCCTGGAGTTCCTGTCGTGGTGCAGTGGTTAACGAATCTGACTAGGAACCATGAGGTTGCGGGTTCAGTTCCTGACCTTGCTCAGTGGGTTAAGGATCTGGCGTTGCTGTGAGCTGTGGTGTAGGTTGCAGACGCGGCTCGGATCCCGAGTTGCTGTGGCTCTGGCGTAGGCCGGTGGCTACAGCTCCAATTTGACCCCTAGCTTGGGAACCTCCATATGCCTCGGGAACAGCCCAAAGAAATAGCAAAAAGACCAAAAAAAAAAAAAAAAGTTCCTATTTCCCTTCTCTCTATTCTCTCCACTCAATTTAATAATCACGGAGGGGGATGGGGGGGGGAGTTGTGAAGGAAAGAGAAAGACCTAAAACAAATTAAAAAACACAGTGATAGAATAGTGTTTAAGGAAAAAGAGGGATTTCCCCTCAACATTTTTTTCTCTAATAATTTTAAACCTAGTGCAAAGTTAAAATACCGGTACACCCTTTACCTAAATATACTAACTGCTAACATTTTAAGGAAACATTTTTACATTGGGTAAAATCACCAGTGCAAGGCTCTCTAACAAAGACCATAAAGAATCAGCCGGAGCTCCTCTTGTGATTTAGCAGGTTAAGAACCCAACATAGTATCCGTGAAGATGCGGGTTCAAGCCCTGGACTCGCTCAGTGGGTTAGGATCTGGTGCTGCTGCAACCTGCAGCGTAGGTCGTAGAGATGGTTCGGATCCAGTGGTGCTGTGGCTGTAGTGTAGGCCTGCAGCTGCAGCCCCACTTCGACCCCTAGCACAGGAACTTCCATCTGTTGCAGGTTCGGCCAGAAAAAGAAAAAAAAAAAGCAACCCAAGCCAAGGAAGGGAAGAACGTGCCAGGCACAAGGAAATGCCTATAGAGAAGACCTACAGCTAAAAGTTCACAGTGTGGCAGCAAAGAGAAAATGGTAAAAGACGCCCTGAAGAAGGAAGCAAAGGTCAAATCTTAGAACTCCTTGGGGCCACGTGAAGAGTTTGTTTCATTCTCAGTATAATGACAAATCCAGAAAGAATTTAGGAAGGTTTCCTGATCTAAGTTTTTAAAAGATCTCCCCATACCTAGGATCTGCTTCATAATAATCTAAGCGGCATGGGGGTGGATGGAGTTATAACCCAAACAAAATTACAAAACTGCACTGAATCTGGGCGACAAGCATGAGAAACTTCATTATACAACTTTCTACTTTTGCGCAAGTTTTACATTTTCCATAATTTGGAAAGATATAGGGTCTGTGGAGATGACTTTGGTTGCTCTGTGAGGAATGAACTGGAGCAGGGGTGGGAGATGGGGGGGGTAAAACAATTACTTAGGAGGCTAGTGCCACACTCCAGGCAAGAGAAAACGACAGCTTGAACTGGGGTTGTGGCACTAGAGATGCAGAGAAATACCCCAAAGAAAACTGCAAAATCTAGAAAATCTTAAAATTTCTAAGGAATTTTCACCAATCTTAAAAACTGACCACTATATAACTGTCTTCTGATTCCTATTAGTTTGTTCTTTTTTTTTTTTTTGTCTTTTTGTCCTTTTTAGGGCCATACCCATGGCATATGGAGGTTCCCAGGCTAGGGGTTGAATTGGAGCTGTAGCCACCGGCCTACACCACAGCCACAGCATCACAAGATCCAAACCGCTTCTGCGACCCACACCCACAGCTCACGTCAACACCAGATTCTTAACCCACTGAGCGAGGCCAGGGATAGAACCCGCAACCCCGTGGTTCCTAGTTGGATTTGTTTCTGCTGCGCCACGACAGGAACTCCAGTTTGTTCATTTTTTAAAAACAGAAACCACAGCTTTTTGTTTGATTATGATTTAGAAAGGCAACATATACACATTTAATAATAAAGTCAAATAAATTTATGTGTACCACATCTTACTTCTCACACTCATTTCAAAAGTTCACACTGCACTTAAACGCCAGCACTTTGTATTTCAACTAAGGAGTCTTTAAACCGTGTTATATGTATGTTATGAAAAGCACTAGAAAGAGTCAGGAGAAAGGGGCACCCATCACTGCTATTTTCCAATCCATCTGTACAGCTGTACTGTTTTTGGGCCATGCCCTGGGCATTCTGAAGTCCCCAGGCCAGGGATCAAACACAAGCCATAGCATAAACCAGAGCCACCACAGTGACAATGCCAGATTCTTAACCCACTGAGCTACCTGGGAACTCCTAAGGCTTTGGAAACAGTTACTTCACTTCCAAATTGTCTTCTGGAAAAATGACAACTATAAAAGCAAAGTCTACCACAGTATATATTCCCAATGGGGGCAATACTGCTAACAAGGGGGCAAAAACTGGTCCCTGAGGAAGGTAGAAAAATCTCAGATAATGGTTTATGGTTTTCCACAACTTTACCTGACACAATCTTATTCCTTATATTTAATTTCTCCTGCTAGAAAGAAATTAATTTAAAAGTTAAAATTTTCTCTTTAGGGGAGTGATCATTAAAAAAAAAAAGAGCTGAGAGATACTATGCTTTTAAGAATTCAAAGGCAAGCACTGTTATTCAAAATGTAAACCATTAACTCAGACAAATGCTCAATCTGCAGAAGAGGTTGTACCTACTTTCCACTATAAAGGAAGTAGTAAACTGCCTTCATACTCCGTAGGAACTAATTTTATCCATAAAGTTAAACAAAATAATGGGAAAATTGTTACAATTTTAATATTTAAATAAAGCAGAAAATCAAGCACACCAGCTAAAAAACTTGTTTTAAATTTTTCCCAAATACTGATAATTAAAAGAAAATAAGAACTAAGTATTAACAGGAAAAGAGAAAAAATACAAGCGGGCTCTTTGACATCATATAGTCAATTTGTAATTATCCATCACCAATTTCCTCTTCTTCCTCTCTCCCATCCTTAGGTGTAAGCTCCAAAAAGATAGGGGCCAGATGCATCTGCTTTTTTCATCACTACGTCCCCAGCACCAAGCACAGTTCCTGGTTCATTCAGCTATCCGATGAACTAGAATATGGGCAAGATGAAGAAGAAGGAAACAACAGCGGGAGAGAAAGTGAGGCAATCTTTTAAGTTCTGCAGAAAGTTCTGCCGATAAGAGAGTTCCTTTAAATCTGAAAAAAAAAAATTATCTGAACAGTATGTAGGAAAGTGATGAGGAAGATGAGATGAAAAAGACGGCAAAAGTGGCTTTAGAATTTCAGTTCACTGTGTGAGCCTTCTGGTGACAGCATGAACCCAAGACAACTTATTTACAGGATTTTATTACTCCTTTTCTCTCCCTTTTGATGGTAAGGATGGAAGAGGTGAATGTTCCCATAAACATCTGGAGAGAAGAGCCAACAATGAAGTCCAGATGTTTAAATGAATAACTTTTACTATACAGTGGTTTCCTAACACCAGACTTCTATAAAGTACCAGACATCTATCTATCCCGATGATGTATGTTCCACAGCATTTAAAAACTTAAAAGCACAGTAGAAGATGTCTTTATGGTTCAATACAATGATTTTAGGTGTTATAAACCAGGCTTATGGTTTTTTTAAGACAATTCTTCATATTTATGAATTTAAATTAAGAAAACTCCATGACTTTTTTGTGTGTGTGTGTGGTTCTTTCTTCACACCTACCACATGGAAGTTCCCAGGCTAGGGGTTGAATCAGAGCTGCACAGCAAGGCCGGATCCGAGCCATGTCTATGACCCACACCACAGGCCACGGCAACACTGGCTTCTTAACCCACTGAGTCACAACCAGAACATCCAAGAACTCCACGTCTTTATAAAATTTATGTTGTCTTTATTCCTTGCTAACAAGTGATCAGTTCATACTTTTCTTTCAGTCAACATTCATCTGCCAAGCAGAGATAACTAGATGAGTAACACACTATGTCATCTTACAGTTTCCTAAAATTTTGGCAGTAAGAATAACAAAATGGATTCACTGTAATTTCTAGTTATTTCAGAGAGAAAATGTATATGAAAATAAACCAAATAAAGCATAAAGAAATGTACACACCATGGAGTTCCCGTCGTGGCACAGTGGTTAACAAATCTGACAAGGAACCATGAGGTTGTAGGTTCGGTCCCTGCCCTTGCTCAGTGGGTTAAGGATCCGGCATTGCCGTGAGCTGTGCTGTAGGTTGCAGACGCGGCTCAGATCCTGAGTTGCTGTGGCTCTGGCGTAGGCCAGTGGCTACGGCTTCGATTCGCCCCTAGCTTGGGAACCTCCATATGCCGCGGGAGCGGCCCAAAAAAATAGCAAAAAAACAATAACAACAACAACAACAAAAAATTAAAAATAAAAAAAAAGAAATGTACAAACCAAAGTTACTGTTATTCACCACCAGATGGTGATCATGTCCTACTTAAAGCAAATGCTGACACCTTATTTGGGGGCCAGCCAGCTGAATGCTAAAAATTATCAATAAGCAAGTCAGGTTGTCTGAATAAAATGCTGATGATTTAAGGAGGTTCGAATGAAACATCAGGGAAACAATCAATGAGAAACAGGTTCTGGAGTTCCCGTTGTGGCTCAGTGGTTAACGAACCTAAGATCCCAGACCAATGAGTTGCTAGTTTTGGTTTACAACGACAAATCCACCATGCTGAATTTCATGGAAGTCCCAAACATTCCATGCTGTGTCTAGCCTCGAGATCTTCGCACGTCCAGTTCCCTCCATCAAGTCACCTCTACTCATCCTCAGAGTTGTCTGGTTGCTACTTCTTAAGAAATCATTATTTTTCCCATTCTTTGATTACTCTTTTATTGGGATTAAGTACTCCTACTGGATATCCCAAAGTGATTCTACACACTACACACTATATCATAAATGTCTGATCACCTTTATCCCACATTAAGCAAGCCTGTGTCTTCAGCACCTAGGACAGTGCCTAGCACATACCATAGATTTAATAAACGCTTGTTCATGAATGGCTGATTTGGATTGAAAAAAATTTTTTTTACTCATAATCAGGACCTACTTCTAAGCCAAGTAACTGATTGATTAGCAAATGAATAAATAAATACTGGCTTCTTGCTCAAACTTAAAGAAGCAGATAGAAAAACAGATGTTTCTAAAACCATTAAATGAAACACGTAAAACAGAAAATCCACTTGGCAATGTGCATTTATGCCAACCATAAACCATCCTTTATGAATGAGCTTCTTAATATGACAAGAAGACAAACTAAGATAAGCAACAACAACAACAAAAACCCTGAAGCGACTATGACTAAAGAAGCAGTTTCCTTGGGACCCCCTTCATAGTCAGTGACCCCATCCTAGCCTCAGGCAACTACTGATCTGCTGTCACTAAAGATCTGTTCTTTCTAGAATTGTATGTAAATAGAATCATACAGTATGTACTCATTTTGTCTGGTTTTTTAGCTCAGCATGTTTTGGGGGTTCACTCAGGTTTTGCGTATTATCAGCACTCTACGCTTTTTTTAATGTGAGTAGTATCTCACTATATGAATTTACTGGTTCACCCAACCATCTGACGACCGCTCAGGTTATTTCCAGTTTGGAGCTGTTATGAGTAAAGCTGCTATGGACATTTGTGCACAAGTCTTAGTGTGGACACACACACACACACACACCCCCCATACACATGTACATTTTGGCCTACATCCAAAGCACGTGGAAACTCCTGGTCCTGGGACTGAACCCAAGCAACAGCACTGACAATGCCAAATCCTTACCTGCTAGGGCACCAGGGACTCTCTATTTTTATTTCCCTTGGATAGAGAATAGAGGGAAATGATTAGCAGTATAGGAGACTTAGGTTTAATTTAATAGAAAACTCCCAAAGGCTTTGCCAAAGTAGTTGCGCCATTTACTCTTCCCGCCACTACTGTTCGCGCTCCAGTTGATTCACATCCTTACCAACATCTGAGGTACTGGCGGTCACCTCAAAAGAATGTACCTTCAGCAACAGTGTTGGGTAGTGTTCCAGAAATGTCAGTAACATCCCGTCTGTTGATAACACTGTTCATGTCTTCCACATTCTGACAGGTTTTCTGTCCAGCTGCACTATCAATTACTGAAAGGATTGCTGAAATTTCTGATTCTAACTTTAGACTGTACATGTATCCTTCAGTTTTATCAATTTTTGCTTCACATATTTTAAAGTTCTATTATTGGGGAAAAAGACAACTATCATTACATCTCCCCAATAAATTAGCCCTTGTAGCATTATATTCCTTGTTCTGAAGTATGCATTTTCTTTCTTTCTTTCTTTTTTTTGGGGGGGGGGGCACACCTGCAGCATGCAGAAGTTTCCAGGCCAGGGATCGAACTTGAGCCACACCAGTGACTGACAAATCCTTAACCACTAGGCCAGGAGGAAACTCCCGAAGTCTCCTTTTTTTTTTTTCTGTCTTTTGTCTCTTTAGGGCTGCACCCTCGGCATATGGAAGTTCCCAGGGTAGGGACCTAACTGGAGCTATTGCTGCCAGCCTACGCCAGAGCCACAGCAATGCCAGATCAGAGCCGCGTCTGAGACCTACACCACAGCTTATGGCAACGCCGGATCCTTAACCCTCTGAGCAAGGCCAGGGATTGAACCTGCAATCTCATGGTTCCTAATCGGATTTGTTTCCATTACGCCAGGACGGGAACTCCTCCATTTTCTTTTTTTTTTTTAGTTTTCTTTTTCTTTTTCTTTTTTTTTTCTTGGCTGCCCCATGGCATATGGAGTTCCCACGCCAGGGATCACATTCAAGCCACAGGTGCAATCTAAGCCACAGTTACCGCAATATCCGATCCTTAACCCACTGCACCCGACCAGAAATTGAACCTGCATCCCTTCGCTCCCAAGACACTCACCGATCCCGGTGCGCCATAGCGGGCACTCTTCCCTGAAATCTGCATTTTCTTTTTTTTTTCTTTTGCTTTTTAGGGCCATATCTGTGGCATACCTAGCACCAGGTTAGGGGCTACAGCTGTCGGCCTACACCACAGCCACAGCTATGCAGGATCTGAGCCACGTCTGTGACCTAAACCACACGCTCACGGCAATGCCAGACCCTTAACCCACTGAGCAAGACCAGGGATGGAAATCGCAACCTCATGGTTCCCAGTCAGATTCGTTTCTGCTGCACCACAACGGGAACACCAAGTTTGCATTTTCTGATATTAGTGTATAGCTATTCCAGCTTTCCTATTAGCTTTGTGCAGTATAACATTTCCTATCCTTTTATTTTTGTATTTAAAATGAATTTTTATAGCATGCAATTGGGTCCTGCTTTTTTATCCACTCTGACAATCTTTTATTCAATTTTACTTAATTTTCACTTAAATACCACAGGTGGCTAGCAGTGACTAGAGACTGGAGAGAGCAGGTTTAAGCCAAAGACTACTAGCAAACTACAACAGCCCAGAGGGCAAATGCAGCCTGTCACCCGCTTTTGTACAGCCCAGGAACTAGAAATGGTTTTACATTTTTAAATGGTTGGGGGTAAAAATCAAAAAAAAAACAACTGAAAAATAGTATTTTGTAATGCATGACAGTTACATGAAATTCAAATTTTAGCATCTATATAAATAAAGTTTTATTGGAACACTGCCATACTTACTCATTCATGTAATGTGTATGGGGTTACTTTCATTCATGCTACACGGGCAGAACTGAACAGCTTCAACGAACATTGTACTGACCATAAAACTTAAAATATTCGTTAATATCTGGCTTTTTATGGGAGAAATTTGCCAAACCCTGATAAGACCATTTATATTTAATGCAATTACTGACATAATTATATCTAAATCTACAATCCTACCATTTATCTTCTGTATAGCCCAATGTTTCTTTGTTCCTTTACTCCATCTCTTCCTGTCCTCTTTTGGATTAACTGGGCACACTTTAGCATTTCATTTCATACCTACTACTGGCTTATCAGGCATACTTCTTTAATATTTAGCAGTTGCTCTAGTTTCAATAATACACATCTTCAACTCAACAGAGTGTACCATAAAATTGTTTTCCATTATTTCTCACCACAAACACTAAATTTGAAGAGATTTTGACAAATTTATTAAAATCTCCTAACAATAAAATTAACTAACAATAATAATATCTGATCAGCATGGGGAAGAATAACCAGACTGGGTCGAGAACATTTCATACAAAAGCAATGATAGAAACAGCTCAATTTAAAAAAAACATAGGGCGGAGTTCCCATTGTGGTTCAGTGGTTAATGAACCTTACTACTTTTACATAAGGACATGGGTTTGATCCCTAGCCTCGCTCAGTGGGTTGGGGATCCAGCATTGACATGAGCTGTGGCACAGGCTGCAGACAGGGCTCAGATCTGGTGTTGCTATGGCTGTGGCTGGCAGCTGCAGCTCTGATTCAACCCCTAGCCTGGGAACCTCCACATACCATGAGTGTGGCTCTTTAAAAAAAAAGGAGTTCCCGTCATGGCTCAGTAGTTAACGAATCCGAATAGGAACCATGAGGTTTCAGGTTCAATCCCTGGCCTTGCTCAGTGGGTTAAGGATCCAGCGTTGCCATGAGCTGTGGTGTAGGTGGCAGACATGGCTCGGATCCCGTGTTGCTGTGGCTCTGGCTTAGGCTGGCAGCTACAGCTCCAATTTGACCCCTAGCCTGGGAACCTCCACAGGAGCGGCCCAAGAAATGGCAAAAAAAAACAAACAAAAAAACAGGGAGTGCCCTTCGTGGCTCAGTGGTTAATGAACCCAGCTAGATGAGGGTGTGGGTTTGATCCCTGGCCTTGCTCAGTGGGTTGAGGATCCGGCATTGGTGTGGCTGTGGCATAGGCCGGTAGCTACAGCTCCAATTCAGCCCCTAGCCTGGGAAATTCCATATGCCTCAGGTGCGGCCCTAAAAAGTACAAAGAAAAAACAAGCAAACAAATCAAAAAATAATGAAATGAATAAAAATAAAAACAAAGCAACAAAACAAACAAAAAGAAAGAAAAAATAGGGGAAAAAATGATACAACGCCACTGTTAGCCTATGTGGCATATATTATTTATGTAAATCTAAAATTGGCATTTAGGAGTTCCCATCATGGCTTAGCAGAAACAAATCTGACTAGTATCCATGAGGATGCAAGTTTGATCCCTGGCCTCCCTCAGTGGGTTAAGGATCCAGCATTGCCCTGAGCTGTGGTGTAGGTCATAGATGCAGCTGGGATCTGACGTTGCTATGGCTATGGTGTAGGCCGGCGGCTACAGCTCCGATTCGACCCCTAGCCTGGGAACCATCATGTGCCGTGGGTGCGGCCCTAAAAATACAAAAAAAAAAATAATAAAATTGGCATTTTAAAATTGTTTAATTGATTTGTGGACCCTGAGTTATTCACTTAAGCCATAAATCCCTAAAACCATACATATTTCCTATTTCATATAAGCAGACATTATATTCGCTATCTAACCTTGGCGACCCCCTGGAATGTAAGATTCTTTAAAATTTTATTCGTAAGACCCAGAGAAGAGTTTAGCATACAGTATGCACTCAATTTACATTTGGGGAATAAAAGGTCCCCTTATCTTAATTATCTAAAAATATGATAACGGAAGTACATTACATCAAGAAGGTGGGCTGTCCCTCTTCCACAAATCCTTTG
Source organism: Phacochoerus africanus (assembly GCF_016906955.1). Lineage (NCBI taxonomy): Eukaryota > Metazoa > Chordata > Mammalia > Artiodactyla > Suidae > Phacochoerus > Phacochoerus africanus. Next base: position 11,894,687 of record NC_062554.1, read on the forward strand.
AAACGACAGTAAAAACAAAAAAAGGAGAAAGTCGTAAGCTTGGGTTTCCAATCAATATGGAATAACAGAAACTGTATTTACTTTATGCCAGAAACCACTAAACAATAGAACAAAATACAGGAAACAATGATACTTAAAGACATTATACAAGAGGCAACAAAAGACATGAAAGATTAGAAACAAAGACAATAAAATACTATAATTGTCCCAATATATAACTTGTATTGAGAGCTGCAAAGAGGGAGGACCCAGTCAAAACCTGGCAATTCTCCTCTGTCCAAGAGATAAAGCTGGGAATCAAGAAGGCAAATTAGAGATATGAACTAGAGGTCATGGAGCAGAGTGACAAAGAGGTGAGAGGCATAGAGACCACTCTGGAAATCTGCAAACAGACCCTTTGAGTCTTCAGCGAAGTACTGATTAGTGCATGTATGTCAGGAAACTACCCAAGGTCAAGGAAAGAAGCACTCAAAAGGAAGAGCGAGAACAACGTCCAACACTCACACAGGTCTTATGACCAAGTTCTGTCCCCAAGAGCCAAAATAGAAAAGCTCATACTTCAAATAACATTGGTTAGAGCAGAGATCAGCAAATTACATCCCACAGGTCAATCTGGTCCACCTTCTGTTCTTCTACAGGTTTTTATGAAGGATGGTTTTTACATTATTAAATAGCTGAAAAAAAGTCAAAAGGCTTTCAATGACAACTGAAAACTATATGAAATTCAAACTACAGTGCTTAAGAATAAGGTACACAATGTGTTCATTCATTTAAGTACTTTCTATGGCTGCTTTCACACTACAACATATGGGATACGTAGCTGGGAAATAGACTGAACAGCCCACGAAGCCTAAGACATTTACAGAAAAATGATCTTGTGTCAGTAGGAAGAAAACTAACCCTAGAATAAACACATATCACACCCTACCAAAAAAACTTAAAAGCAAGATATTAAATAATCAGTTTCCAAGTAACTGAGTCATGTCCTAGAGTTCAAAAACATCTAGTATCTAGCCTAGAAAATTCACAATGTCTAGTATCAAGTCAAAAATTATGAGACACTGGAGTTCCCACGGTGGAACAACGGGATAGGCGGCATCTCTGTGGCACTGGGACACATGTTTGATTCCCGGCCCAGCACAGTGGGTTAAGGATCCAGCACTGCCATAGCTGCAGCTCAGACCTGACCCCTGACCCAAGAACTCCATATGCTGCAGGGCAGCCAAAAAAGGAAAAAAAATACCAGACACAAAAAGAAAGCAGAAAAATTAAACCCATAATAATGCAACACCAAGTAGTCATGCTGCGAGCCACAGGGGAAGTCCTAAATCCATAATGAGAAGAAAAAACAACCGAGCAGGTGAAGCCATTAAAAAAAGAAAAAGAAAAAAAGAAAAGAAACAACAATAACAGCCAATAAAGTAGTGTGTTCTGTGTGTGTATGTACATATATATATGTACGCACACCCAATGCACTATTAGCCATCAAAAAGAATGAAATCCTGCCACTTGTGACAACATGGATGGACTTGGAGAACATTATGTTAAATGAGGTTGATCAGACAGAGAAAGACAAATACTGTCTGATGTCACTTTCATGTGGAATCTAAAAAAACCAAGCAAAACAGAAATTCATAGATACAGAACAAACTGCCAGAGAGGAGGCTTTGGGGGTGGGGGGTGGGGGATGGGGAACCTGAAATAGGTGAAGAGAATTAAGAGGCATAAAGTTCTACTTACAAAATAAGCCATGGGGATATAACATTCAGAATAGAGAACACAAGCACTATTGTAATAACTTTAAATGGTGACACATGGTACCTAAACTATAGCATTGTAGGTCGATTATACTTTAATTAAAAATTTAAAAAGAGCATATAGGTTCAAGATAATGTTGTACAAAGATCCTAAACGCGCCTCCTCCCCTGGAAACAACAAACAACAAATCCATAATCACATGTGGAATAATTCCCCCTGAAAGGGACCAGAAAACTGGATGAGAAGTCTTTACAACAAAGGATAAAAGGACAGCGCTGAGATGGGTGGAAGAGATAGAGATATGACGACACTAAACAAAAAAACCCATACCTCAGCCACAACCTAGAATTGGGAAGGATCACAAAGTTATACGGCTATTTCCACTGAAGAACAAGGGAGGTGCGTTCCCCATGAGGCACCCCAACCTCTAGATCCTGAATATAAGAGTCCTCAAAACGTCTGGCTTTGTTTAAACACCAACAATGAATGCCTGCAGGAAAACTACACAACTACAGGGAACAAAAAGCCTGCTCTTAAAGGGACTGCACACAGACTCTGTCAACCGAAATCTCAGCACACAAACACCTGGACCAGAAGGAAAAGGAACCCACTTAATTAATTTTGAAGCAACTGCCTGATAGGGAGGAACCGCCGGGGATGTTTTCAGGGGACTGAAACACTGCTGGGAGCCACTTTGGAAACCTCCGTCTCACCTGTTAGTGCCAGTAGGCATGGCCCACCAGGAATTCCACCTACTTCTTACGCCTCCTCTGGGCCTAAAAGCCAGCCAGATGAAAACCCTCCCACTGGGCCCCAGCAGCCAGGCCCCACAGCCTTTCTCCCGACAAGCTCCCACCCACCTATGCGCCCAAGCAGTGGCTGCAACCCCACCAGCTCGGGACAGTGCAAGCAGCCCACAGAGGGGAACCCACGGAGTGCTGGGCTCTGAAGGCATGGAAACAGCCCCACAAGGTATTTCCCACATTCGGCAACTCCTTCAGGACTGGGAGAGGTAGCTGATCTACCTAACACATAGAAACAAAGAGATTCAGGCAAAATAACACACAGAAATACGTTCCAATCACAAGACCAAGACAAAACTCCCAAAAAAAGAACAAAACAAAGATAAGCAATCTACCCGATAAAGAGTTCTAAGTAATATTCATAACGATACTCTCTGAACTTGAGAGAAGAATGTGTGAACAAAGTGAGAACTTCAACAAAGAGACAGAAAATACAGAACATAACAGAGGGTATTCCCTGGTGGTCTAGTGGTTAGGATTCAGTGCTTTCACCACTGCAGCCCAGGTGCAGCCCCTGGTCTGGGAACTGAGATCCATCATCGAGCCACTGCACACCACAGCCCAAAAAAGATATAACTGAATTTTTAAAAATACACTAGGAGTTCCCAATGTGGCACAGAGGGTTAAGGATGGTGTGGCCATTAAAAAAAACCCAAAAACTAGAGGGATTCAATAGCAAAAAGGGTTTGGGGGGGCAAGTGTATGGCAATAGACATGATGTGGTAGCGCCCTGTAGTGAACACACAAATGTTAAACTATAATGCTGTATACCAGAAGGTTACATAACGAAAAATGAGAGGAGAAAAAAAAGAAAAGCCTTACTTAAAAAAAAAGAGCACTCCCTTTGCAGCTTAGTGGAAACGAACCTGACTAGCATCCGTGAGGATGCAGGTTCAATCCCTGGCCTTGCTCAATGGGTTAAGGATCCAGCGCTGCCTCGAGCTGTGGTGTAGGTCATAGACTCAGCTCGGTGCTGGCGCTGCTGTGGCTTTGGTGTAGGCCAGCAGTTGCAGCTCCAATTCAAATCCTAACCTGGGAACTTCCATATGCCAAGGCCCTAAAAAGCAAACAAACAAAAAAAAGAGTTCCCTTTTGGCTCAGCAGGTTAAGGATCCGGCATTGTCACTGAAGTGGCTCATGTTGCTGCTGTGGCTCGGATTCGATCTCTGGCCTGGGAACTTCCATATGCTGAGGGCAAGGCAAAGAAAAAAAAAGAAGGGAAAAAATAAAAAAAGGAAAAAAAGTGCGAGTGAGCACACACAAATGTGACACAGAATAAGCAGCAGAATGGAAACAATAAGTAGTAGAAATAAATGAAACCAAAATCTGGTTCTTTGAGAAAAATTAAAATAACTGACCAAGAGGGAAAATGAGACACAAATTAACAATATCATGAATGAAATGCATTACAGACATGAAAAAGATAAGAATATTATGAGCAATGTATGTTGGTTAATTTTGTAAGTTTAGTGAAATGGAAAAGTTCTTTGAAAGAAACAAATTACCAAAGCTCATCCAAACAGAGATAACATGAATAATCCTGTATCTAAAGAAAGTGAATCTGTCGTTTAAAACCTTCCCATAAAGAAAATTCTAGACCCAGAAGGTTTCACTGGTAAATTAAGCCACATATTGAAAGAATTCCAATTCTTCTTCTTTTTTTTTTGTTGTCTTTTTGCCTTTTCTAGGGCCGCTCCTGCGGCATACGGAGGTTCCCAGGCTAGGGGTCGAATCGGAGCTGTAGCCACCGGCCTACGCCAGAGCCACAGCAACGCGGGATCCGAGCCGAGTCTGCAACCTACACCACAGCTCACGGCAACGCTGGATCCTTAACCCACTGAGCAAGGGCAGGGACCAAACCCGCAACCTCATGGTTCCTAGTCGGATTCGTTAACCACTGCACCACGAAGGGAACACCTTTTTTTTTTTTTAAGAATTCCAATTCTATACAAAGTTCCCTAAAACTGAAAGGGAGGAAATGCTTCCCAGTTCTTCCATGAGGCCACTACTACCCTGATAACAAATCAGAAAAATACATCAAAAGAAAAAAATATATTAAAACACAAATAACTCTGGTGATTACAGATGAAAAATTCCTTGACAGCATTTTAGCAACATATAAAAAAGGATAATGCATAATGACTATACCTTAGTCTGCTCAGACTGCCATAACAAAATATTATATTGGGGAGTTCCTACTTAGTGCAGTGGGTTAATCATCCAGCTTGTCTCTGTGGCATTGCTGGTTCAATTTCTAGCCTGGCACAGAGGGTTAAGAATCTGGCACTGCAGTAGATGTGGCACAGGTCACATATTCCACTTGGATTTGATCCCTGGCCCGGAAACTTCCATATGCCAGGTGTATGGCCAAAAAGACAGAAAAAAACAAAAACAAAATACCACATCTGAGGAGTTTTTTTTGTGACTCAGTGGTTAATGAACCCAACTAGGATCCATGAGGATTCGGGTTCAATCCCTGGCCTTGCTCCGTGGGTTAAGGATCTGGCATTGCTGTAGCTGTGGTGTAGGCTGCAGACACAGCCCAGGTACCAAGTTGCTGTTGCTGTGGCGTAGGCTGGCAGCTACAGCTCCAGTTCGACCCCTAGCCTGGGAACCTCCATATGCCATGGATGCAGCCCTAAAATAACACACACGTGTGCGTGTACGCGCACACACACACACACACACAAACAAAATACCACATTTTGAGTTCCCTGGTGAGGGATCCAGTGTTGTCACTGCTATGGCTCAGGTTACTGCTGTGGCACAGGTTTGATCCCTGGCGTGGGAACATCTACACGCTGTGGACGTGGCCAAAAAAATGCCATATAGACTGTGCAGTTTAAACAACAGATAAATATTTTCTCACAGTTCTTGAACCTGCAAGTCCAAAATAAGGGTGCTGGCATGGTCAGGTTCTGGTGAGAGCGCTCTTCCCGAAAACAACCACCTTCTCACTGCATCCTCACATGGCAGAGGAGATTTCTCTTCCTCTTCACTTAAGAGGTCACAGTCCTTTTAGGGTCCTACTCTTGGGACCTCACTTAACCTTAATTATCTCCTAAAACCCTATCCCAAACACAGCCTCATTGGGGAGTAGGGCTTCGAAACATAAACCTGGGGGAGACACAATTCAGTCCACAGCAGTGAGTAAATGGAGTTTATCTCCCAAAACGCAAAACTGGTTTTAAAAAGTCCATCCGTGTAATTCACCACATGGATAAACTTAAATGAAAAAGAACAATCATCTCAGTATATGCTAAAATAACTAACAAAATCCAACATTGACTCCTGATAAAGTAATCCAGAAATAGCCAGGAACTTTATCAATCTGAGGAAGGACAGAGTGAAAAATCTCCTGTCATCAACATATTTAATGGTAAAAGAGTAACTGCTGTCCCCTTAAGATTAGGATGAAGGCAAGAATGTCCACAACCACCACATATATTCACAACTCAGTGTATGGTTCTGGGAAGAAAAAGAAATCAAAGGCATGCAGATGATAAAAGAAGTAAAACTGAGAGTTCCCACTGTGGCACAGTGGGTTAAGGATTTAGCATTGTCTCTGAGGTGGTTTGGGTTCGATCCCTCGCCCAGCACAGTGGGTTAAGGATCTGACATCACCACAGCTATGGCACAGGTTGCAGCTGTGGCTTGGATTCAATCCCTGGCCTGGGAACTTCCACATGTTGCGGGTGTGTCCACAAAAAAAAAAAAAAAAAGAGTATATTATGGTATCAATTTTTCCCAAATTCATTTGTAGTTTCAACACAATCCCAAAAAAGATTCTAGAGAAAAAAAATCTTTTTTTGTCATTTTTAGGGCCATACCCACAGCATATGGAAGTTCCCAGGCTAGGGGTCTAATCAGAGCTGTAGCCACCAGCCTATGCCAGAGCCACAGCAACACGGGATCCGAGCCATGTCTGCAACCTACACCACAGCTCATGGCAACGCCAGATCCTTAACCCACTGAGCGAGGCCAGGGATCAAACCCGCGTCCTCATGGATGCTAGTCAGGTTCATTAACCACTGAGCCACGATGGGAACTCCAGAGAGAAATTTTCGGTAGAAAGTGATAAGCTTATTCTAAAATTCATATGAAAATGCAAAAGGGCCTAGAATAGCTAAAAACATCTTTGAAAAGAAGAATAAAGTTGAACCACTTAAATTACCTGCCTTTAAGACTCATTACAAAGTTAGGATTGATTGAGTCAAGGCAGAGTGACACTGGCCTCAAGAAAAACAGATTACAGAAACAGAAATAGGGTCCAGAAATAGATGAACACACATACAGTCATTTAACTCTAAAAATAATTTGGGGAGTTCCCGTTGTGGCTCAGTGGTTAACAAATCCGAGTAGGAACCATTAGGTTGCGGGTTCGATCCCTGGCCTTGCTCAGTGGGTTGGGGATCCGGCATTGCCGGGAGCTGTGGTGTAGGTTGCAGACGCGGCTCGGATCCCCGAGTTGCTGTGGCTCTGGCGAAGGCCGGCAGCTGTAGCTCCAACTCAACCCCTAGCCTGGGAACCTCCATATGCCGCAGGAGCGGCCCTAGAAAAGGCAAAAAGACAAAAAAAAAATTTGGTTATTGAATAAAATTTATATCATGTAAAGTCCATCATTTTAATGGGTACAATTCAGCTGCTTTAGTATATTCACAGTATCATGGGCCCATCACCACTAATCTAATCACAGAACATTCCCATCAATCTGGAAAGAACCTACATCCCTTCCAAACCTCCTCCCCACCTCATCCTAGGCCAACCACAAATCTGTTTTCTGCCTCTAAGAATATGCCTAACCTGGAAATTTAATATAAATAGAATCAAAGTCAATGAAACCTAAAGCTGGTTGTTTGAAAAGGTGAACAGAATTGATAAACTTTTAGTTTGACTGATGAAGGAAAAAGAAACTCAAATTACTAAAATCAGTAATGAAAGCAGAGATATTACTAATGACTTTACAGAAATAAAAGGATTAAGGAATACTACGAACAACTGAATGCTGACACATGACATAACCTAGATGAAAAACGCAAATTTCTAGAAACAAACTATCAAAATTTACAAAAGAAGAAACAGAAAATCTGAATACCCATAAGGATTTAAGTTAAAAAAAAAAAAAGTTAGTAAATCAAAAAACTTCCCACAGGAGTTCCCGTCATGGCGCAGTGGTTAACAAATCCGACTAGGAACCATGAGGTTGTAGGTTCGGTCCCTGCCCTTGCTCAGTGGGTTAACGATCCGGCGTTGCCGTGAGCTGTGGTGTGTAGGTTGCAGACTCGGCTCGGATCCCGCGTTGCTGTGGCTCTGGCGTAGGCCGGTGGCTACAGCTCCGATTCGACCCCTAGCCTGGGAACCTCCATATGCCACAGGAGTGGCCCAAAGAAATAGCAAACAGACAGAAAAAAAAAAAAAAAAAACTTCCCACAAAGAGAAGGCCAGGACTCAATGGCTTTACTGGAGAATTCTACCAAACATCTAGAAAATTAACACCATTCCTTTTCAAACTCCTCTAAAGCACAGAAAATGAGGGAATGCTCCCCAAGTCGTTCTATGAGACCACATCACCCTGACATCGAACCAAACAAAAATCACAAGAAACAAAAAGATGAGTATTCTTTACGAATACGAACACAGAAAAATTCAACAAAATACAAGCAAACTGAATCCAGCAACATACTAAAGAGATTATGTATCACAACCAAGTCGGATTTATCCCAGAAAGGCAAGAGTTTAGGAGGGGCTAGTCATGCCAGAAATACCAATCCTGTGATTAGACAGTTGGGGGCTTTGAGCCATGTGGTATCAGCAACACTTCCATGGAGGGGTGAGGGACTGGACATTGAGTTCAATCATGTGGCCAAAACTCTCTGCCATGGAGTTCCGACCATGGCTAGGCAAAAACAAATCTATCTAGTATCCATGAGGACGCAGGTTCAATCCCTGGCCTCGCTCAGTGAGTTAAGGATCTGGTGCTGCCACGAACTGTGGTGTAGATCACAGATGCAGCTTGGGCCCTGCATTGCTGTGGCTGTGGTATAGGCTGGCGGCTACAGCTCTGACTTGACCCCTAGCCTGGAAACCTACAGGTGCAGCCCTAAAAAGACAAACAACAGGAGTTCCCGTCATGGTGCGGTGGTTAACGAATCCCACTAGGAACCATGAGGTTGCGGGTTTGATCCCTGGCCTTGCTCAGTGGGTTAAGGATCCGGCGTTGCCGTGAGCTATGGTGTAGGTTGCAGATGTGGCCTGGATCCTGCGTTGCTGTGGCTTTGGCGTAGGCCGGTGGCTACAGCTCCAACTGGACTCCTAGCCTGGGAACCTCCATATGCCGCAAGAGAGGCCCAAGAAATGGCAAAAAGACAAAAAAAAAAAAAAAAAGACAAACAACAATAACAAAACACTGCCACACTGAAGCTCAGCAGCACTTCCTGACTGGTGAATACACTGATGTGCCCGGAGGGTGATGGGCCCGGATTCCACAGGGCGGGAGCATGAATACTCTATGTTGGGACCCTCTGAGACCTTGCACTATGTGTCTCTTCATTTGGCTGGTCTTTAATTGTATCCTTTAAAATAAAACCATAATCAGGGAGTTCCTGTCATGGCTCAGCAGTTACTGAATCTGACCAGCATCCAAGAGGATGCAGGTTCAATCTCTGGCCTCACTCAGTGGGTTGAGGATCTGGCGTTGCCCTGAGCTGTGGTGTAGGTCGCAGATGCAGCTCAGATCCTGCGTTGCTGTGGCTGTGGTGTAGGCCAGCAGCTACAGTTCTGATTCAACCCCTAGCCTGGGAACCTCCACACGCCGTGAGTGTGGCCCTAAATAGCAAAAAAAAATATAAATAAAATAAAAATCAAACCATAGTCAGAATATAGTACTTTTCTGAATACTGTTGGGCCAGTCTAGCAAATTATCAAACTTGAAGTAGGCTGCAGGAACCTGAAGCTGGCAACTGAAATGGGGGCAATCCTGGTGATCATGCCCTTCAGTCTGCGGACTCTGACCCTAACTCTAGGTGGCTGGGGTCAGAATTGTATTGTATTACTGTATACGTACACTTTGTTTTACTGGGTTTCACCTTATTGCACTTTACGAATTCTACATTTTTACAAATTGAAGGTTCGTGCAGCCCTGCGGGGAACCAAGTGTATTGGTGCCATTATTCAAACAGCATTTACTCAATTCCTATCTGTGTCACATTTTGGTAATTCTCCACATATTTCAAACCTTTTCATTATTATTATATTTGTTACAGTGTTCTTTAACCAGTGATCTTTATTTTACTACTGAAATTGTTGAGATGACATGAAATGTACCTACATTTTATTATTAAAATTACAACAAGCAAATGTAAAATATTACATAAACTTAGTTGATAAAGCAGCAGCAGGATTTGAGAAGACTGGCTCCAATTTTGATAGTTCTGCTGAGGGTAAAATGTTATTAAACAGTTTGGCATGCTAAAGAGAAATCATTCATGAAAGAAAGAGTGATGTGGCAAACTTCACTGTCTTATTTTAAGAAATTGCCTCAGTTACCCCAAGCTTCAGCAACCACCACCCTGATCAGTCAACAGACATCAACACTGAGGCAAGACCTTCTACCAGCAAAAAGATTATGACTTGCTGATGACAGAATTTTTTAGCAATAAAGTATTTTTTAACCAAGGTATGTACATTTTTTTTAAAGATACAATGCTACTGCATACTTAACAGACTATAGTACAAACATAACTTTTATATACACTGGGAAATCAAAAAATTCAGGTGACTTACTTTATTGCAGTGGTCTAGAACCCAACCTGTAGTATTTCCAAGGTATGCCTATGTACCAGTTGGTATAAGAATAAAATCCGGAATTCCTGTCGTGGCGCAGTAGTTAACGAATCCAACTAGGAACCATGAGGTTGCGGGTTCCGTCCCTGCCCTTGCTCAGTGGGTTAACGATCCGGCGTTGCCGTGAGCTGTGGTGTAGGTTGCAGACGCGGCTTGGATCCCGCGTTGCTGTGGCTCTGGCGTAGGCCGGTGGCTACGGCTCCGATTGGACCCCTAGCCTGGGAACCTCCATATGCCGAGGGAGCGGCCCAAGAAATGGCAAAAAGACAAAAAAAAAAAAAAAGAATAAAATCCAACCAATGATTCTGTGAATTTGACATGTCAACTTTAAAATTCAGAGAAGACCATTAAGGGCTAAAAATAACCAATAGCATTTCAAGGACAAGGTGGGAAAACTTGTCTAATCAGATAAAAGGACTTACTTTAAAGCTACAGCAAATGAAACCATTTGGTGAAGGATAGATATACTAGTGCAAAAAAAAAAAGAGCCTAGAAACAGACTCACATATATGTGGAAATTGGTATCCAAAAGTTGGCATTACAAAATTGTAAGAAGAAAAACCTCACATACTGTACAAAAATAAATTCCAAGAGGTTTAAGACTACCGTTTGAATTCAAACAAAACTTTGAGAAGAAAATACAGATGAACACCTTATGCCTCAAAACCATAAAGAGGGGAATTCTCTTGTGTCACAGTGGGCTAAGGATTTGGCACTGTCACTGCCCCAGCTTGGATCAATATTATGGTGCAGGTTTGATCTCCGGCCTGAGAACGTTCCCATCGTGGCGCAGTGGTTAAGGAATCCGACTAGGAACCATGAGGTGGCAGGTTCGATCCCTGGTCTTGCTCAGTGGTTAAGGATCCGGCGTTGCCATGAGCTGTGGTGTAAGACGCAGATGCAGCTCAGATCCTGCATTGCTGTTGCTGTGGCTGAGGTGTAGGCCAGCAGCTCTGATTTGATCCCTAAGCCTGGGAACTTCCAGATGCCTCAGGTTTGGCCATAAAAAAGCAAAAACAATAAGATACAATAAAAATGGTTGAGATATTTAAATTGCAAATAAAAGTGACAAAAGGACTGACATCTGAAATACATAAAAAACTGCTACAAATCAATAAAAACAACATAGAAAACTGGGGAAATGCTATAAAAAGGCAATTCACAGAAGGGAAAAATGAATGGTCAAAAAAATATGAAAAAAATGCTGAACTTATCAGAGCAAGAGTATGAAACTAGCTCACAATCACAATATCAAAAACTTAAAAACTCTGACAATACCAAGTTTTGATTATCTGGATAAACAGGAACCCTCATACATTACTGCAGTGTATAAACTGATAAAGCTAATTTGGAAAGCAACCCGGCCATCCCAACGCAAAAAGAAAGACAATGGACCTTCCATACCCCTGGGCATGGAACCTGCCGAGGAGGGCAGAGGGCACTAAGCCATTTAAATAAGGTACTTGAGCATCCTCAGGTTTTGGAATCCTGGGGGGCAAGGAAACAATTTCCCACTGATACCAAGGGATGACTGTATACCCTTCTGCCTCAAAAGCACTCCCGCTCTAGGCAAACATGTTAGAATGTTCATTACAGCACTACTCTTAATAGCACAAAAACAAACCTAAATATCCACCAGGTAATAGAATACTGTACAGTAAATAACTAAAACAGCAAGGCGTCAACATGGAAACCTTTCAAAAACAGTGTGGGGAGGGGAGAAGACTGTAGAGGAATACAGAGTGTTAAATTATTTACATAAAAAGTGTTAAAACATATATCAATCCATACCATGTATCGCTTATGGATATACGTAAATATATATGCTTAATATAAAAGGGTTCCTGAGAACAACAAACTCCAAAATTCATAACAGTGGCTGCCTAATGGGAACAGAGGAAAGAGAATCAGTACAGGAGTAATATACATAGTATACGTCAAATAAGTATTCAAGTTTTACGTCTCGTAAAATCAAAAACAAGGAAATTGAAAGAAAAAAAGCACATCCTAAAAAATTTCAAAGCTCCAGGAATTAAGAAAAAAAAAATCATAACAATCTTTCAGGAAGGAAAAGAAACTCACTTACAAAGGAACAACAATCAGACTGATTTCTCATCAGCAACAGTGGATGCTAGAAGATAAAAGAGCAGTATCAATATCAAAGTTCTGGGGGAAAATTCTTTGAACACTGGAACACTGTATTCAACCTAAACAGGCACTCAGCACACAAGACAAAATAAATGTATGTTCAAACACACAAGAACACAAAGTTCACCACTCAGAAATCCTGTTTGGGAAAGAATGTACTACAGGCAAAAGAATAAATCTAAGAGGAAAAATGTGGGAATCAAAAACAGTGGTAAGTTGGAGTTCCCATCATGGCGCAGTGGTTAACAAATCCAACTAGGAACCATGAGGTTGTGGGTTCAATCCTGGCCTTGCTCAGTGGGTTAAGCATCCGGCATTGCTGTGAGCTGTGGCTACAGCTCCGATTAGACCCCTAGCCTGGGAACCTCCATATGCCGTGGGAGCGGCCCTAGAAAAAGACAAAAAAAAAAAAAACACAAAAAACAAAAACACAGTGGCAAGTGAAGTTCCCAAGGATGGGCAGCATCTTGGGAGCCCTGGGACACAGGTTCGATCCCCAGCCCAGCACAGTGAGTTAAGGATCCATCACTGCCACAGCTCCAGCTTAGGTTGTAACTGCAGCTGGAATCTATTTTACTTTATTTATTTATTTACTTTTGGAGGGCGTCTTTTTAAGGCTGCACTTGGAGCACATAGAAATCTCCAGGCCACAAACTGAATTGGAGCTACAGGTGCCAGCCTACACCACAGCCACAGCAACACAAGATCTGAACTGCGTCTGTGACCTACACCACAGCCCAGGGCAACACCGGATCCTTAACCCACCTGAGCAAGGCCAGGGATCAAACCTGCGTTCTCATGGATCCTAGTCAGGTTTGTTACCGCTAAGCCACAACAGGAACTCCCCTTTTTTTAATTAAAAAAAAAATATATATATATATATATATATATATGTATGTATTTTGGTCTTTTAAGGCTGCACATGGGGCATATGGAAGTTCCCAGGCTAGGGGTTGAATAGGATCTGCAGCTGCTGGCCTATGCCACAGCCACAGCAACCGGGCTGGGATCTGATCCCTGGCCCAGGAACTCCACGTGCCTCAGGGAAGCCAAAAAGAGAAGAAAAGAAAAGAAAACAAAACAAAACAAAGCAAAAGAGTGGTAGGAGAATAAACTACTAAAACACAGAGTTTAATTTAAATAATTGTTGAGAAACATAAATATAAATGAATGACATGTGGAACTAAAGTCCCAGGTAATTAGAACATAGCAGGTTGGAATTCCTGTTGTGGCTCAGGAGTAATGAACACGAGTATCCATGAGGTTGTGGGTTCAATCCCTGGCCTCACTCAGTGGGTTAAGGATCCTGCATTGCCGTGAGCTGTGGTGTAGGTTGCAGACCTGGCTCAGATCTGGCATTACTGTGGTTGTGGTGTAGGCAGCAGCTACAGCTCTGATTAGACCCCTAGCCTGGGAACTTCCATATGCCCCATGGGTGTAGCCCTAAAAAGTTAAAAAAAAAAAAGAACGTAGCAGGTTGAGTGTGGGGCTGAGAGCCAGGGTCAGGAGGAAGCAGGTTAAGACTCTTAAAGACTCTTATATCACTTGAGTACAGAATAGTTACTAAAGCAAATTACGGTGCTCTAGTATCAACCTTAGAGAAAACGGAAAAAATTTCCCAGTATTAATTTCCTTATTGATATAATCATTTACAGTATTGATAGTTCTAGCTTAGGAAGTATATATAACTTCTTAGAGTGGTAACATTTTGTCTTTTTTTTTTTTTTTGTCTTTTTGCTATTTCTTGGGCCACTCTCGTGGCATATGGAGGTTCCCAGGCTGGGGGTTGAATCGGAGCTGTAGCCACCGGCCTACGCCAGAGCCACAGCAACGCGGGATCCGAGCTGCGTCTGCAACCTACACCACAGCTCACGGCAACGCCGGATCATTAACCCACTGAGCAAGGGCAGGGACCGAACCCGAAACCTCATGGTTCCTAGTCGGATTCGTTAACCACTGCGCCACGACGGGAACTCCCCCATTTTGTCTTTCGAGAGCTATCCTTCAGTAACTAAATAGCATGAGACCGGAGTTTAACTATAACTCAAGTAACAATGTAGATACTACATAGTATCTAATAGCATGTGTAATAGAGAAAGTCACCTAAAATGGAATTCAACTCAAAATTTCAGCTAAAGAATGTTTCAAAAATAATCAAGAATTACTCATCAACTATCGATCCATACTAAGGACATACATGTACTTACGTACATCTCATCTACACAATGGACTCGATCCACCACTACATCTTTAACATACTTAGAGTGGCATTTCAATTTATTTGAGGGTCCATCTGTTTCTTGGTGGCGTGGAGGGCATAGAAAGAATGTCTAATAATTATCGAATTGTTACTCAGCAGAATATAGCAACCTCTAAAATTACAAGTATTTTTTGCAAGTGGAAATGGCAGAACATTTCAGTTAAAAGAAAGCTTTACTTAAGGGAATACAATTGGACATCAATGCCAGGATACTTTAATAAAACTAATTTTAATTATCTTAAGTATATAAATAAGGCACTCTAAAAAACTGTCCTTAACAAAATATACTAAATACGTATTTAACATATGTATAGCATATGCAGATATAGCAACTTCAATAAATCACAAAAAACAAAACAGCTATAAAATATACTGCCATAATCTTATTCAGAGTACACTTTCAGTAGGCTATAAAATTTACATAGTTAGTTCTTGAGTAATGCCCATATATGTTATTAGAATTCGGAACTTTTTGAAATAGGGAATCATACCATTTACATATGGCTGGGTCTTTTGGTCATTTCCTTCCTCAGCAGTGGAACTATTAACTACGCACTCTCTAAGCCAGAAACCTGGGAATCAAACTTAATTCTTCTTACTTTACAATAATCCATTTTTTAAATCCCTGTCAATTCTACCAGCAAAATCTTTCTCAGATCTAGCCTTTCTCCTCACTCCCAATAGCCACTGCTCCAAATCACATCTCACCAACAACATTATACTCTCTAGTTGATTTCCCTACTCTCAAGCCTGCCCACTGCCTTTCAACAACTCAAAAAATTTTACTTTTAAAAATAAGAACTTCCGAGTTCCCGTCGTGGCACAGTGGAGACAAATCCGACTAGGAACCATGACATTGAGGGTTCTGTGCCCAGCCTCGCTCAGTGGGTTAAGGATCCGGCATTGCCGTGAGCTGTGGTATAGGTCATAGACGCGCCTTAGATCCCAAGTTGCTGTGGCTGTGGTGTAGGCCGGTGGCTACAGCTACAAATGGACCCCTAGCCTGAGAACCTCCATATGCTGCAGCAGGTGCAGCCCTAAAAAGACAAAAGACCAAAAAAAATAATAATAATAATTAAAAAAAATAAGAATTTCAAAAATAAATAAAGAAAGTTAAAAAATAAAAACAAGAATTTCGAGTCACCCTTGGTGGAGATGATAAAAAACAACTCAGAGAAATTGGGCTAAGATTTTTTTAAAAATAAATAACAGAGAAGTAATAATGACTTTTCCCTGAGATGTCTTCAGAAAGATGAAAGAAAAAGTGGTTTTTAAAACTGTACTCTGAGGATTCCTCTAAAAAGTAATAAGCTTAGAAGACAGAGGTTAACACATCTGCTTTTCTTATTTTCTCACATAGTCTGACGTTCCTCAGCCACAAATCTTCTAGAAAGCTAATGCCTAAAGTTAGGTAGCAATTTCCTGGACATACCATATCATTTCACATTTCTAAGCCTTTTCTCATTTTGTTCCATAACTGGAATGCTTTTCCATCTCCTATTTAACCATTCAAGTTTCCATAATGTCTACACTGACACTATGGTATCCCTTGGGAAAAGTTAGGTGCTTGCTCTCACATATTCCCAAAGCACCTCTCTTATAGCAATTATGTACACAATTGTTTGCACTGCTAGTTTCATGCAAACATGGCCATGAAAACGTGACACAAATATATGCTTATCGGAGCTCCCACTGTGACACAACAGGATGGGCAGTGTCTTGGGAATACTGGGATAAGGGTTCAATCCCCAGCCAAGAAGAGTGGGTTAAGGATCCGGCATTGCTGCAGCTGCCACTTAAGTTGGCAGCTGCAGCTCAGATCTGATCCCTGGCCCAGGAGCTCCATATGCCACCAGGCAGCCAAATATATATATATGTCACCAGGCAGCCATATATATATATATATATTTACTGTCCACACGAGACACATTTCAGAATCAAAGGTACAACGAGGTTAAAAAAGATGAAAAGGGAGTTCCCGTCGTGGCGCAGTGGTTAACCAATCCGACTAGGAACCATGAGGTTGCGGGTTCGGTCCCTGCCCTTGCTCAGTGGGTTAAGGGTCCGGCGTTGCCGTGAGCTGTGGTGTAGGTTGCAGATGCGGCTCGGATCCTGCGTTGCTGTGGCTCTGGCGTAGGCTGGCAGCAACAGCTCCGATTAGACCCCTAGCCTGGGAACCTCCATATGCCGCGGGAGAGGCCCAAGAAATAGCAAAAAGACAAAAAAAAAAAAAAAGGATGAAAAAAGATATCCTGTGCGAAGCAGTAACCAAAAGACAGCTAGAGAAACAACATTAATACCAAACAAAATAGACTTTAAAACAGAATTTGAAGTACCAGGACAAACAGGTGAGACACACATTCCTGGTTATACAGGAGAATCACTGATGCTAGGACCCCAATCCCCAAAGATTCTAACTTTGTTGATGTGTAGTAAGGCCCAGGCATCAAAAGGATTCCCTACATGATTCTAACACGCAAGCAGAAACAGTTAATTAATTCACCTGATTATAACACGGGCTGAAAACCACTGAGCTAGAAGGGAAAAAACAAGACCACTTAACTAGGGTAAAAGGAAGGTGTAACACCCCAAAGGCTTTTGATGACATGCTGCACAAAACTTCACAGCTATAGAAGATGGAGTCTTAACTCAAAAAGATTAAAGAAGAGAATTACTTGACCCCTAAGCAATATAAGCGTTAGGGACACTGACTCTCCACAGGATCAAAAATCTGAGTATAAATTATAATAAGCCTTCCATATCCACGATTTCTCAGTTCTTCCACCCAAAGGTTCAGCCAACTCTGGATCATGTAGTCCTGTAGTATTTACTATAGGGAAAAAAAAAAAAAAATCCCCGTTTATAAATGGACCCACACAGCTCAAGCTCGTGTTGTTCAAAGGTCAACTGTATTTCCAAGGCCAAGGAAGACTGCAGTTGTCCTAAGCAATGACGAATAGGCAAAGATTTATGTTCAAGGCATTCAGTTGTATCTGTGAACTTGCACTTCTTTACTTTTAATGTATTTCAGTAATTAAAATATTACATCTTTTATAATAATGTTCATACTGATAGAGAGGAACTTTTCAAAGTAAGAAAGTATAAATGAGCAGAAAAGAACGTTACAATCGGACTCAGAAGCTTAAGAGTGAACACTCAGACCAAGACCATGGTATTGGGGATCGTGTAACAATCATATGATCATACTTATGATTAACAATCATAAGATCATACTTTCTACAGTGGTTAAAAATTAGGGTTCTGAAGCCAGATTTACCCAGTTTTAAATTCCCACAGCAACATAAACTATCTTTATGTCAAATTTTTCTCCAAATCTTTAATGCTCTGTGACTTCAGGCAAGTTACTTTACCACTTAGGTAAAACTCGGTTTCTTTAATCTAGAAAGTGAAAATAGTAACAGCAAGATAGAGTGGTTGTGAGGATTAACTAATCTTAGTAGAAGACTTCAGCATAGAATATGACACAACAAGAAGTTCTAAGAACTGTAACATTATTACTAAAGGCATTTTACCTTCAAAATTATAGTAAAGATGCATATTACAAAGCCCCTCATTTTGCATTTTTACCACTTAGTTTTGGAAAGTAAGTAACTTACTGTAAGTAAGTAACTTACAGTGACTAACAGTAAGTAAGTAACTTACTGGTAACTTACCAGTAAGTTTTAGTTTCTATAGAACAGGAAGAATATAATTAAGATTGGAAAGGGAGGTCCAAAATATGGGTAAATAGGGAAAAAAAAAAAAGATGCAACATAGTTATCATGGTGAATTAACCAGGCAAGTATAGAAGAAAAAGGCTATAAAAAGAAAGGCCATGAAGGCAAAAAGAAAAACAAGAACAAACCAATCAATCAGAGCCAAAACTCACAGGGCAAAAAAATTCTCTAAAATGGGGATTATAAAATGTCTGGATTTACATGCCAGTCCAAGTTATTAGCATTACTACAGATGGTTCCTTTATGGTTCTAATAAAGTAAGGTTTGGCAAGACTTTAGTGGGAATATAAATTAAGCTCTATTATATTTCTGATTAGACAAAGTTCTTCAATGTGTTACAACTGTGCTATATCCCAAAACTCCAAACATCAAAGGCAAGTTAAAATTTGGAATAACTCATTCCATCTAACTTTTTTCCATGAAAGACTTCTAACATTTACATTTAAACATTGAGGAAACGGCAATTATATTTATTTTCAAAGCCAACTGTGAGCATGCTCAGGATCAGGAAAATTAATTCCCTGAAATATCCAGAATTTCAAGTGCCAAAGCTTTATAACCAACACTCTATAATTTCCCTGTAAAATAATGATTGATTTTCAAGACACATAAAACCACCCACTAGTAAGCTGGTTCTTCTCCAATATGTTCTCTCCAATGCTCTGTCCCTAAGTAAATCTTTAAGTTCTACCCTCAATCAATACATCCCTTCCCATCTAAGTACCGGGATGCCATCATCACTCACTCAACCTTATCTTCACCAAGACCTGGGGACTCTACCTCTAAACCGTATCTTAAATCGTTCTACTTGGATGAGACTTCAAGGCCAGTGTAGCAGCAGTATTATTACAATTCTTACCCTTTCTGTCAATTACTATGTCACTCAGCCCCATCCCTGCCTTGCCTTATGCCAATTAGGAGGAAAAAGCCATAACTACCCTTGAGTGAAAGAATTAAATCCACTGTAATGTCTTCGTCACTGTTAACAGAAAGGCTAACCTAAGACAGAATAATAGTAAAAAAAGGTATGTGTAAAATTAGATAAATATTGAGGAAACCACGGCTCCACTGTCATTCACAGGACACACAGGTGTTTCCACCGTGTAGTGGTTACCACATTCACCTCACAGGACACGCTGGTGCTAAAAACATTCTCAAACACAAAGATAATAATCTGAGAATTATCTTTCTTCACTAGAATATGGAACAACAATTTTTTTTTCCTGTAAAGGGCCAAGTAGAAAATACTTTAGGTTTTGCAGGCTATACTTTTTTGTCACAACCAGTCAACTCTGCCACTTGAGTGTGACAGCAACCAAAGACAGCATGTAAACACATGTGCAAGGCCATGTACCAATAAAATTTTATTTACAAAAATAGCCAAAGGCCAAATGTGGCCCACAGGCCATTCTTTGCCCACCCCTGCATTAGACTATCACAGACTAGGCTTTAACTTTTTCCAATTATATGCATTCATTTTAAATAGAGTATTATATCTAATTAAACAGGACACAAAAATCTGATTAATTCAAGGGCTAACATGGGTAAGGGTAGCTTTCCAACTACCAATGGAAAGCGAGTCATTCTCATATGGTGGGCAAATGTTCATTTAAAAGTTTACTTTACACAAGATTTAACTTTAAGAAGAAGTTTTAGAACAGAACATGGTCCTATAAGTTGTAAAAAAAAAACTATGCATCTCATGAACATTAATCCCTGTCCTCAAGGAGCGTAAAGTCTCACAGGCTTGAAGTGTTATGAGTACTGTGATACAATCCACACAGGCACATGGCAGAAGAAGAGGCAGAAATGAGTACTTCAACTGGAGAGACAGAGAAGTAGGAAAAATTACACATGAGCATTTGGTGCGTAAAGAGCAGATTAATGATGCACAGGGGCACAGTGAGCAGGCAAGGGAAGATAGGAGAGAATATTCAACTTAGGTAGGAAGGTGAAGAAGAGACACAGAGATGTGAAACAATCTTTCACACTTCAGAGACCTGCAAGCACTTCAGCTTGACTAAGAGAGTAACAGTGATGACAGCAAAGTGAGGGTGAACATAAAATAGGATAGGAGTTCCCGTCATGGCGCAGTGGTTAACGAATCCGACTAGGAACCATGAGGTTGCGGGTTCGGTCCCTGCCCTTGCTCAGTGGGTTAACGATCCGGCGTTGCCGTGAGCTGTGGTGTGGGTTGCAGGCGTGTCTCGGATCCCGCGTGGCTGTGGCTCTGGCGTAGGCCGAGGGCTACAGCTCCAATTCGACTCCTAGCCTGGGAACCTCCATATGCCGCGGGAGCGACCCAAGAAATAGCAAAAAGACAAAATAAATAAATAAATAAAATAAAATAAAATAGGATAAAGAAATAGACTCAAGCCATGGAACACCAGTCAGAACGGCTATCATAAAAAGCCTACAAACAATAAATGCTAGAGAGGGTGCAGAGAAGGGGAACCCTCCTTCACCACTGGTGGGAATGTAAGCTGGTGCAACCACTACAGAGAACAGTATTGAGGTTCCTTAAAAAATTAAATACAGAACTACCATATGATCCAGGAATGCCATTCATGGGCATACATCCAGAGAAAACCATGACTAAAAAAGATACATGCAGGAGTTCCCGTCGTGGCGCAGTGGTTAATGAATCCGACTAGAAACCATTAGGTTGCGGGTTCGGTCCCTGCCCTTGCTCAGTGGGTTAAGGATCCGGCGTTGCCGTGAGCTGTGGTGTAGGTTGCAGACGCGGCTCGGATCCCTCATTGCTGTGGCTGTGGCGTAGGCCGGTGGCTACAGCTCCGATTCGACCCCTAGCCTGGGAACCTCCATATGCCGCGGGAGCAGCCCAAGAAATAGCAACAACAACAACAACAACAACAACAAAAAAGACAAAAGACAAAAAAAAAAGATACATGCAGAGTTCCCGTCATGGCGCAGCGGAAATGAACCTGACTAGGAACCATTAGGCTGCGGGTTCAATCCCTGGCCTCACTCAGTGGGTTAAGGATCCAGCGTTGCCGTGAGCTGTGGTGTAGGTCTCAGACACAGCTTGGATCTGGCATTGCTGTGGCTCTGGCGTAGGCCAGCAGCAATAGCTCCGATTAGATCCCTAGCCTGGGAACCTCCATATGCCATGGATGCAGCCCTAAAAAGACACACACACACAAAGATGCAACCCAATGTTCACTGCAGCACTGAGAATAGCCAAGACATGGAAGCAACCTAAAAGTCCATCGACAGAGGACTGGATAAAGATGTGGTACATATATCCAATGGATTATTACTCAGCCATAAAAGAGAATGAAAGAATGCCATTTGCAGTAAAAATAAAGGGACCTAGAGATCCTCATTCTAAGTGAAGTAAGTCAGAGAAAGACAAATATCATATATAAGATCACTAACATGTGGAATCTAATTTAAAAATGATACAGGAGTTCCCGTTGTGGCGCAGTGGTTAACGAATCCGACTAGGAATCATGAGGTTGCGGGTTTGGTCCCTGCCCTTGCTCAGTGGGTTAACGATCCGGCATTGCTGTGAGCTGTGGTGTAGGTTGCAGACGCGGCTCGGATCCCGAGTTGCTGTGGCTCTGGTGTAGGCCAGTGGCTACAGCTCCGATTAGACCCCTGGCCTGGGAACCTCCATATGCCGCGGGAGCGGCCCAAGAAATAGCAAAAAAAGCCAAAAAAAAAAAAGATACAAAAGAACTTACAAAAGAGAAACAGACCCAAGATTTTGAAACCAAATTTATGGTTACCAAAGGGGAAATGTCGGGGGTAGGGATAATTTAGGGGGTTGGGATTAACATACACACAATACTATATATAAATTAGATATCAAGGACCTACTGTATGGCACAGGATAATCTACTCAATACCTACGTAATAACCTATATGGGAAAAGAATCTGAAAAGGAATGGAGAGTTCCCATCGTGGCGCAGTGGTTAACGAATCCGACTAGGAACCATGAGGTTGCGGGTTCAGTCCCTGGCCTTGCTCAGTGGGTTAAGGATCCAGCCTTGCCGTGAGCTGTGGTGTAGGTCGCAGACGCAGCTCGGATCTGAAGTTGCTGTGGCTCTGGCATAGGCTGGCGGCTACAGCTCCAATTCGACCCCTAGCCTGGGAACCCCCATATGGTGTAGGCTAGCAGCTACAGCTCCAATTCGACCCCTATCCTGGGAACCTCCATATGGTGTAGGCTAGCAGCTACAGCTCCAATTAGACCCCTAGCCTGGGAACCTCCATATGCTGCGGGAGCGGCCCAAGAAATGGCAAAAAGACAAAAAAAAAAAAAAAAGGAATGGATATTAGGTATAACTGACTTACTGTGCTGTACACCTAAAACTAATACGACTTTGTAAGTCAATTATAACCCAATAAAATTTATGCTTTTTAAAAAAAGACATGGAACAAAGTAGAAAGTATGCTGATGTCTAAGTTGGCTCCTTGGTTTGTGATCTGGGTGACTTGGGTGGAAGATGGTAATATTCGTCATAAGAAGTAACTGGTAAGATTAAAAGTAAATATAAAGCAGCAACTCAGGGAATTCCCGCTATGTCGCAGGTTAAGGAGCCGACTGCAGTGACTCTGGTCACTGCAGAGGTGTGGGTTCAATCCCCAGCCCAGATCAGCAGGTTAAAAAGATCTGGCATTGCTGCGACTGCTGCTCAGATTCAGTCCCTGGCTCACGAACTTCCATATGCCATGGGTGCAACCACAATTTTTTTTTTTAAGCAGCAACTCAATTTTTCTTTTATAAAGACCCTTAGAAAACTATTTTTCTTAATTTCTTTTTTTTTTGGAGACATAATTGACACATAACATTACATTAGTTTCAGTTGGACAACATGGTTCATTACCTGTATACATTTTGAAATGATTACCACAGTAAGTTTTCTTGCAATGAGAACTTTGGCGATCTACTCTTAGCAACTTCCAAATATAGCATATAGTATTATCAACCAGACAGTATGCCATACATTACATACCTACGACTTATTCATTTTATAAGTGGAAGTATGTACCCTTTGACCACCTTTCTCTTATTTCACTTATTGCTAAAAGATTACTTTTTTTAATTTTTATATTTTGCTTTTCAGGGCCACACCCACAGCACATGGAAGTTCCCAGGCTAGGGGTCAAACCAGAGCTGCAACTGCTGGTTTACTCCACAGCCACAGCAACACTAGATCCAAGCATCTGCAACCTACACCACAGCTCCCAGCAACTCTGGATCCTTAACACACTGATCGAAGCCAGGGATCAAACCGGCATCCTCACAGATACTAGCTGGATTCCTTACCACTGAGCCACGATGGGAACTCCGCTATAAGACTACTTTTAAATAATTAAATGTTTGGTGATTACCAAAGAAATACAGTATTAGTATTGAAAATGAAATGTGGAAAAATATAGGAAAGACAAAGGAAAATAACCTATAATCCTACCATCCAGAAAATTATTAAGATAAACTTATACAAATACAGGAAAAAAGGCAGAGAGGATAAATACAAAGCTAAATAAATTATAAAAACAAAGTTCACTAAAATATGTATCATCACAAAGTATATTGTAAACCTGCCCATGACATTTAAAAAAAACAAAACAAAACAAAACTGGGAGTTCCTGTAGTGCGTCAGTGGTTAACGAATCCGACTAGGAACCATGAGGTTGCGGGTTCGATCCCTGCCCTTGCTCAGTGGGTTAAGAATCTGGCGTTGCCGTGAGCTGTGGTGTTGGTTGCAGACAGGGATCGGATCCCACGTTGCTGTGGCTCTGGTGTAGGCCAGCAGCTGTAGCTCCGATTCAACCCCTAGCCTGGGAACCTCCATATGCCACAGGAGCGGCCCAAGAAATGGCAAAAAAAAGACCAAAAAAAGACCAAAAAAAAAAATCACTGCTTCATTGTCTATTTTTACTGCTAAACTGTGAACTCCATAAAGCCAAGGGTCTTATCTATCTTGCTCATTAACTTCTTCCTAGAGTTTAAGTGTACCTGGCATGCAGTAGGTGATCAATTAACATCTGTTGAAAAAAATAAATCTTTTAAAAATGAAGGCCCAGATTACTTTCTCAAGTAATATTTGATACTCTAAATATTCTATGATAGGAATTCCCATTGTGCTCAGCAGGTTAAGAACCTGACTAGTATCCATGAGGATACGGGTTCAATCAATGGCCTTGCTCAGTGGGTTAAGGATCTGGTGTTGCCATGAGCTGCAGTGTAAGTTGCAGACACAGCTCAGATCCTGCATTGCTGTGGCTGTGGTGCAGATCAGCAGCTGTAGCTCCAAGCTGACCCCTAGCCTGGGAACTTTCAGATGCTGCATGTGCAGCTCTAAAAAGACAAAAGATAGTAATAATTAATTAATTAATTAATTAATTAAAAATCCTAACATAAAAAGAAAATAGAAAACAATCTGATACCCTTCATAATGGGCTCTACCATACAGTCAAAACAGAAAAATAAAGCACTTCCAGACACAATATTTTAAGACCATATTTATTAGGTTGAGAGCCAAAGAAATTTTCTTGGAGTTCCCGTCATAGCGCAGTGGTTAGCGAAGCCGACTAGGAACCATGAGGTTGTGGGTTTGGTCCCTGCCCTTGCTCAGTGGGTTAAGGATCCGGCGTTGCCGTGAGCTGTGGTGTAGGTTGCAGACGCAGCTCGGATCCCGAGTTGCTGTGGCTCTGGCGTAGGCCGGTGGCTACAGCTCCGATTAGACTCCTAGCCTGGGAACCTCCACATGCTGCGGGAGTGGCCCAAAAAATAGCAAAGAGACAAAAAAAAAAAAAAGAAATTTTCTTAAATCCAGGAATATACCTTTCTTGTACTCATGACTCAGGTGAAAATGTACTTTAGGTCTTAACTATTTTTACTTTCTACATTGCATGAAGTTATACATGTCACCATAAAATTGTCAGAGATAATTTTAATCTATTAATTTACAGACTAGAATTCATAGACTACTAACTCCAGATGATAAAATCCCAGAGGAAAAAAATAAGTCTGAATGGTGACAGTAACTTAAGCTCTTCTTTGCTACTTCTTACTAGATTAGAAAATTCTTAGTCGAAGGGCCTATGTTTAATAAGTTTTTTGGATTTTTTCCCTTTTTTGGCTACCCTACGGCACCTGGAGTTACTGGGCCAGGGATCAGATCTGCACCACAGCTGCAACCCAGGCCACAGATGCAGCTATGCCAAATCCTTTAACCCACTGTGCCAGTCCAGGGATTGAACTTGGGTCCTGGTGCTTCAGGGAAGACGCTGATCCCATTGCACCACAGTGGGAACCTCAAAAAGTTTTTTTTAAATAATCACCATAATGTCTCCTGTACTTAGTACATAGCTAATATTCAATATCTATTAAGTAAATGAAGTAGTTAATAAATGCTTACCTTTCTTACTAGTTGAAATTTAACAACATAGATAAATTTTACGACAAACTTCTTAGTAATTAAAAAAAAGTCAGTTTTCATCAACTGGCCCAATTTAGCGAGAAAACTCCTCTGCCTCTATTATCTTCAATCCTGGGACAGTGCCAGCAACCTCCCTCCAAGCCTCCCTAACTTTTAGTTACCTCATCTCCATGCTATACCAAAAATGATGGGCAAGAAATACTTTTCTCTATTTTCTGCTAATGAAAGTCTAAAAAATATTTTTTTTCAAAAGTGGAAAAGCCAAAATTGGACATTTTTGACCAAATGAGGCTCTGGTTCTAGCAATGCTACCACCAACAGTGTACCACTGCAGACCCACGCAATTCCTGGCACATGCACGTGGTAAGATCTTCTACTCAAAGCTCCAATTACGGTAAAGTCATCTTTCTTCTTTTTTTTTTTGTCTTTTTGCATTTCTTGGGCCACTCCTGTGGCATGTGGAGGTTCCCAGGCTAGGGGTCGAATCAGAGCTGTAGCTGCCAGCCTAGGCCAGAACCACAGCAACGCAGGATCCGGGCCGCGTCTGCGACCTGCAACGCCGGATCATCAACCCACTGAGCAAGGGCAGGGATCGAACTCGCAACCTCATGGTTCCTAGTCGGATTCATTAACCACTGCGCCACGACGGGAACTCCTCATCTTTCTTCTTTATGAGTGAACCTACAAACTACTGCCACACAATTCAATTAGTACCAAGAAGAGTAAACATATTGTTCCAGTCACTACTCCAGTTAAAAATAAAAAGTGGAGCTCCCTGGTGGCTCAGTGGGTTAAGGATATGGCATTGTCATTGCTGTGGCACAGGTTTGATCCTCAGCCCTGGAACTTCTGCATGGCACAAGTTCAGCTGGGAAAAAAAAAAGTCTATCCTTGAGTTCCCACTGTGGCACTGTGGAAACAATCTGACTGGAAACCATGAGGTTGGCGGGTTGGATCCCTGGCCTCACTCAGTGGGTTAAGGATCCAACGCAGCCATGAGCTGTGGTGTAGGTTGCAGATGTGGCTTGGATCTGGTGTTACTGTGGCTGTGGCATACGCTGGCAGCTGTAGCTCCAATTTGACCCCTAGTCTGGGAACCTCCATATGCGACAAGTACGACCCTAAAAAACCAAAAAGAAAAAAAAAAAGTCTTGTTTTTATTGTAAGAATTAAACATCAAATCATTTAAAAATGCAAAAAAGGGAGTTCCCACTGTGGCTCATCAGAACTGAACCCAACTAGAATGCATGAGGATGCGGGTTTGATCCCTCGCCTTGCTCATTGGATCTGGCATTGCCACGAGCTACAGTGTAGGTTGCAGACAAGGCTTAAATCTGGCCTTGATGTGGCACAGGCTGGCAGCTGCAGCTCCCATTCAAGCCGTAGCCTGGGAAGTTCGATATGCTGCAGGTGCAGCCCTAAAAAATAAAATAAAATAATAAAAATAAAAATGAAAAAAAATCAAAACTAAAAATGCTCTAAAAATTAAACTCAAACTAAAAACTAATGATTCAACTTACTAATATTATATAGTAACTCAGCTGACCATATCCATACACATCTCAAAAACACTATTATCAGATACAGGTAACTCATCAATCAATAATTATGCACAGAATATCTTTAAAGAATGAAAAAGTATATTTTCCTCCCGAAAAAGAATGTCCTCTGCAGGAAAGGGAAGATACTTGGAAATCTTGGGTGTTGGTAATTCCAGAAAGTTGATGTCCACTTTCATTTACATTCATACCTCCTGACCATCCACCTCTCATCAAGAGGACCCTAGCGAAGCCCACACAGAGCACAGAATTGGGAAGGCTACAGAAGTGGTCAACGAGGGGGAATAAAACTTAATTCTTCAGTTGGCACACCCTTTTCCTGTTCTAAGAACAAGAATCTATTTTGCTGGGGTTCCTGTCGTAGCTCAGTGGTTAACAAATCCAACTAGGAAACATGAGGTTGCAGGTTTGATCCCTGGCCTCCCTCAGTGGGTTAAGGATCCGGCGTTGCCATGAGCTGTGGTGGAGGCTGCAGATGCAGCTCAAATCTGGTGTTGCTGTGGCTCTGGCGTAGGCCGGTGGCTATAGCTCCAACTAGACCCCTAGCCTGGAAACCTCCATATGCCGCAGGTGCGGCCCCAGGAAAGACAAAAGACCAAAAAAAAAAAAAAAAAAGGCTGATAATCTCAGCATATAAGTAGACTTTTCAATAACAGTCTCAGTAACACCCACGGTTAGGTGTATACACCTAAATCAATCTCTGTACCTTGGTTTTCTTCCTTGCAAAATAAAGGCAAAATGGACACAATAATCCTTTCTTTATAGCCCCAAATCTTGATGATGAGAGTCTCTAGAGCAGAGGTTAGGCTTTCAAGGTTCATGGCATCCTCAGTATTTCAGCAATTTTTTCACAACAGCTCTAGGCCAAGAAATAATAATTCCACTTATCGATAGTAGCCATTTGAAAAATTAATCTTCCTCAGCTGAAAAAAATAATGTTTTTACTTGATTCTTAAATAAGCCCAGTTACTTACTTATAGAATATATACTATAATGGGCACTGCACAACTT
Source organism: Phacochoerus africanus (assembly GCF_016906955.1). Taxonomy (NCBI): domain Eukaryota; kingdom Metazoa; phylum Chordata; class Mammalia; order Artiodactyla; family Suidae; genus Phacochoerus; species Phacochoerus africanus. The sequence goes on from NC_062554.1 coordinate 11,923,221, forward strand.
CTCAAACCTTGGATCAGACTGGAGTTTGCTGTTATTTCCTGTTCCACAGATCTTCATGCAAGATTTGCATTTTATCACAGCATTCCCCCCAAACCCAATTTCACAAAGATATATCATTAAAAGGAACGTAGCACAGTCTAATGTTGAAACCATGAACTATCTCAAGCTAGCAGTTCACATGGTGACCAAGAGATGGCAAGTATTGCTGTATCTCCTTAGAAGATTTAAACTACCAGACAGCGCCTCTGTCAGCTGGTGGCAATACCCTGGCGCACCTTGGTGCAGTTTAGGAAACATAGTCTTTTGGCAAAGCATCACATAATTTTGTGGTTTGGGACTCAGATCTGGGCTGGAAACAAGATTCTACCAAAAACTATATAATCTTGGGCACGAGGCAGCTGAATCAACCTTTTAAACCTTAGTTTCTACACCTGCCAAACAGAAATAACAGTACCAACCTTGGAGAATAGCTGTAAGGAGTAATAAGATGCTGTTTGCACAAAGTAAATGTTCAATAAATGGTAGCTATCATTATATCGTTAAGACTAAACAGAAGTAGTTTATAAAACCAAACTTAATAATTCACTGTGTGGGGGATGAAGGAGGCACTCTAAGCTGAAGACATAATTTCAAATTAAGACATAAACAAAAATCTAAGGGAAATATCATAAAATGCTTAACCAAGGACAATACAGAGAAACAGTCATCTCCAAAGGATGTTATGTCAATACACCTACCACAATAAATGACTACATAAAAAGTGCTTAACTGGCAACTCGGAAGAATATTCTTTACCAGCCTTTTAAGGAATAATCACACTAGGAAAAAACAAATGTTTTATAAAAAAAGGACCTTTAAACAACACTAAGAACTGCATTTTTAAAATAATAAAATTTAGAAGTTCCCATTGTGGTTTGGCAGGAACAAACCGCACTAGTATTCATGAGGACTTGGGTTGAATCTCTGGCCTCACTCAGCAGGATAAGGATTCAGCATTGTCTTGGGCTGTGGTGTAGGTTGCAGAAAGGCTCGGATCCTGCATTGTTGTGGCTGTGGTGTAGGCCAGTGGCTACCGCTTCAATTTGACCCCTAGCCTGGGAACTTCCATATCCCGAAGGTGCAGCCCAAAAAATGAAAATATAAAAATTTATTAAAATTTTAAAACATTTATATAAAGCAAAACATTTGATTATAACAAAGACTTTTCCCCAAGAACACAAAACTCAATATTATATTGTGTTTAAATTCCTCTCTCACTATATGCTAAAAATTTAACATTTTAATTCCAAATAAACTTGTCTATCTTCTATCTCACAAACAATTTTTTTTTTTGGTCTATTTTAGGGACACACCCACAGCATATGGAAGTTCTCAGGCTAGGGGTCTAATCAGAACTGTAACCATCGGCCTATACCACAGCCACAACAACGTGGGATCTGAGCCGAATCTGTGACCTACACCACAGCTCACCGAAACGCGGGATCCTTAACCCACTGAGCAAGGCCAGGGATGAAACTGAACCAACATCTTCATGGGTACAAGTCAGATTCATTACCGTTGAGCCACAATGGAAACTCCACATTTTTAATAAAACTTGTAATACAAGAATATTTATAAGTGCTTGGTTTGCGAAAGGATTTTTCAAACACTTCATGTGATCCTCATATTATCTCTACTGAAGAATATTATCTCTACCAAGGTCCATAAAAATTAAGTAATTTGTGGAGTTCCCAATGTAGTGCAGCGGAAACCAATCCAACTAGGAACCATGAAGTTGTGGGTTCGATCCGTGGCCTCGCTCAATGGACTAAGGATCCAGTGTTGCCGTGAGCTGTGGTGGAAGTCACAGACACGGCTCAGATCTGGCTTTGCCGTGGCTGTGGTGTAGGCCAGCAGCTGTAGCTCTGATTAGACCCCTAGCCTGGGAGCCTCCATATGCCGCAGCTGTGGCCCTAAAAAGCAAAAGCAAAAGCAAAAAAAAAAAATTTGAGTCATTTGACCCACAATTAACATATTAATGTTATACTGTTCAACACAAAAAAACTAACATCTTTTAACTCTTTCTAGTATACCACAACTCCTGCCCCAAAAGACTCAGTCCAAATATTCTTAGTTGGACCAGTACTGTTTCATCAACTATTACAAGTTGGTTAACCAGTTAACCATCATCAAAGAAAATCTCTCTCTTGCCCAGTAACAGCATTTCACCTGCACAGACTTTTCATTTGCCAAATATCTTGAACTGTGTAACATTAATTAATAATTATTCTTTCGTCACCTTATGACAGTCGATTATCATATACTATCATATATTATTCAACCTTAGATAGAAAAGTAACATGAAGTATTAGATTGACCCTGATATGTCTTCTTGTTACGAACAGAAGCCAAATGCAGCGGCCAAAATACTTAAAACAAATAGAGAAGCAAGCAACCTTGCATCTCACCCAAAATATAATGCCATCACAGAAGTTTATGTTTGCAATACAACTTGGTCCAAATATATTCTGAAAAAAATTGACCAGCAACTCCTTTTCCCAAAATCCCACATTTCTCTCTTAAAGATACACCACCTTCATTTCTCAAGGTATCCTAAAAGTAACTTATAAGGCATTCTCCTCCATAATAACCATTTCCTTCACAAATGAATGTAAATTTGTACTTGAAATTACAATACTGAGAAGTTTCATTTTTCAAGAAATTCTGTAGGTAGTCTTTATATAATGCAACATTTTATATGCCAGAATTTGTGAATGGTAGAGGACACTTGGGCAGGTAAGAAGAGATAAATGCCTGCACCATAACTCCTGTATTAATGTGAGTCTTTGGTAGCCATGATATTATTCGCTCTATAGGTAATATTTTGAAGAACTTCACACTTGGGCTCTTCCTAGCTGTGTAAATATATTCTGTTAATAGAAACTTCTTCATTTCCCTGGAGAACTGAAGATCGATCCTGATTTCTTGGAAAGGAAATAGCTATCTGTTTTGCACAATACCTAGTCCACTTTGGCCACCTCTACGGAAAAAAAGAAGGGAGGATAAAGACCTATTTGGAAAACGTTTCTTCTCCACCCAAGGGCTGTTCCCAGATAAAGGCAAAGCTCAGAGTACAACAAATAAAACCTTCTCTGAGGGAAGAAATGTGCCAGAAAAAGGGAGGCATGGATCGAGAATAAACAGGGAATACGTGTAAGCGCTCAGTGAGGGTTGCAGGCAGCAGGCGCTGCGCGGAGATGCTCCAGCGAGAGACCCAGCAGCAGCAGCAGCAGCAGCAGCAGCAGGAAGTTTCAATGGGGCCGGGCAGAGCATGCGCCCTGCACCGCGCGGTGGCCTTATGTGGAAGGAGCACCACTTGCGAACACCAATAATAGACCAGCGGCACCAGAGAGAGAAACATGAGCAACAAGCACCTTCTTCAACTGTTTTCCCCCTCCGTCTGAGCCCCTCCTCCAGCCTACACACTAACCACTCCACCCCACCCTGCAAATGAGAGGGCGACTTCTTCTTCCCCTAAGCCCTACTGCCAAGACGAAGGGGGAAGGGACTGGAAAAGTCGGGAGATGCTTTTCTATTATTTGTGGGAAGGTGGGGAGGAGGAGGAAAACTATGGGGGGGGGGATTAACCCTCTACCCTCCAAAGTGGAGAAGCTGAACCGACTTCACCTCCCCCTCCAAAACAAGAATGGAGGAGGACCCCCTCATCAGGAGGAGGAGCAAACCTCCCGACAGAAGGAGTTTTAGGGGTTAAACCGGCCCTGGAGGAGAAGGGAAGAGAGACCAGAGCCGACTCTCTCGGGGGAGTTCCCACTAGAGGGAGGGAGAGATGAAGTGTCCGCTGGCCCCCGCCCACCCAGGTGGAGGGAGAGAAAGGGGCGCCCCGAGAAGATGAGCCCAGCCTCCCCCGAGATGGTCGGGAGGATGGTGGGAGGAGGGGAGGGAGTGAGGGAGGGGTGGAGGAGAAAAGCGCAAAGCTGGCCGGAACCTGCCCTCGCCTTCCCCCGCCACCGAGAAGGAGTAGGGGTGGGGGGCCGGCCCCCGCCGCGGGATACCAGTCCCGGGGGGCGACCGACCAGCACAATGACCCTTCCCCGCCCCCAGCCCAGACCTGACCCGCCAAGCCCCCACCGTCCCTGGGCGCCGGGCGGAGTGGCCCTAGGGGGCCTCCGCCCCGCCTCCCCACTGCCCAAGACCCCCCGGGCTGGGCGGAGAAGACTAGCCAGGCGGAACTGCGCCCCCGCCGGAGGACAGAGCCGCGGAGGCCCGGGGTGTCGGCGAAGAACGAAGAGAAGGAGTGTGCCAGGGCCGCTTCCCGCCGGGCTTTCGGGCCCCTCGCTTACCTTCTCCGTTGCCGACGTCCGGCGAAGGAGCTTGCAGCACCCGCTCCAGCTCAGGGAACGGCAACTCGGGCAGGTCGAGCAGCGGCCCGTAGCGCTCCAAGAAAGAGCAGACTACGGCGAAGTTGGGGCACGAACCCGGGCAGCCCGGAGGAGCCATCGCCGCCGCCGCTGCCGCCGCCGCCGCCATTTTGAACTGGAGGATGGAGGAGGAGGAGGCGATGGAGGGGGTGGGGGGAGTTGGGGTGCCGAGGAATAGCAGGGCAATCTTACAGGCGACAGGAGGCGCTAGCAAGTGGGCGCCCCTGCGGATCCGAGCGTCTCAGGCACGGCGCCGCGATCCCACAATACAACAGCGGCCCGGAGCAGTCGAGAACCGAGTCAGACGGAGGAAAGAGAGGCGCTCCGTGCCTTTCACTTTCCGCCCTCTTTCCGCACCCCCACCCCCTTCTCCACTCCTCCCACTTCGGGTTTGCACTGCCTCGTGTGACAGGAGGAATGAAAACAAGGGCTGCAGGGCAGGGAGGCGGGCTGGAAGCTGGGGAGGCGGGACTTTGTAGGAACGGTGACCAATAAACCTGAAGGGGGCGGAGCTTCGCGCGTCGACTGGCCGAAAGGCTTTTTCAGGGCGGGGCGAAGGGGAGGAGCGTTTAGATGAGACAGCCTGAACGTAGGTGAGAGGTAAAGCACGGAGCGGTTTGAGAGTGCAGCTCCTTGGAGAGACGGCGTTGGGTAAGTTTTGGGGCGCTCCTCGACCTGAAACTGGGCTACTGGATAGTAGGGGAAGTTGAAGGAGTGAACAAGAGGACACTTGGGGGAAAAAGTACGATTATGAGAAAAAATCGGAGAAGGGAAATGTATTAATTAATTATGTTGGGATGGGACCTTTTATGAAGAAGTCTCAGCGAAAATTTGCTGAGGGATACTGCTGAAGTACAAGAACCGCACCTGTGCTGGAAAAGCAGGGCCTGAAGACTCTGGAGGACGACGGCCTGATGGACCGGGGCTCTGCTGGGATCGTCACCCTGAGGAGTTGTGGTCCTGATAGGAAACCAGGATCTAAAGGGACCATGCCCTTCACAGGAACCAAGGCTTGAGATGACAGGGCCCTCCTGCGGTTGTCTGGGGTGGGGGTGGGGGACTTTGTTGAGGTGCGAAGATCTGGGAAACTAGGCTCTGCAGGGGACCAGAATCAGAGGGTGGGCTACACCTGCCCTGAGGGCGGACTTGATAGGAGACTTGGTCCAACTGGGTTGCAAGGACAAAAAGCAAGACTTGAGCCCTAATAGAATGGCTTCAGGACGTGGCAGATTTTTCATTTCTTTAAACTTCGGTGAAGTGGGAGTGGTTATAGTACCTATATCATAGGATTTTACTAGATAATTCACAGTACATTGATTAGCACAATGCCCTGGCACATTGTAAATTCTTAAAAAATATTAGTTGCTACTATATTAGAAGAAAAGAGTTCCTAAAATTTAGATGGAATTAAGCAATATGCAATTTATACAGTTCATTACTTTGAGCCAAAAGTTTGTGTGCATTTAAAGGTTATATAGTTTCTACTTAGTAAAAAGAATTTACAAACAAGGTATAATGTAAACTATGTAAAACAGAATAATAATTAAAGGAAAGTAAAGAAATATATAGGCAATCGATTATGTTGAGAACAGAGAAAATGATCACCACAATTAAACATTGAATTTTGTTCTGAATTTCTAGGTAAAAAGGAGAAAAACCATAATGGTCTGTGTCATATTAATTAGCTAAAGAAACAACAAGAGAAAAAAATTCTGGAGTTCCCGCTGTGGCATCGTGGGTTTAATGATCCTCCTTGTCTCTGTGGAGCTGCCAGTTCGATTCCAGCCCAGTGCAGTGGATTCTGGATCTGGTGTTGCTACAGCTGTGGCACAGGTCACAGCTCCAGCTCAGATTTGATTCCTGGCCCCAGGAACATCCATATGCTGCAGATGGGACCAAAAGAAAAAAAAAAAGAGAGAGAGAGAGAGATAAAAAATTCTATGTTGTAAGCGAAATTTATTACCTGGAATACTGATTTCTAATATACAAATCCTTTTTAAAGGAAAAAATGTTCTTTTGAACTTTAGAAATACCCTTGAAAATTCCACTTAAGGAAGTGCTGATGAGGAGTTCCCTTGGTGGCGCAGTGGTTCACAAATCCGACTAGGAACCATGAGGTTTCAGGTTTGATCCCTGGCCTTGCTCAGTGGGTTGAGGATCCGGCATTGCCGTGAGCTGTGGTGTAGGTTGCAGACACAGCTCGGATCCCGCGTTGCTGTTGCTCTGGCATAGGCTGGCAGCTATGGCTCTGATTCAACCCCTAGCCTGGGAACCTCCATATGCCGTGAGAGCAGCTCAAGAAATGGCAAAAAAGACAAAAAAAAAAAAGAAGTACTGATGAAACAAAAATCTACACATCAGTGTGAATGTACTTCATGCCATTGAACTATACACTTTGAAATGATTAAAATGAAGAGTTCTAGAAGTTCCCATTGTGGCTCAGTGGCAATGAGCCTGACATTAGGATGCTGGTTTGATCCCTGGCCTCACTCAGTAGATTAAAGATCTGGCATTGCTATGGTGTAGCTCGCAGACTCGGCTCGGATCCCAAGTTGCTGTGGCTGTGGTGTAGGCCAGCAGCTGTAGCTCCAATTCAACCCCCAGTCCAGGAACTATTATATGCCACAGGTGTGGCCCTAAAGAAAGCATAAAAATAAATAAAAATTTAAAAAATAAAATGAGGAGTTCCCTAGTGGCCTGGCAGTTAAAGGATCTGGTGTCATTGCTGTGGCAGGGTTCAGTCCCTGGCCTGGGAACATCCACATGCCACAGTCTCAGCAAAAAAAAAAAAAAAAAAAAAAAGGTTAAAATAGTACATTTCATGTTATGTATATTTTGCCACAATAAAAAAGTAAAAAGTAAAAGAAGAAAAGTCTTACTTTAGGAAAATATCTATGGTGATGAATTATCATAACAAAAAAGTTTTAATTTAATATATGGTAAAATATCATTTTAAGCAACACTGAAATGAAATACAGAACTAAACTAAAACATATATTGTACAACACAGGGAATATAGCCCATATTTTATAATAACTATAAATGTAGTTTAACCTTTATTCTTATTTATTTTTTTCTGACTGCACCTGCAGCATATGGAATTCCAAGGCCAGGGATCAGATCTAAGTCACTGCTTCACTTATATCACAGCTATAGCAATACCAGATCCTTTTTTTTTTCCACTTATAATGATTTTTATTTTTTCCATTATAGCTGGTTTATAGTATTCTGTCAGTTTCCTACTGTACAACAAGGTGACCCAGTTACACATACATGTATACATTCCTTTTTCTCACATTATCATGATCCAGCATAAGTACTAGACATAGTTCCCAGTGCTATACAGCAGGATCTCATTGCTTAACCAATAGCAACACCAGCTCTTAACCCACTATGTCAGCTGGGGATAGAACTGGTGTCGCCACAGAGACAACACCATTGCGCCAAAGCAGGAACTGCAGTAGATCACCTGAAACTTACATAATTTGGTATATCAACTATACCTCAACGAAAAAGAAAAACTAGGAGTTCCCTGATAGCCCAGCAGTTAAAGATTCGGCATTGTCACTGCTGTGAGCTGCTGGTCACTGCTGTAGTATGGGGTTCTATCCCTGGCCTGGGCACTTTCGCATGCTGCAGGCGCAGCCAAAAGAAAGGAAGGAAAACTAAACTAAAACATGTTGGTAGGACTCTCAAACTGTCAAGTTACATCTTTAGACCTAGGGCCCTGAAGACCCCAGTTTTAAGAAAAATCTGACCCAGAATACATTTTTTTGTTGTTGTTTGTCTTTTTTTGTCTTTTTAGGGCCACACTTGCAGCATATGGAGGTTCCCGGGCTAGGGCTCTAATCAGATCTACAGCTGCCAGCCACAGCCACAGCCACGCCAGATGCAAGCCAAGTCTGCGACCTACACCACAACTCACGGCAACGCCAGACCCTTAACCCACGGAGCGAGGCCAGGGACTGAACCCGCAACCTCATGTTTCCTAGTTGGATTTGTTTCTGCTTCGCCATGATGGGAACTCCCAGAATACATCTTAAACAGCAGTTTTGTAGGAAGATACAAAAATCTTCATAAGAGCATAACTTAATTTGAGCTGAAGTAAAAGGTCATGTATAAAATATTAAAGTCATATCTTTATGAATCAATTTTGTGGAAAGAACCTTCAAACCAAAAGAAAGATTTGTGTCATTTTGTGAATGCTACCCCTGCCACTTTCCTTTCTATCGCTTTGCTTTCAGCTTTTTCAGTACCTAGCCTGCTCTCCCATGGGGTTGTGAAAATAACTTTCTTTTAAAAAGGTTTATACAGGAGTTCCCATCGTGGCGCAGTGGTTAACGAATCCGACTAGGAACCATGAGGTTGTGGGTTCGGTCCCTGGCCTTGCTCAGTGGGTTAAGGGTCCGGCGTTCCCATGAGCTGTGGTGTAGGTCACAGACGCGGCTCGGATCCCTCGTTGCTGTGGCTCTGGCGTAGGCCGGTGGCTACAGCTCCGATTCGACCCCTAGCCTGGGAACCTCCATATGCCGTGGGAGCGGCCCAAGAAATAGCAACAACAACAAAAGATAAAAAATAATAATAATAATAAAAATAAATAAATAAAAAGGTTTATACAATTTTTTTCTTTTCTCAGGCTGACACTGTTATTCAGGCACTGATAAATAAGGTTAGAATTTCTGCCTTTTCTAATCAAGATTGGCATTAGAGCAAAGTCCTTGGGCATCAAAATTATATCACCCAAAAGATAAGAAATGTTTTACTACAAAGCAAGGTTTAGGTCATACCTTCACCAAGTCTGTTCTTGGAAAGAAAATAAACAATAAGCACCCACAATACCATTATCTCTTCTTATCTTGGGCCAGGAGAATTTGTGGGTTACCAGAATCCAATCCCAGAGTTCCCGTTGTGGCTCAGCGTGTTAAGAACCCAACATAGTGTCTGGGACGATACCGGTTCAATCCATGGCCTCCCTCAATGGGTTAAGGGTCCAGCATTGCCAAAAGCTGCAGTGTAGGTCACAGATGTGGCTCGGACCCTGCATTGCTGTGGCTGTGGAGCAGGCCTGCAGCTGCAGCTTTGATTCCACCCCTAGCCCAGGAACTTCCGTATGCCGCAGGTGCCACAGTAAAAAGGATTTTTTTTTTTAAAGGATCTAATCCCAATTTATGTAGTTAGAAAAAGAGTAGCTTAAAAAAAAATGAAAAAAACCTATAATTGATGTACTGCTAGTTCTGTGAAGAACCCTTTAAATAATCATTAAATTGCTTGCCTTTAGTCTTTATTTATACATAAGAAAATTTTTTTTTTCTTTTTACAGCCATACCTTCAGCTTCCAAGATGCGGCCACAGCATAATTTTTTAATTGAAGTATTGTTGACCTACAGCGTTAGTTTTAGGAATACAGCATAGTGATTCAATCTTTCACAGACTTTACACCATTAGAAGTTATTAAAGGATGGTTTCTGCTGTGGCGCAATGGGATTGGCACCGTCTTGGGAGTGCTGGGGTGCAGGTTCGCTCTCTGGCATAGCACAGTAGGCTAAGGATCCAGCGTTGCTGCAGCTGTCACTTAGGTCAATACGATGGCTCAGATCTGATCCCAGGCCCAGGAACTCCATGTGCCATGGCTTGGCCAAAAGAGCAGGGAAAAGAACAAAAAGCTTATTAAAGGAGCTCCGGATAGGGTGCAGTGGGTTAAGGATCTGAAGTTGTCTCCGCAGCAGTGTGGGTTTGATCCCTAGCCTGGCTCAGTGGGTTAAGGATCCAGCCTTGTCACTGCTGTGGCTCTGGTTGTTTCTGTGGGTTCAATTTCTGGCCCAGGAACTTTCATATACTGCAGGTGCTGCAAAGTAAAAAAAAAAATTATTACAAGATAATAGTATGATTCCAGGTGCTATACAATACATCCTACTGCTTATCAATTTTGTACATAACAACTTGTATCTCTTAATCTCATCCCCCTAAATTTCCCCTCCCCTCTCATAATTTTGATTAATTATAAATGGTTTCTCTTAGTTTTTTATTTTTCATTTATTTATTTATTTATTTATTTATTTATTTATTTATTGCTTTTTAGGGCCACACTTGCGGCATATATAAGTTCCCAGGCTAGGGGTGGAATCAGAACTGCAGCTGGCAGCTTATGCCACAGCAACGGGGGATCTGAGCCACATCTGTGACCTACACCACAGGTCACAGCAACAAGACATCTTTAACCCATTGAGCGGGGCCAGGGATCGAACCCACGTCCTCATAGATCCTGGTCCAGTTTGTTACCACTGAGCCACAACAGGAACTCCCTTGTTTTCATTTTTAAAGCTTGGCTTCCTGGGAGTCACCTCTATGCCTATGTAGCTTCGTGTCTAGGCAAAGATTAACAAAAGATTGTATCCAAACACCTCAAGCCAGTAAGTCTTACCCACTCTACTGATGGATCAGTATGTGAGCTGTACATTCAATGTTCAGGCTGTTTTCATCTCTCATCTGGCTCTTCCGTTCTTCTCAGTCCTCTAGAACCCTCTCACCTCTTCACTTTAGATCTGTATAGGCTCCACTGGCCCAGATGTTTGCATGACTTAGGCCTCCTGTCTTTGATGCATGTGCTCACAGCCTTTGTGCCACCATGGATATGTAGGAAGGTTATCCAGCAAGCCCCTACAGCCATATGACATCTTGGGAATTCCCTTTAAATCCCTATCTGCTCTGACAATCCATTGCTTGCCCCAAACAGTCTCACGGTATTTTTGTTGTTGTTGTTGTTGTTGTTGTCTTTTGTCTTTTGTCCTTTTTAGGGCCGCACCCATGGCATATGGAAGTTCTAATTGGAGCTGTAGCCACCAGCGTACGCCAGAGCCACAGCAACACAAGATCCGAGCCACATCTGCAACCTACACCACAGCTCACGGCAACGCCGGATCCTTAACCCACTGAGCAAGGGCAGGGATCAAACCCACAACCTCATGGTTCCTAGTTGGATTCGTTTCCACGGTGCCACAATGGGAACTCCGGCTCACAGTATTAAAGAAGCAGTGCCACCTTCCATGCGTATTTACTTGCCACTGAGATCACCACCAGTCTAACTGGGCAGGGCTCTAAATCAAGTGAGCCTCCTCCCCCAGAGCAGCAAGTTGGTTTTCATGCCCTGTCTCAACCCAGTTGAACCTCTACCAACAGAACTGATGTGGGGGCATGAGTATCCCAGGCAAGAACAGCAAAATATTTTACAGTTCTTAGCTGAAATTCAGTGGTTTTCATGCATAAGCATTTTTTAGTTTGTAATGTACCTTTGTAAAAAATGGTTATTTTTGCAGTTTTGTCCAGCTTTATACCTGCTTTTTGGAAAAGGATTTGTCAACCTCCTCACTCCATCATACTGAAGTAAATATCCACCTTTTAATTTTATTTGTCAAAAAATATCTTGAGAATTCTCTTCAGAGTCTAAGAAGTAATTGTAGTATCTAATTTCTATCATTGGATGATTCAAGATCCCAAGAATAACAATTTCACCTTTTAGACTTCTGGAGAAGGGACAACCACGTAAATGAGAAAGATGCTTCTTAATTCACAGAGTACCAGCACTTAATATATTTTGTATGTGGTATTATATTTGGAAACATATTTTGTATAAAGCATAGCTCGTGTATTTTGGAGCTCTTTTAACCTTACTTTAAAACTAAAATTTATTTTTCTTTTAATTCCAGAGTTCGGTTAAATTCCTTATGTCTTCCCCTGAAATTGCCTCCCTCTCATGGGGGCAAATGAAAGTACAAGGCTCTACTAAAATCTATAAGGACTGCAAAGTGTGGCCAGGAGGAAGTCGGGCTTGGGATTGGAGAGAAACAGGAACTGAGGTAAGTTATTAGTGTATGGTTGACACTGCACAAGGCTGACCCAGTGATTTTCAAACTCTGAAGCTATAATGACCTGGTTCCAAGTAAAAGTAACTATTTCTTGCATTCTCCCTCTCTCTCTGGAAACCATTAAACTCACCATTAAACTTCTAAAGTATGCAGTCCAGGGGACTTTTTGTCATAATCTTGTGCAATAGTTACTAATTCCAGAATATACATATCACCCCCAAGGTAACTTTATAACCATCAGCAGTCTAGGGGCTCCCCTGGTGGTGCAGCAGCTTAAGCATCCAGTGTTGTCACTGCTGTGGCTTGGGTTGCAGCTATATTGTGGATGTGATCCCTGGTCCCGGAGCTTGCGCAGGCTGCAGGTATGGACCCCCCCACCCCAAATTTTATATTTTTATTAAACTATATGTATATATATAAAACTATCTATTGTAACTATCTATATATAACTATCTCTTGTATTTTCCCCATATCAGACTATGTGAGTTAACCTCATTCTGTATTTAAGGAAACTTAATAAGCACAGAGAAGTCAAACTTACATGAGCACAGAGCTAAAAAATGTGAAATCAAACTGTAAATTCAGGTCAGATTTTCACTTTCTTTCCTATTCCCTTCTACTACATCATGATTCCTCTTGTAAACTTTACAAACTCCCAAACCGTGAAGGTGCCATGGATGATACTAGGGAGAGAGGAAACATCTGCCATAAGATGGTTTTTATCTTGTTAAGTTTCATTTGTCAGCAGAATACCCAGTGTTCTAGAACTGGCTGGAGAGAGAAGACCTGAGAAAGATGAGAGGAAAAGCTGAGGTGTTGAGTAGAACTCATCTACACGGAGGCAAAAGGACATCAGATCAAAGCTCTTAAGCCTCCGAGTCCTCATCTATGAAATGGAAATATTACCCACATCATAGGGTTGATCTAATAATTAAAAGGATTGGTGTACTGTGCTAGATATGTTGTAGGGACTCAATAAATGAAGCTGTTATTGTTAAGTTAGTAGTAGCGTGGGTAGAAATTAAACACCACATTTGAAAACTATTAAGGTGAAATTAGCAAGATAAGGCATTTATTAGCTTTTGCAGGTAAAGGGAAATTCTAGCACAGATAAATGGGTACATGGCTGTACCATTTACTGAGACTGGGTATATGAAGAGGAGGAACAGATGTATTTGTGTTTAGGGCAAAGGTTGGGTACTTAAAATGATTAGTTATTTTGAAATATGTTGAGCTTGAACTTACATTAGGGCATTTAGATATATCCAGTAGATGTTTAGATTCATAGGTCCAGGCACTATCACATTTTAGCTAGATAACCTTAACCAAGTTATAGAGGCTGATTGTGCTTTATTTTTAACCATCTATAAAAGGAGAATAATAAGGTCTGTTTGTCATGGGTTGATGTAGAAGTAATACATGGGTTGGAAAGAATGCATTTTAAAAAATGCATGCCATGGAGTTCCATTGTGATCCAGCACTGTCACTGCAGTGGATTGGGTCACTGCTGTGGTGTGGGTTCTGTCTCTGGCCTGGGAACTTTCACATGCCACAGGCAAAGCCAAAAAAAAAAAAAAATGCGTGCCACTTGCCATCATGCAAATTCATTCTTTCCTTTCTCTCAATTTGTTTTTCTCAGTGTGATTTATGGATCTCTTGCATCAGAATCACCTAGATGCATGTTTAAAATGCATGTTCTGTATCACTCTCACTCCTCCCAACTACTGAATCAAAATCTCTTGGGGGTGGGGCTGGAAAATAATATATTTCATGCAATTGCTTTGAATACTAAATATGTTCATCTTTGTAAAGTATCTACCACAGTGCCTGTCACATATTAGATACTTGACTGTTTTTCAAGTTGATTTTTTTTTTTTTGCTTTTTTAGGGCCACACTCACAGTATATAGAGATTCCCAGGCTAGGGGTCCAATCTGAGCTACAGCTGCCAGCCTACGCCAGAGCCACGCAATGCCAGATCCAAGCCGTGTCTGCGACCTACACCACAGCTCACAGCAATGCCGGATCCTTAACCCACTGAGCAAGGCCAGGGATCGAACCCGAAACCTCATGGTTCCTAGTTGGATTCCATTCTGCTGCGCCATGACAGGAACTCCTCAAATTGATTCTCTTTTCTTTTTTGTTACCTGGCACAATGCCTAGCACATATTATTGCTCTACACTATTTGTTTCTCCCAATGTAACTACAGAATTGACCAAATTACTTCTTCCAAATGAGTCCTAAGGAGTTCCCACTGGGGTGCAGAGGATTAAGGATCTGGCATTACTGCAGCTGTGGCATAGGTCACAGCTACAGCTCAGATTCAGTCCCTGGCCCAGGAACTTCTGTATGCCATGAGCACAATCATTAAAAAAAAATTAAATTAAAATTTTAAAAAGAGTCTTAGGAGTTCCCACTGTGGCTCAGCAGTAACAAACCCAACTAGTATCCATGAGAACGTGGGTTCAACCCCTGGCCTCACTCAGTGGGTTAAGGATCAAGCATTGCCGTGAGCTGTGGCGTGGGTCACAGACAAATCTCAGATCTGGCATTGCTGTGGCTGTGGCATAGGCATGCAGTTGTAGCTCTGATTCAGCCCCTAGCCTGGGAACCTCCATATACCCTGAGTGTTGCCCTAAAAAGCAACATAAAATAAAATAAATAAAATAAATAGAGGAATTCCTGTTGTGGCTCTGAGTGCACCCTAAAAAAAAGCTAAATAAAAAAAGAATAAAAAATAAAAATATAAAAATGATGCAGTTCCAAATTTTCCTTTCAGGAGTTCCCATTGTGGCGCAGTGGTTAACGAATACAACTAGGAACCATGAGGTTGTAGGTTCGATCCCTGGCCTCGCTCAGTGGGTTAAGGATCCGGTGTTGCTGTGAGCTATGGCGTAGGTTGCAGACGTGGCTCGGACCCCGAGTTGCTGTGGCTCTGGCATAGGCTGGTGGCTACAGCTCTGATTAGACCCCTAGCCTGGGAACCTCCATATGCCTCGGGTGCAGCCCTAGAAAAGATAAAACAAAGAAAAAAAAACAAACAAATTTTCCATTCAGTCTCATCCCCTATATTTCATAACACACACGTGACCACCTAGCTATTCCATACCAAATATTATTCTCCTATAAATCTACCATGATCTTTCATCCTCTTTACCTTTGCCAAAACCATTTTCCTTACTTAAAATGACCTGTTTCCCTTTGTTCCTGTTGAAATCTTATAAATCCTGAAATTCCTAGCTTTTCTTTCATCTTCTCTGTGAAGCACTTCCTGATAGTCCTTGTGAGAATGAGCTACTTACTCCCTTCTCAGTACTTGCGTAATTCTGTGCACCATCTGTTTGTTTTGGCCTTTAGTGCAGTTCACCTGTACTGTACTGAGTGTGTATTTATCTGTTTTTCTCATTAAGTGGTGAACTCCCTGAGGGCAAGAACTATGCATTTAGCACAGCATCTATAAAGTAGGGCCCAAGAAGTGTTGGCTGCATTGAATGTTTTCATTATAGATGTCATTAAACAATTTTTTTAATACTTTGTGACATTCCTTCTGAGGTAGGTTAATGTTGCAATTCCTCTTTTTATCAGTTTAAAGGGGGACAGGGTAGATTTATAATGACCTAAGGTTGGAAATATCAAGAAAACTTATTATCTTCAATAATTGTCCATAAAATATATTTACTACCACCTACTAGCAAATCTCTACTCAAAAAACTATTGTGTGCCTGGTCAAATATAGCTTTTTTAGGGTCACAGCACTAATAATTTTTGGAACCAGTATTTGCACATGAGGTCTTACTATAGAGCCGATACTTTTCTACTGTCCTCACTTATTTCTATCCTAAAAGCAATAACTGTCTTATTGGAGAAGAGTTTTCTCTTCTTTTCTGTCTTTTTGGCTTTTCCAGGGTCGCTCCCATGGCATATGGAGGTTCCCAGGCTAGGGGTCTAATCGGAGCTATATAGCCTTGGGCCTACACCACAGCCACAGCAATGCAGGATCCGAGCTGCCTCTGTGAACTACACCCCAGCTCATGGCAACGCCGGATCCTTAACCCACTGAACAAGCCTGGCAATCGAACCTCCAACCTCATGGTTCCTAGTCGGATTTTTTAACCACTGAGCCATGTTGGGAACTCCCGGAGAAGAATTTTCTTTGGAAACATGCATAAATCTTTTATTTATTTATCTTGTTAGGCTGACAGGAGACAAGGAGGAAGACATGACTGAGGTGTAAGTTTAAATGAAAGCCAAACCAACTAGCAGACACCCAGAGAGAACCAAAGGAAATTTGGAAACCTTACCATACCTTTTAAACAATGTCAAACATACAATACAGTTATATGAATATGATGATAAATGCCCATACACTGTTTCAAAATCCTCATGTTGTCTGGACTTTTCCATGTCTATTTTCTTTCTCCAAACACACACACACACACACACACACACACACACACACACACATGCTTTTCCCCCGGTCATTGTATTTTATTTTATTTTGTCTTTTTAGGGCCACACCCACGGCATATGGAGGTTCTCAGGCTAGAATTCTTATCAGAGCTACAGCTGCTGGCCTTTGCCAGAGCCACAGCAACACCAGATCCAAGCCATGTCTGTGACCTACACCACAGCTCACAGCAACGCCGGATCCTTAACCCACTGAGCGAGGCCAGGGATCCAACCTGCAACCTCATGGTTCCTAGTCAGATTTGTTTCCACTGCGCCACAATGGGAACTCCTCCCCCAGTCATTTTAGCATAAATGGTAGATATTTTAGCATTTCTTTCCTAAGAACATAAACATTCTCCTACCTAGCCACAGTATCATTATCACCAGTAAAGACATTATCCTTGAGGAGTTCCTCCTGGGAACCTCCACATGCTGTTGTGGGTTGTGCCCTAGAAAAAAGACAAAAAGAAAAGGAAAAGAAAGACATTATCCTTGATACAGTAATATTATCTAGTATACAGTCTATCTTCACGTTTCCCCCCAAACACCCTCCATAACCATTGCTGGTTTTGTGATTTTATTTTTATATGTAATACAGGCGACGGGTACGAAGTGTAATTCTCAGAGTCTGGTCCACATGACCAGACTAAAGGTTCTTGTGCTCAGGAAACTGATACCTAAGGAAGGATAAATGAGTGAGCATTTCCTAACCCTTTCTGCTTTTGTGTATGTTTGTTTTGCTTATGTTTTCCCAGTTACTTTCTATGTCTGGTTGACATGGAAAACCTATGTTGACTTCTCCCCCTCCCCGTTTTTTTCATTTTAAAATATTTGAACCTATATAATGATCTGAAAAAAAAGCAATAAACACTTGTAAACCATCAGCCTAGATCCACCAGTTGTTAATATTCTGCCATATTTGATTTGTCTCTGTGGTTTTCTCTTTCTCTCTCTGAATAACAACATTTGCTGAATCATATGAAAGTAAGTACGAACATCATGACACTTACTCCAAATACTTCAGAATGTATCTAATAAAAGGAAGGCATTCTGCAGTTCTCTTGTGGCTCAGAGGGTTAAGGATGCAGCATTGTCACTTCAGTGGCTTGGATTGCTGCTATGGAATGGGTTCATTCCCTGGCCCAAGAACTACCTCATGCCACTGGTATAGCTGAAGAAGGAAATAAAAAGCATTCTGCCGTCATATTCTCAATGTTACCTCAAGAACTTCAACATTGATCAAATAAAATGTTAACTTCATAGCCAAATTGTTTCAATAAAATAATATGGAGTTCTGGGAGTTCCCGTTTTGGCTCAGCAGTTAACGAACCCAACTAGCATCCATGAGGATGCAGGTTCGATCTCTGGCCTCGCTCAGTGTGTTAAGGATCCAGTGATGCAATGAACTGTGGTGTAGGTTGCAAATGCAGCTCAGATCCTGTGTTGCCGTGGCTGTGGTGTAGGCTAGTGGCTACAGCTCCGATTGGTTCCCTAACCTGAGAACCTCCATATGCCATGAGTGTGGCCCTAAAAAGATAATAATAATAATAATAATAATAATAATAATAATATGGAGTTCTGTTGTGGCTCAGCAGGAAGGAACTCGACTAGTATCCATAAGGATGAGGGTTCAATCCCTGGCCTCACTCAGCAAGCTAAGGATCTGGCATTGCTATGAGCTGTGGCATAGGTTGCATATGAGGCTCAGATCCTTTGTTGCTGTGGCTGTAGTGTAGGCTGTCAGCTACAGCTCCAATTAGACCCCTAGCTCAGGAACTTCCATATGCTGCAGGTACGGCCCTAAAAAAACCCAAAATAAATAAATAAATTAAAAAAATATATTTTATAGCTGGCTTTCCATTCCAATCCAAAATCCAGTCAGGGCTCATGCATCACATTGTGTTGTCACGTTTCTTTATCAACAGATTTACTGACTGAAGTATAATTGATCTACATTACACTATGCAAGTTCCAGGTGTACAACATAATAATTTGTTATTTTGTACATTACGAAATGATTACAATAAGTCCAGTTACATCAGTATGCTGGTTTTGCTGTTAGTTTCCTTCACTTGCAAAAGCTTTTTAGTTTGATGTAGCTACATTTGTTTATTTTTGCTTCTGTTTCCCTTGCCCGAGGAGACATCTAAAAATCTATAGCTAAGACTAACCTCAAAGCATGTCAAACATATTGCCTCCATTTTCTTCCAGGATTTTTATGGTTTCTAGATACCACTGCTACTGAGATGTCACTACCTCCAAGCCCTTTCAGTACACAGAGCCAGAAAATGTGTGTGTGCCTGTGTGTCTCTGTGTGTGTTGAGTTCATAATGATACCTGTGGTTTAATCCAGCATCACAAGATTCTTTCTCTTAATCCACAAGTCCACATCTGTGCCTATTTCTCCCACAGTAAGAAAACTAGTTCCCAAGACCATCAATGTAATAACTTATTTGCTCTGTCCTACTATAGACAAAAATTACTATAGCAATACTGCTAACATTGAAATCACAAAATAAAATTCAAACTCAAAATGGATTAAGACCAAAATATAAGACCAGACACTATAAAACTCCTAGATGAAAAAATAGAACACTCTTTGACATAAATTGTAGCAATATTTTATCTGTCTCTTAAAGCAAAGGAAATAAAAGAAAAAATAAACAAATGGGACTTAATTAAACTTGAAAGCTTTTACTTATAACAAAGGAAACCATGGACTGAACCAAAACATAGCCTACCGAACAAGAGATAATATTTGCACATGATATGAAGAATAAGGAGCTTACATCCAAAATATATAAACAGCTCATACCACGCAACATCAAAAAAAAAAAAAAGACAAAAAAGCAAAAATGAAACGACCCAAATAAAAAATGAGCAGAACACCTGAATTGACATTTTTGCAAAGAAGACACACACATGGCCACTGGGCACATAAAAATATGCTCAACATGGTTAATCATCAGAGAAATCCATGTTAAAACAATGAGAAGTTCTCTGGTAGCACAGCTGATTGGGGATCCGGTGTCGTCACTGCAGTGGCTTGGGTCACTGCTGTGGCATGGGTTTGATCCCTGGCCCAGGAGCTTCCACATGCCACAGGCATGGCCAAAAACAAAAAACAAACAAAACCCCATGATGAGATATCACCTCACACTTGTCAGAATGTCTATCATCAAAAAGAACACAAATAACAAATGTTGGCAAGGATGAGGAGAAAAGGGAGCCCTTGCACACTGTTGGTAGGAATACAGATATAGTACAATACAGGGAATATAGCCAATACTGTAATAAATGTAAATGGAACAGAACCTTTAAAATTGTAAATCACTATGTTGTAAACTTGAAACTCTATAAAAATTTTATACTCAGAACATATCCCAGTTAGGCATACAATCAATCAGAACACTTTAAAGTTTACTTCAGGGGAGTTCCCGCTGTGGCGCAGTGGTTAACGAATCCGACTAGGAACCATGAGGTTGCAGGTTCGGTCCCTGCCCTTGCTCAGTGGGTTAAGGATCCGGCGTTGCCGTGAGCTGTGGTGTAGGCTGCAGACGCGGCTCGGATCCCGCGTTGCTGTGGCTCTGGCGTAGGCCGGTGGCTACAGCTCCGATTCAACCCCTAGCCCGGGAACCTCCATATGCCGCGGGAGCGGCCCAAGAAATAGCAAAGAAAAAAAAAAAAAAGTTTACTTCAATTATCTTTTCTTTATATCATCAATTTAATATACATTTGGGTTCATTTGTTTCTGTTGACATACAATTTTAAGTGTCCCCCCTTTTGTGTCTTTGGTGATTTAATTTTTTGAATATATAAAACATTTGCGTAATTCAGAAGTCAGAACTATCTAACAAGATATATTCAGAAAAATCTTCCTTCCCTGACTCTTCCATCGCATACCTATTTCACTGTTTTTATTTTTATTAGTTTTTTGGTTCATGCTTTTTCTTTGTATTTTTGTAATTATTTTGGAAAAATAAATACACAAACACATGCACACATCCATAAACATCCATCCATACATATATGTATATATATATATAATTTTTTTTTAATGGTTACATCTGAGGCATATGGAAGTACCCTGGCTAGGGGTTGAATTAGAGCTGCAGCTTCAGGCCTGTGCCACAACCAAGGCAACACCAGGTCCAAGGCTTCTGTGAAGCAATGTCAGTTTCTTAACCTGCTGAGCCAAAACAGGAATTACCATATTTTTTCTTATATTCCCCTATCTTTACATAGAAGATAGCTTTAGAAAAAAAGGGAGTTCCCTTCATGATTCAGTGGTTAACAAACCCGACTAGTATCCATGAGGATGCAGGTTCGATCCCTGGCCTCGCTCATTGGGTTAAGGATCCGGTGTCACCATGAGCTGTGGTGTAGGTCACAGACACAGCTTGGATCCTGTGTGGCTGTGGCTGTGGCTGTGGCTGTGGCTGTGGCTGGCAGCTACAGCTCCAATTCGACCCCCAGCTTGGGAACTTGCATATGCCATAAAAAGCACAAAAAAAAAAAAAAAAAAGAAGAAGAAGAAGATAGCAAAACTTGCTCCTTTTCCCCCCATCTTTCATTGAACAAATATATACTTAAAATCAGGATATCTGTCCATAGAGATACTCCTTTTTATTCTATACAGGTGCACAATAATCCACTATATGAATGTACTATTACTTATTCAGTGTATCCTATGGATGGGCATTTAGATTGCTTCCATTATAAATAATGCTATAATGAATAACCTTACATGTTTTTTTTTTTTGTATTATTGGACGTGTATCTTCAGGGTAAAGTCTTAGAATGAGGATGGCTCCTTCAAGGAGCTTTATGGGAAAATTAGGCAAAGAGACGACTGTAATAAGTGCTGTAATATGTAATCAAAAGAAGTACAAAGGGAAAACATTGCCTGGGTGAGTTAGAGGAGTATTTCATAAGGTGTGATCTCTGATTTTCTTTTCCCCCCTAATTTTATGGCCACACCCACAGCATGTGGAAGTTCCCAGGCCAGGGACTGAATCGGAGCCAAAGCTGTGACCTACGCCACAGCTGCAGGAATGCCAGATACTTTAACCCATTGCATTGGACCTGGGATGGAACCCGCACCTCCTTAGCAACCCTAGCCACTGCAGTCAGATTCTTAACCCACTGTGCCACAGCAGAAACTCCTAAGGTGTGTAATTTAAAATAGTCCAGATTGCAAATGCAACAATTTTATATACATAAAATTATAAAAATATTAAAAACAAATGTATAGTCTCATATTGTAGTTTTTTTAATTAGTTTGGAAGAGTCGAAATCTTTTCCAAAAGTCCATTATTAGACATCCTCACATCTCACAGTGACAAGACTGCCAGTTGTTCTTTCAAAATCCATTCTGTCCCTTTTCTGGTGCATATGGCTGCCCAGCTAGTGTCTGCATTTTCTGTTCTCCCTTGCAACGTAGGTATGGCTATGTAACTATGCTATCACCAATATAAAATTGAGTGGAATATGAACAAAAGAAATGATAGATTTGATTTGGGCCCTAAAACAATAGGCATGACCTATTCTTCTTTACACTTCCTTTCATAGTTAGAACTCGGGCATGGCTACTATCAGTTCCCATCATTCAAATGCTTTAGATCACAGAGCAACAAACAAAGAGGGAAAAATCTGGGTCCCCTGCTATCCCCCCACCCCTAGCATAGACTGGTCACACTAATATATGAGAAAGAGAAAGAAATACATTTCTATCTTCTTTAAGACACTGGATCTGGGGATTTTTATAACAGGAGCTTTGCCTTTACCCTAACTAATCCACAGACCTCATCCTGAACTAAACCATGATTGGTTAGACAAATCATTTGGGGTAGAACAGATACTAGGGAGTTAACTGTACTATATCACCAAAGGGTTAATCCCTGAGTTTAACTGGGAACTCCCAAATGCCATAGATGCAGCCTTAAAAAAAAAAAAAAAAGGACATATATACATGCATGTATACACACATACACTTTAAAACTTCATTCTGTTCTAAGAAGGAGGCCATAAACTTCAGCAGATTACCAGGGCACCCTATGGCACAAAAAACAGGCCTCTGCCCTGGTGGAGGCAGAAAGATCACTTAGAGGCTATTAATTCAAGCTAGTGATAATGAGATGTGACTCAGGCAGTGTCCACAGAGGACAGATTCCAGAGATCCTTTAACCTTCACTTGCAGAATCTGCTTTCATCAGCAACACAGCCGGAAAACAGCACTGTTAGTAACATTTATGGTCACTTCGATTCCGCTGAAGGAAATGCTTCTTTGAAAATGTAATATAGGAACGTTTTCTTTTCAAATTTAAGATTAAATTGGGGGAAACATCCTAGCCATATAGGATAACAACGTGGTGTCAGCGAGCATAATGGGTATTAGCTGGACATTCTTCCACAATCAATAGCTTTCCTCCAAGAGAAAACAATAAGCTTTTATAACCTCCCATTGACATGTGATGGGAAGCCTTTTAAAGAAGAGGAACAGGATCAGACACTCACGAAGGGAAGCAGTACTTAGTGGCTTGCCCTGAGGGGTCGGAAGAAGCAGAGGAGGGGCTGGTGGCAGGTTGAGAACGCCACAGTGACAGGCTGATGCTCCAACCACAGGCCACTGCACAGGGCTGTGAGGGATCACCCACCAAGGCCTGGATCCACAGGCTGTTGCAGTTATCTTTCATTGCTCTGCGTGTGACACCCTGAGCCTGCAGTACAGCAAGCCGCAGCCAGATCTGTCACTTGAGCCCCACGGATCCAGCAACTCCGAGGGGCTGAGGCTGACTCCAGTTCCTGAATCTCCAGAGGGTTATGGTTTTGCACTCTTGTATGGCCTTGCACTTTTTTTTTTTTTGTCTTTTTGCTATTTCTTGGGCCGCTCCCTCGGCATATGGAGGTTCCCAGGCTAGGGGTCGGATCGGAGCTGTAGCCACCGGCCTACGCCAGAGCCACAGCAACGCGGGATCCGAGCCGCGTCTGCAACCTACACCACAGCTCACGGCAACGCCGGATCGTTAACCCACTGAGCAAGGGCAGGGACTGAACCCGCAACCTCATGGTTCCTAGTCGGATTCGTTAACCACTGCGCCACGACGGGAACTCCTGGCCTTGCACTTTGAGCAGTGGCCTTATTTCCTTGTGCCAGAACGTAAGCTCTTACAGTCTAGGGATCATGCTGCTCCTCAAAGGAGATGCTATTCTTTGTTAAATGAACAAATCATTATTTCAGAAAAATGCATTTACTTAAGGCAGGTGAAGCGCTCCAACCCCTATTTGTAATTCTACTAAATATTTACCTTGGTCATTGTCCCAGAAAAAATAAATAAATAAAGGTTAAGTTCTTATAACTGTTCAGCTCAGGGTGGTTCTAGGATCGAACTGTGGAAATCAAAAGAGCATCTAATTCAATGCTTGTAAAGAACCAATTCTTTTAAGAACCAATTATTGTAATCAAGTGAAAAAATATCCCATTCTTTGTTTTGTCTTTTAAAAACATATGAACCTAAACTACTTTAGAGATAAAGAATCTAATTGCCCTGAATCTCTTCTGATCTTCGTGGAAAACAGGGAAAGCTGGAGGCAGAGATACTGTTCAGAGCCACCTGGACACTAGCTCTGCATCCTCTCCCATGATGAGGATGTACCCTTGCTACTCATCAGTTTGATCCACTCTTTGACCTGCAGGCATCCTAATTGAGAACACTGATATTTTCTTAAGTGTAAGCTCCTATAGCCTTAGTGTAAATTCTTTAGGAAGACACTGAGGAGGTAAGTCCGAATATAAAAGGGTGTCAGTGTGAGAGACTGGCTGTTATCATCTCTGCAGATTCACTGACTGAAGAGTGCAACAATAGTTGTATACCCCACAGGGTGTACAAGAGACATGAGCAAAGATGTGCTGCATCTGCTCCTGCTTTGTGTAGCCACCTGGCTTCTGATAAGCTTTGTTTCCGTGGCTAACCAACCAGGAAGCAAGAGCATGTATGTGCGTCTACAGGTGGTCTCTTCCTGCTAATCTGTAACCTGCTTATGTTAACACTTAAAATATATATATATATATTCTTTTTTTATCTTTTCTAGGGTGGCACCCATGGCATATGGAGGTTCCCAGGCTAGGGGTCGAATCAGAGCTGTAGCCGCCAGCCTACGCCACAGCCACAGAGACGCAGGACCTACACCACAGCTCACAGCGACGCCAGATCCTTAACCCACTGAGCGAGGCCAGGGATCGAACCTGCAATCTCACAGTTCCTAGTCGGATTTATTAACTACTGAGCCACGACGGGAACTCCTAAACTATTTTTTTGAAATAATTTCAGGGGTTCCTAGGTAGCTCAGCAGGTTAAGGATCCAGCATTGTCACTGCTGTAGCTCAGATCACTGCTGTGGCTTGGGTTGCTCCTGTGGTACAGGTTCAATCCCTGGCTTGGGAAGTGCTGTGTGCTGCAGGTACAGCCAAAAAAAAAAAAAAAAAAAAAAAAGGAAAAAAGAAAAAAGAAAGGAAGAAAAAAGAAAGGAAAGGCAAAAAGTCAGACACACAGAAAAGTTGCAAGAATGTTAGAAATGATTTTCAGTTTTACCCAGATCCAAGTGTTAACAGTTTATCATATTTTCTTTATCATCTTCTTCTTCTTTGCTTTTGTGGCCATACCTGTGGCACATGGAAGTTCCTGGACTAGGGGGTGAATAAGAGCCGCAGCTGCTGACCTGCGCCACAGCCACAGCCAGAGCCACAGCCACAGCCACATTTGATCCATGCCACATCTGCAACCCATGCCTCAGTTTACGGCGAAACCAAATCCTTAACCAGCTGAGCCACAATGGGACGGCCATCCTCTTCCTCAACGGATACTTTTTTTCTGAATTGTTGTAGATATCCTAGCCCCTTATTCCACAATTGTATTTACCAAAAAACAAACAAGGCCATTCTCTTACAACACAGTGATGAAAATCAGAAAATTAAACATTGATACACTGCTGTTATCTACCATACAGACCTTATTCATCTTTTGCCCCATGAATTGACCTAGTACGTTACATTTACTTCTCATATTAATGGAATCATACAGTATATAATCTTCGAAGAGTTGCTTTTTTCACTCAGTATAATACATTTTATTTTTTTATTTTGTTTTGTGGGTGAAAGGAGTAAAAGACAGCTTTCATTGCTTTGTCAGGCAAAGGAGGCCACAGCAGGCTACTGCCCTAAAGACTGTAGCATAATACATTTTAGATTCACTCACAGTGTCGTATGTATGGATAATTAGTTCCTTTTTACTGCTGAGTAATGTTATACTGTTGGATTATAACATGATCTGTTTATACATTCACCAGTTGAATAATCTGTTGGATTGTAACAATTTGTTTATACATTCTATCCAGTTTGGGACCACAACAAATAAAGCTGCTATCCATGACTATAGACAACTCTGCTAGATGATATATACCAATGCTGTTAAAAGGCTAAATATTAGGAGTTCTTATCACAAGGAAAAAATGATTTTTCCTTTTTTTCTCTTTTATCAGATGATAGATGTTAAATAAAATTATTGTAATCATTTTCCAATATATGTAAGTCAAATCATATGCTGTATACCATGGACTTCTACAGTGCTATATATCAATTATATCTCAATAAAACTGGGGGAAAATGTCTGGAGTAGGACTCCTACGTTTAGAAAATAGGAGTAACAGTTCCCCCCACCAGTAAAAAGATGCTATGAACATTCAGGAACAGGTTTTTGTGTGAATGTGAATTTTCATTTCTCTAGGATAAATATCCAGGTATGTGACTGCCGAATCACATAAGTATCTACGAATGTGCCAAACTGTTTTCCAGACAGAAGATGAAGAAAGGGATAGGTGGTGAGACTGGTGAGGAAGCTGGGAAACTACCGACCATGTTAAGGAGTCTGTCAGCTATTCAAAGGACAAGAAGCCATTGAATGCTGTTAAGCAGAGGGTGACTTGAATGGATCTGTGTTTTGCAAAGATTCCTCCAGCTACAGTTTGAACAATGGATAACTGGAAAGAGCTAAAGTGGGTTTATGGAGACCAGTTAGGAAGCTACTGCAATCAGCTAAATAAGAAGTATTGGCACCTTAGACCAGGGTAGTGGCAATGCAAGGAGATGGAGAGGAATGGACAGGTCCAAGAGGTAATAAGGAAGGACATGTCTAGCTAATACACAGTAAATCCAATCTTTTGGGGGAAATGTTTACTATTTCAACATTTTACTTTTTAAAAAATTTTACTGAAATACAGTTGATTTAGGAATTCCCGTCACGGCGCAGTGGAAACAAATCCAACTGGGAACCATGAGGTTGCCGGTTCAATCCCTGGCCTTGCTCAGTAGGTTAAGGATCCCATGTTGCCATGAGCTGTGGTGTAGGTTGAAGATGCAGCTCGGATCCTGCGTTGCTGTAGCTGTGGTGTAGGCTGGCAGCTGCAGCTCCAATTTGACCCCTAGCCTGGGAACCTTCATATGCTACAGGTACAGCCCTAAAAAGCAAAAAAAAAAAAAAAAAGAAATATAGTTGATTTACAACATTGTGTTAATTTCTGCTGTACAGCAAAGTGATTCAGATACATATATTTATCTTCTCTTCCATTACGGCTTATCACAGGATATTTAAGAGTTTCCTGTGCTATGTGGTAGGACCTTGTTGTTTATCCATCCTACATACTATAGTTTGCATCTGCTAATCCTCAACTCCAAATCCTTCACTCCCCAAGACTGTTCTCCATATCTGTGAGTCCTTTTCTATTTCATAGATAGGTTCATTTGTGTTATATTTTAGATTCCACATCTAGTATCATATAGTATTTTTCTCTTTCTGACTTCATATAGTATGATGATCTCTTGGTCCATCTATGTTGCTACAAATGGCATTTCATTCTTTTTTATGGCTAAGTAGTATTCCATCATATATATGTGTGTGTGTGTGTACATAACGTACATGTACATACACACACACACACACACACACATATATATATATAGCACATCTTTATCCATTCATCTCTCAATGGACATTTAGGTTGTTTCCGTATCTTGGCTATTGTAAATAGTGCTGCTATGAAAATAGGTCTGCATGTATCTATTTGAGTTGTATTTTTTTCTGGATATATGCCCAAGAATGGCACTACTGGATGATACAGCAACACTATTTTTAATTCTTTGTTTCCCTCAAGGCATACTCTTACTCACACTTGAAGACACAGCTAGAATAACATGTCTTAGAGTCCTCCTGTGTTGCGGTGGGTTAAAGACCTGGTGTCACTGCAGCGGCTTTGGGTGCTGCTGTGGCACGGGTTTCAATCCCTGGCCCAGGAACTTCTACATGCTGCGGGCGTGACCAAAAAAATAAAAATAAGACAGCATGTCTTCCATGACATTTTCCCACTCATATTTATTCACTCCCTCTTCTGAGGTCTTCAACTTTCTATTTTATCTCACCTTTGTAACTCTTTGCTCACTAATGTTACTTGACTACAATGCCTTCAAAGACTATTTAGTTCACCTCAGAATCTGCAGTGCTTCCAGTATAGGGCCCATTGTAGAAGAGGTGTTCAGTACGCGCTTGTTGACTGAATAAAAAAGACAAATCAGGGAAGGGAGGCTTTGCCTTTCTGAGCTTCCATGCTGAGTGCCATCCTTACAGACATTCACAGAAGAAGCCCAGAGTTGGGTTGGTACTTAGCACACTCCTCTACGCCCTTTGTTGACGTGGAAGCAGTTCAGAAGCCACCATCCTTTAATGTTGGATTCATGTTTATTAAATACCTTACCTTAAGTATCCCTGGGAGAATCTGAGAAGACGTTACAGAGTGATAGGCAGGTTTTAAAACATCAACATTTTCCTAGGGCTAACCGGGAAAGGGGGTCAGAAGAAAACAGTGTGGCAATTTCTAAATTTTGGCAGGGTGTGTGGGTGCTATCTTCTGCTTCATCGTCTTTCACTCTCTCACCCATCACTTACACGCCAGTCATATGGAACTACGTGTAGTTTACGAGGGTTTTCTTTCCTCTGCGCTTTAGTTCACACTATTCCGTGTACTTGGTATGCCTTGTTCCCTTGGATTTCCTTTAACCTAATTCCTATTTAAATGTCACCTCCTCTGGGATGCCTTCCCTGACTGCTTGCCCTAACTCCCCAGGTGTGAATTAGGTGCTCTTTCTCTGTGTTCTCACTACACCCTGAAGTTACTTCTTTGTAGCACTTATGAAACTTTAAAATTTTCTTTTTTAGTATTCTATGTTTTTCGTTATAGACTTAGAGCTCCATAGGGGCAGCAGTGTATGTTCTGTTATTCCCAGGGCCCAGAATAATGCTTGGCACTGAGTGAACCTTAGTAAGCATTTCTTCAGTGAATGAATGAATCTCACAACAATGCTGATTGCACAAAAAGATTAAAAGAGGAGGTAGCTGGTATACTTTCTCTTTCCATGTCCAGCATTCTCCTGGTGTGCAGCCTGCAGATGTGGAGGAAGTGGTTGAGAAAGGCGTGCAGATCCTTGTGATTGGCCGAGGGATGAGTGAGGCCTTGAAGGTAGGTACGGGTGAGTACAGCTTTCCTAAGGACTCTGGACTCTTTCGCTTAGAGATACGTTCTTCTTGGAGGTTTACCTCTATATCACACATCCTCATTTTGCTGAGCCAGTGGATGGTCTAGGATACAACAGCGGCTGCACAACACTCTTCCTGACCACGGCTGGACTCTCCAGTCTCTACAGAGCCACAAGCCTGTGTAGTTTCAGCAATTTTTCACAAATTCCTCAAATCTTTGAATTTCCTAAGTTTTACAGCTATCATTATTTGGCTCTCTAGACTTTTATAGTACTTTACATTTTTATAATATTTTTTTACATTTTTCTTTTCTTGGGCATGTTCAAGTTAGGCTTTTTTCCCCCTTACAGAAGAAAAGTTTATTTTTATTGTACTTACAGAAATAATACATGTTTATTGTAAGAGTCAGTGTAGAAATGTAGATTTAAAAAGGTGAACAAGACAAAAAAAAAAAAAAAGGGAGTTCCTGTCGTGGCTCAGTGGTTGACGAATCTGACTAGGAACCATGAGGTTGCGGGTTCGGTCCCTGGCCTTGCTCAGTGGGTTAGGGATCTGGCGTTGCCGTGAGCTATAGTGTAGGTCACAGACTCGGCTCAGATCCCGCGTTGCAGTGGTTCTGGCATAGGCCAGTGGCTATAGCTCCGATTCGACCCCTAGCCTGGGAACCTCCATATGCTGTAGGAGCAGCCCTAGAAAAGGCAAAAAGACCAAAAAAAAAAAAAAGGTGAATTCTCCACATCTGGTGTATTAACTGCTGTAATTCTCTCTATGCATTTGCAAATATATACACACTTACACATACTTATGCCCATGTTTTTACATAAATAGGATCACACTATACATATTGTTCTATAACTTTTTATTCAGTTACATTATTGCATTACGGACGGCCTTTCACGTAAGTATATAGAGATCTACCTCATTCTTTCTTTCACGTCGATATCCTAAAATCCAGTTCCCTACTGATGAGGTGCCCTTGACTTATTTATATTTCTTAGCTTAATCTAGTTTTTTTTACATTCAAATAATTCCTATCTCTAAGGCTACTATTGTTATAAAATTCTTCAAATATGTAAAAACGTAATATAGGGCATTTAAAAAAGTCATGTCACTCAGAGTTCCTTCTATTTAAAATAATCTTCAGGACAAGCCAGAGTTGAGAAAATATCTAATAATGCTGGTGCTATTGAGAATCTTTTATATAAATTCATTTGCAAATATTTATTGAGCACTTTCTATGGGTCACACCTTATTCTAGGCGCCAGAGACAAGATAAACAAGACAAGGTTTACGGCCCTCATGGATAACAAAAAGTACACAATTTCAGATCATAATAAATGCTGTTATAGGAGTTCCCATCATGGCTCAGTGAAAACACATCTGACTAGCATCCATGAGGAGGAAGGTTCAATCCCTGGCCTTGCTCAGTGGGTGAAGGATCCAGTGTGGCCATGAGCTGTAGGTCACCGATGCGGCTCAGATCTGGTGTTGCTGTGGCTGTAGTGTAGGCAGACAGCTATGGCTCTGATTCGACCCCTCACCTGAGAACTTCCATATGCTGCAGGTGTGGCCCTAAAAAGCAAAAAAAGAAAATGGTGACTTATGAGGGGCTGCTCTAAGTGGGGCGGTCAAGAAAGGCCTTTCTGAGAAGGCATCTGAGCTGCAGTGAATGAATACATACATTAACTTCATCCTCACGCCAACCCTGTGACTGTAAAATATCCCAGTTTACAGGGGAGGAGACTGAGGTTGAGAGACTCTCAGCGTCTCTTCCTTAGTACGTGGCAGTTAGAATTTAGACTCAGGCGGACTCAAAACATGGAACATTTACATGCTGGCCATTTTACATCCATGAGCTAAATTAGTTCTCAGACCAGCCCTGTGAACTAGTTACCATTATCCCTATTTACAGACATGGAAACAAAGGCTCAAAA
Organism: Phacochoerus africanus; assembly: GCF_016906955.1. Classification (NCBI taxonomy): domain Eukaryota; kingdom Metazoa; phylum Chordata; class Mammalia; order Artiodactyla; family Suidae; genus Phacochoerus; species Phacochoerus africanus. The sequence continues at coordinate 11,954,465 of NC_062554.1, forward strand.
TTTAATTGACTTACCCCAAGTCACACTGTTAGTAAGGACTTAAATTCAATACTGTCTGCCTCCAAAATCCACGCATGCTCTTTCCAGTTTCTATTTCACCTGAGCTGTTTGCCCATATTTCATGATACTTCTGTCAGCTTCTTAGAAGCCTTTTTGACTCCTTGGGGCTCCGTGCCAGATTCTGCATGGGTGACATGCCAGGTGATTGAGGAGTAACAGCTGTCACTGTCCAGTTGTGTAGAATATACTTGCCTCATGGCAGGAAAGAAAACCGTGGGAGCCTTTCCCCCTGACTTACTCATCTTTTTCCTTCTTCCCAGGTACCCGTATCCACTGTAGAGTACCTCAAGAAAAAAGGCATTGATGTTCGGGTCCTCCAGACAGAGCAGGCTGTGAAGGAGTATAATGCCTTGGTTACCCAAGGCCTCAGGGTGGGAGGGGTCTTCCATTCCACCTGCTGATGGAGTCTTAAGAGAATAAATTACTAAGCAATCGTGCCTGTGACTGTCACTCTTACCACTCTTCGCTCTAGCCTCCCCACGCATTTTGGAACAGCTGCTCGTGCCAGGTCCTGTGCTAGGCTTTGGGATGCACAGATGTCTCAGGCAAGGTCCCTTTCCTAGGGGAAATGGCTGAAAACCAGAGGAGACAGATGTTGACCAAAGTTTAACACTGTAGTAAATGTTGGGCCAGACTAGAATTAAGCGAAAATAAAGGCAAAAATGAAGAAAACCTTCTGCTTGAAGGCCAAAGAAAAGTTTCAGTGCATTAAAATCACATTGCAGGGAGTTCCCGTTGTGGTTCAGTGGTTAGCGAATCCGACTAGGAACCATGAGGTTGCGGGTTCTATCCCTGGCCTTGCTCAGTGGGTTAAGGATCTGGTGTTGCCGTGAGCTATGGTGTAGGTCGCAGACATGGCTTGGATCCTGCATTGCTGTGGCTGTGGTGTAGGCCGGCGGCTACAGCTCTGATAGACCCCTAGCTTGGGAACCTCCATATGCCACAGGAGTGGCCCTAGAAAAGGCAAAAAGACGAAAAGACAAAAAAAAAAAAAAAGATCACATTGCAATTGGTGCTTTGAAACATTGAGCCATCAAATCAACCAATTTTTATTAAGTACCTTATATGCCAGGCACAGCTATAAGCTCCAGAAAAATGGCAATAGAAGTCATGAAGCTTATATTCTAGTATGCAAAATAAACAAATAAATAGAAATGTAAATAGAATGTTATGAAGTACAATAAAGCAAGAAAAAGTGATGGGGGCTATATATGGTCAGGGAAAGTTTCTTTGTGTAATGACACATGAGCAGAGCCCTGACTGAAATGACGTGGCACAGTAAAAGCTTTTTTTTTTTAATTTTTTTTTTTTTTGGTCTTTTTGTCTTTTCTAGGGCTGTTCCCGCAGCATATGGAGGTTCCCAGGCTAGGGGTCTAATCAGAGCTGTAGCCACCAGCCTATGCCAGAACCACAGCAATGCAGGATCCAAGCCGCATCTTCAACCTACATCACAGCTCGAGGCAATGCCAGATCCTTAACCCACTGAGCAAGGCCAGGGATCCAATCCGCAACCTCATGGTTCCTAGTCGGATTCATTAACCACTGAGCCACGATGGCAACTCTGTAGCTATGCTTTGATACTTGGGTCCTAGGCAGGCATTCTACTAACTAAACCTGAGCCTTGCCAGACAGTTTTCTCTGGGCCTCACATTCCCCTTACTGTAACATGATGGGGCTGGACTAGATGCCTTTAAATGGCATAGATGGCATCTACCGGCATAGATGGTCTTTGTTTTAATAAATACCAGGTGCTCTCTGTGACGCCTTAGAACAGACTGAGTGAACTGTAATAGTTATCTTTCCCCATCTCTAAAGAGTGATGAGTATGGGCTTTGGTGTCTCACAGCCTTGACTTTGAACTGTGGCTTTCTGCCATTCACTGGTTGGCCTTTATTTAACCTCTCAGAGTCTCACTGTTCTCATCTGTCAGAGATAATATTAGTACCTGGAGTTATCATAGGTATTAAGTGGGGTAATTCACAGGAAGTCTTAGCACTCTGCCTGGCACGTAGTAAGGACTCAATAAATTGAAAGTACTGTCATTATATAATGGGGTTGCAGTATAAAGCTAACTAGTTTCATTTTATTGTTCTTAATATAGCAGCTTATATTTCATGGATTCATAGAATGTTGGAGCCCAAAGGAATTATCTCCTCTATTATCTCACTCATTTATTCAGTAATTCTCTTTCATTCTCATTTACTGAAAATCTCTTACTGATATTCTTAAGCCTAGTTACTGCTGGACCCTGGGGGTACAGGAATGAGTAAGTTATAGTTCCTGCACTCAGGAGTTATGTGTGAGAGAGACAAATAAACAAGACAATAATGATGCACTGTGTTAACATTATTAGTTATAAGGTCTGGTGGCGGCACAAAGGATGGACTGCCTTATCCTACCAGAATGGGAGAAAGTTAGGGGAGATGTCACTAAGGACATAACGCAAGTCTTCAAGAATGAGAAGAGGTTCATTTATTCACCAGACGTTTAGAAACTAGCCATTTACTACATATGGAGTCTATCTTGGCCATAAGTAAATAAAATTGCTCCACTACAGCCTTCGTTGAAGTCACAGCCCAGAAAGCTGACTTCTGTTCCACATGATCCTATCATCTGATTAGCTCCACTGGGCATCTGCCCTACGGGTAGCCAATCCATAAAGTGAACAACAACTTAGGATGCAGCCTGGCAAGAAAAGATGAGCGAAAAGCACTGGAAGGGAAAGTGATCCTTCCAAGATGACCCAGCAGGAAAGTGGCAAAGGCAGGATTAGAACCCTGAGCTGTATCTTGATCTATTTCCACCACCTCCTTAGGAGGCCCGTGGGAGGGAGATCCTCACCAACCTGACACGACACCTAGAGGTCTGAGGGCCCCTGCTCAGTGCCCTTTCTGCAACCAGCCGTTTGTCAGATGGCAGGATCTTTCTACATCTCAGTTTCCTCAGCTCATAAAGCCAGACACTTATACAGCTAGGAGGGATGTCTGATAAAATTCAGACAGCTTTCTGTATTGATAGAATCAAAAAATTTTTTGTCAAATGTAAGAAGAGACAGCTCCTGTGGGCGGTGCATAGGTGTGGGTATAATCAGTGTTCTGAAGTGCACTGTCTCTACAGTAAAGAGAACTTGGCACAAACTTCATAGAGACAGACGTATCTGGCAGTGAGGTTATTACACTTTGTATAGAACCTGCTAATAAAAAGAGCCCCTAATTCTAGATCTGTTCTGCATGGTCAGTGCTGGAAATGTGCAGAGCCTGGAGAGAAGCTCTTTTTTCTGTGCTATACTTGGCCATGTCTTATTCATTAATCCCTTTCATTCAGTTTGTAAGTTGCCTGCACAGCCCTCACACTGCCCTCAATTTCTTCTAGCTTGAGCAGTCCCTAAGAGAAGTTTGCCAAGTGGTAGGTGTGTACCTTCTCCACAATTCTGTTTGCTGAGGTCAGTCATGCCAAAGCCAAATATAAAGTCCTTTCAGAAACTTGACTCTCAGGGCTGGCTTTCTGCAAACATGCTAAACTTGCTCTGGATTCATGGACTCACTCATTCTTTCCTTGCCTGGCACGTGCCAGGCACTGCGGTGGAGATACAACACCGACATTCTTACTGACCAGCTATTCACAGACTGGGTGGAAGAAACAGACATGTAAACAAACATACAGTGATGATGCAGAAGCTGCAAACTGGCACAAATCGACCCACAGACAGGTTTTGATTGTTTCAGAGTAATTTTAACATTTACTTCAGTTACAAATATATATATATATATATATATTATATATATATATTTTATATTTGTCTTTTTATCTTTTCTAGGGCCGATCCCACGGCATATGGAGGTTCCCAGGCTAGGGGTCTAATCGGAGCTGTAGCCGCCAGCCTACACCAGAGCCAAAGCAAAGTGGGATCTGAGCTGCATTTGCGACCTACACCACAGCTCATGGCAACTCAGGATCCTTAACCCACTGAGCGAGATCAGGGATCGAACCCGCAACCTCATGGTTCCCAGTAGGATCCATTAACCACTGAGTCACGACGGGAAGTCCAGTTACCAAAAAATTTTAAATGGCTATTTTTTTACATGAAAATATAGATTTCTGGGCGTTCTTGTCATGGCCCAGTGGAAATGAATCTCACTAGCATCCATGAGGACACAGGTTCGATCCCTGGCATTGCTTGGTTGGTTAAGGATCCAGCATTGCTGTAAGCTGTGGTGTAGGTCACAGAGGCAGCTCGGATCCTGTATTGCTGTGGTTGTGGCACAGGCCAGCAGCTACAGCTCCGATTCGATCCCTAGCCTGGGAACCTCCTTCTGCCACGGGTGTGGTGCTAAAAAGACGAAAAAAGAAAAAAAGAAAGAAAGAAAAATACAGATTTCTGGCTTTTTTATAAGAATCAGAAAATCTGACATCACCTGGCTCACAGGTCGAGTGTGGAGCTGAATAGGAAGCACCTTCTGCCAGAGGATGTGCTGATTCTTTAAGCCTCTACTGTCTTCCTCCAGGCCATGTGACCCCCCTCCTTTTTTTTTTTTTTAATTTGCACAGATTATTACTTTTCATAACTTTGAAAAATACATTCATGAAAATTACCTAGGATGCATTTATTAAATTGACAAAGCCGTGTGACCCGCTTTTTTCCCTGCCTACCTGCTTCAGGGTCTGCATTTGGGAACCTGCATTAGATACTATGCCTGAAGAATGTCACAGAGGCTGGAGGACCACTGAGGCAACATACCACACCCACAGGAGACACAGACAGTTTCCAGAATGAGCTCAGTCCTAAAGAATGAAAAGAAAGGAACAACAGAAAACAGTCTGAAGAGCATATTCCAGAGTTTAGCCAGTACAAAGGTATGAGGCCAGAGCGGGCAAGGTGAGAACTGGGAATGACCACAGATAATCCGCTACCTCTGGAGACGTGGAGAGAATGTTCGGGACACAGTATGAGGCTGGAGAGGACAACAGGGGCATGAAGAGCCTTCAAAGATAGGGTTTGTTTTTTTTAGTTTTTTGCCTTTTTAGGGCCGCGGGTGCAGCACATGGAAGTTTCCAGGCTAAGAGTCAAACTAGAGCTACAGCTTCCAGCCTGTGCCACAGCCACAGTCACGTGGGATCTGAGCTTCATCTGCGACTACACCACAGCTCACCACAGCAACACCGGATCCTCGACCCACTGAGCCAAGGCCAGGGATCTGAACCCTCATCCTCATGGATACTAGTTGGATTCATTTCTGCTGCACCACAATGGGAACTCAAGGAAAGGAGTTTAGATTGTATCCTAGGACAGAGGTTTAAGGAGGGGAATGGGGCGATCAGATCAGGGTTCTAGAAAGATTACTCTGGTGGTCATGTGAAGAGCAGACTGAAGGGGGCAATATTTGAGGCAAGATTTAGGAAGATAATCTCCACTTTAGGAGAGATGATCAAGACAGAAACAGTGAGCATGATGAGAAGGGAACTGAGTCAAGAAGCATTTAAAGCAGCAGAATCTAAAGGATTTGATGGCTGGTTTAAGAGGGCTAAGGACGGAGTCCAACATGATGCGGTTTCTGGCTTTGACGAAGTACATGGAAGACCACTGAAAAAGACAAAACGACAGGTTCCTGCCATGAAAACCACATCAGGCTTAAGAATTAAGAGGCCTGGGTTCCAGACTTGGCTTCCACTAACTCAGTCCCTGTGGACCTGCACACTCACTTGTGAATGAGGGTGCCACACTGGAGAAATCTTTTTGCTCCCTTCCATGTATTTATAATATTAGGTCATTTTCTTTTTCACATAAACCAGATGCAGAAAAATCAAGATCCTCATGTTTCAGGGGAAAAGGAATTGAAAACGTTTAGTCCCAACCTCATATGATACTTGAATTCCTTTACAATAAAGCTGTCAGGAGCTTGTTCCACCTCTGCTCAAACACAACCAGCATGGAGAATTTCTCCTAATGCAGTCTGTTCGATTCTTACACAGTTTTTAAAAACTCATCCTGAATCCAGAAGATGTGGTACATATACACAATGGAATATTATTCAGCCATTAAAAAGAACAAAATACCAGCATTTTTTGCAACATGGATGGACCTAGAAACTATCATGCTAAGCGAAGTCAGCCATATAATGAGACACCAACATCAAATGCTTTCACTGACATGTGGAATCTGAAAAAAGGACAGATGGAACTTCTTTGCAGAACAGATGCTGACTCACAGACACTGAAAAACTTATGGTCTCCGAAGGAGACAGTTTGGGGGGTGGGGGGATGTGCCTGGGCTGTGGGATAGAAATCCTATGAAATTAGATTGTTATGATCATTATACAACTACAGATGTGATAAATTCATTTGAGTAATAAAAAAAAATGAAGAAAAAAAAAAAACTCATCCTGATACTAAGGCAAAGTCTGCCTTTTCCTGTATCCGTCTTGGGTGGGAAAAGTATAATGTTTTGGGTTTTAAGACCTAGGAGCAAATCTTGATTTTGCCCTTTACAAAAGAGAGACATTCCCCACCTAGAAAATGAGGACGAACCCAGAAGGTTTTTTGTTTTTGTTTGTTTAATAAAAAGAGCAGTGTATATGAAAAGGATTCAGCATACTGTTCCCGTGGAAGGCTTTCTATAGCTATGGCAATGGAGGGCGCAGTTAGCGGCCATGGACCTTGCTGTTTACCTCTGGGCTTCATCCCAGTTAGCATCGTGAGGTGCTTGCATCGGGGCCATGGTATGATTTGGCCTGGCTCTCAGCTTCGTTTTATCTCCAAGGCAGGCAATTTTCTTTAGGGCATCTTGCTGACACACAAGTGTCCGCTGATGGCACATCCTTGAGATGTACTAAATAGGCGAGCAGAGTAGAAAAGTAAGTTTCCTGGAATTCCTCTACAGCAGTTAGAGGTCCTGGCCCAAGACCACCTGGGTTCAAATCCCACTTCTGTCATTTACTAGTTGTGTGACCTAGGCCAGCAAGGCATCTCCAACACTGGAATCATCAGAGACACAGTGGAAAATGATGTTATTTCATACACTGGATCCCTCTTATAATCCCAGTTTCTTTTAATCCTCTGAACTTTAACTGCCTAATTTATAAGACGAATATAATAGGAGTCATTCATACCTACTGGAGAGGGTAGTTCTGAGGATTACATGAATTAACTGATGCGAAGGGCTGGGCTCACATTAGGTGTATTAAACCAAAAGTCTAACATGCTTGAACTCAAATTCCAGCAGTACCTCTGAGTGACTGTAGGATCTGTTAGGTTTACCAGCTTTCCAAGTACCAAATATGATCAAGCACAGATTCAGATTCAACCAAGCACTATTCAATTAAACACATTCAACAGCTCTTAAGGTATAATTACCTCTATTTTACGGATGAGAACACTGAGGCGGAGAGAAGACCAGAAGGTTATTTTCCGTACACGTCTCCTGAGGTATCATAGCTCAGGCCTTTGCAGTTACCTTGGATTTAAATGAGTACAGGCTTTACCAGTCACCATACAGTCTTCCTACCACTGACTTAACCTTTTGGTCTCACTTGGCTGTTGCAAGGATTAAACGATAGGTAAAGAAGGAAGCACAGGGAGTTTCCATCGTGGCACAGAAGTTAACATCCGACTAGGAACCATGAGGTTGCGGGTTCGATCCCTGGCCTCGCTCAGTGTGTTAAGGACCCAGCATTGCCGTGAGCTGTGGGATAGGTCACAGACGTGGCTCAGATCCCACGTTGCTGTGGCTCTGGCGTAAGCCAGCAGCTACAGCTCCAATCAGACCCCTAGCCTGGGAACCTCCATATGCCTCGGGGAGCAGCCCTAGAAAAGGGCAAAAAGACAACAACAACAACAAAAAGAATGAAGCACAGACCCTCACATGGTTCACAGCTCTGGAACATTTACTCTTCTTACCCTCAAGCTGCACCTTTAACTCACATGCAGCTCTGACACTGGAGTCATCAGAGATGTAGTGGCAAACGATTTGTTTCTTACACTGCATCCCCTTTCCATAATGCTCGTTTCTTTTCTAAAACATGGCCCTTCTCTAATATTTTGGTTCAAAGGATAATGGCAGTCAAGATCAGGAGTTTCCCTGAGGGATGAAAATGATTCACTCTTCAGCTGTTCGTTCAGTCCTTGGCCCAGCTCTGCCTGAGTTAGGAAAGGAGACTCTCAGCAAGATAATGAATGTCTGAGGCTGCTCAGGAACTGCCGATGGTGAAAAAGTACAGCAGTCAAAGCTGCTCTGGAATCGGTCCTGGCAAACTGACTATTCAAGAAATAAGGTTATGGCTTCAATAACCAGTTCTTTGGAAGCGGCTAGAAAATTGGATCTTTGTGTTTCACACCTGAAGAAAGAGGGCCCGTAGCCACACAAATTTCTTTAAGGACCAGGGACTAGAAGAGCTTGTTGTTTTCTCAACTTTATTGGGGGCAGGGCTGGGGAGGTGGGGGTGGGATGGGACAGACTTGAAGGGTTTTGTTTTCTTTTTGTTGTTGTTTTTGTTTTGGCTTCCTTACTACAAAATAATGTGGCCAAGTTTGGTACCCAGGAGATGCTGAGGGTCACATGTTCCTCCTTAGGTCTATGTACCATTTCTGGGTGAAATGCTCCAGGCTTCCGGTTCACTCTGATCCCATGGCTGGAAAGACTGCCTGGGACTCAGCGCCTTGCGGGTTTGGGCATTATGTAAACCTTCACAGGCTTGCTGAAGGGGATGGTGCCTTCGATGCTGGTTTCCACCTGGGGTGACATCTCACCACCCTCAATCCAGGGGGACTTTGGAATGCGTGAACTGGAGTTGTAGGCCAGCAGCAGCCTCACTTCCACCTGGCATGGTTCTAGAAAGAAAGACAAAAAAATATCCTCTGTGACTGGGCAATGCCTAGGAATTAAGATGAAGTGTCAAGAAAAAGCAACATTAAAAATGGAAGCAGGAGGGTTTCAATACCATTTCTTCATCTGTCTGCATCCCATTCTTCCCCCCTTAGCCAACAAAAACACTTTGCCAGCCTGAAATCCTGTGAGCCTATCCCTAAGCCTGCAGATGTGCTTCTGCTTTTCTGCCACTGCCATCTCCTCCTCGGGCCTCCTGGGCTCCCAGTAGTTCAGAGCCATGGCTGCTGAGACAGTCAGAGAGCAAGCTAAAAACCCTTCTTTTTGGAGTTCCCGTCATGGCGCAGTGGTTAACAAATCCGACTAGGAACCATGAGGTTGCGGGTTCAATCCCTGCCCTTGCTCAGTGGGTTGAGGACATGGCATTGCCGTGAGCTGTGATGGAGGTCGCAGACGCAGCTCGGATCCCGAGTTGCTATGGCTCTGGTGTAGGCCAGCGGCTACAGCTCCGATTAGACCCCTAGCCTGATAACCTCCACATGCCACAGGTGTGGCCCTAGAAAAAGGCAAAAAGACAAAAAAATAAAAAAATAAAAACCCTTCTTCCACGGAGGCCTTCCAGTCTCAAGACAGAGAGCCACAAGGTACATGCATGTGGCTGATTCTTGTGCCCAGACAATCACGCCCTTTCTGCACAGGCAATCTCTGGCTCCAGGGGCTGCATGCTCAGTGGACTCTACTGTATTAGTGTAAAAGGAGCCTTTCATTAGGAAACAGTTCTGACAGAAAACTCACTAGTGAACATATTTTAGGGACCTAAAATCATGGCACGGAACCTTCCATTCTTTCATGACATGACATTATGTTACCGATCTGGTGTCTGCAGGTGGCAGCCTCCAGCAAAAATAAACAAGACCTCCCTCAGACTGCTGACTATTTGGTGGAGGAGGCAGAGACAGCTGCAATGGAGCACAGTGTACACTCTGTAAGAAGCAATGAGGAGGGAACACAGGAAGGCCTTGGAATAGAACACCTGCTCTGTGCCGAGCACACAACCCCAAGAGTGCTGACCATGCCACACCACAAAACAAAGACGGTCACAATCCAACAAAGTCCCAAGGCTCTGAGAGGTTCTGAGTGACTGCCCAAATCCACACCAGCGACAGAATTTGAGCTCAGTTCATAAACTAAGCAACTAATCTTTCTATCAACCATGTGGTTTCAATAAAGAAGGAGGAGGGGATTTCAGAAAAACTTAAGGGCAAGTGAAAAGACCCAGAACACCACGAGCGTGGGTGTCCTTCCTTGATTTCCTGCGACTGGGTCATCTCTTTAATTTCCTGAAAGGTGCGAGTATTGAGGAGGTGCCCAAGGCTGAAGAGCTTAGAGGGGAGAATAAGGGCTGGATAGATCTAAATGAACAAGGGCAGAGATCCCAAGACTTCTCAATGCTTCCTCGGACGTCCTCCTAGTCACTTCCAGACTTTTCCCTAAGGAGCAGAACAGAGACTAGATTGCTGTCCTTCAGGAAGCAAGAGGCTGGCAGGCAGCCAGAGCAGCTCAGCCAACCCCAGCGAGCTGTCTCAGCATCATCATTTAATATAGGGCCTCATACCAGCCTTGAGTGTATCTGTGATGAAACGACCACTGCTCTCTGGTACTAGGCTCCAGTATCAGCTCTCCCACTACGCTCTCCTCTCTGGTCCTAGATGGCTACTGCCAACCCAGCAACCACAACCTAGCCCTGGCTCTCACAGCACTTTCAGAAGCCAAACCCTGGTAAGGTCAGAGGACTAAACCCCACCTGGTCATTATGCCTTCCTTTACCAGCATGTGAGCAGAAAGGTAATTCAAGCCACTGCCAACAGAGGAAAGGAGCAGGAAGAGAAAACAAGAGGGAGGCGACAATGGGAGAAAGAGACAAAAAATCAAGGACAAATCATGCAAATGACTTGTTTCACCTGGAAGAATACAGCTTTATAAGTTACGCATTATTACTCCCATCTTAAAGATCAAGTGAGACAGGAGTCCCCGTCATGGCGCAGTGGTTAACGAATCCGACTAGGAACCATGAGGTTGCGGGTTCGATCCCTGCCCTTGCTCAGTGGGTTAAGGATCTGGCGTTGCCATGAGCTGTGGTGTAGGTCACAGACGTGGCTCAGATACCGTGTTGCTGTGGCTCTGGCGTAGGCTAGTGGCTACAGCTTCAATTCGACCCCTAGCCTGGGAACCTCCATATGCCGCGGGAGCAGTCCTAGAAAAGGCAAAAAAAGACAAAAAAAAAGATCAAGTGAGACAGAAAAGTAAAATAACTTTCTCAGGATCACAAGCAAGGCAGAATTTGGAAACCCATCTATGCGTCTCAAAGCTTCTGACCTGGCAGCGTCCCCTCTCCCAGAGGACAGGCTCTCGGCAGGCAGCTGAGGGACCAGATGGAGGAGCCCCTACCACACCAGGCCTCATTTGCTGGATTAGGAGGAAGAAGGTGTGGGCACATTCAGAATGAGAAGACGAGTCACACTAGGGTCCCAAGTCAGGTGGGAGGATGGGATAGTGAAAACACGAGGGATTTGGGAGTTAGGACATCTGAATGCCAGCCTCAGTGCCACCACTCATAAGCAACGTTGGCCTCCACCTATGTGTCTATAAAACAAACAGCAGAATACTAACTCTCACCCCAAAGTTTCCTAAGAATTAAATAAATTTTAATTGCAAATTTTAAATTTTATGTTGGATTTTCACTATTTGTTGAGTCCCTACTACATGTTAGGCACAAGGGACACAGAAGATAGAGGCACTGGGAACACAGAGGAAAGCGAGGTGCTTGCTCCTATGGAACCTACGTCCTAATTGGAAAGTCAGTCAACAAATGAGAAAACATCTGGCACTAGTAAGTGCCGGGCAGAGAATTAAAATAGAGATTTGTAATTGTGATTACATAGAAATCTCTCGGAGGAAGTTATCCTGTATTAATTACAAATCTCCAGGCGCAGGGCAGCCTGAAGTGCAGGCCTGGCCCAGGCCAACAGCACCACTTCCTCTTCGTGACAACTTTATACCAAGTCATCTATACCCACCTAACACCTCTGATAGAGAAAAACCATTAATAAGGGCACTAAATAGTTACTCATGGATTCAAAAACAGTGAAAGAAAGTTCCAGAAGGTTTATTTCTAAGATAAACCAGATTTGGTGGTATTAAACATCTTCTCAAGTAACAACCATGGTTCTGCATCATCTTCAGTGACTTAGGCAACATCACTGAGGTCAATTCTCTCCTACATTTTTGGTTCTGCAGACTGAGCGACTGAGCCTCTTTTTAAAGTTTTCAAAGTAGACTTAGAGGCTTGAAATGTACTGTCACTGCACCTGTATTCTCTCATTTTAATCTTTATAATTAAAGAAAAATATTTAAGTAACCTCCATGTCTTTTTCTTTCTTTCTTTTTTGTCTTTTTAGGGTCGTACCCTGGCATATGGAAGTTCCCAAACTAGGAGTCAAATTGGAGCTGCAGCTGCTGGCCTACACCACAGCCACATCAACGTGGGACCCAAGCCACATCTGCAACACACACCACAGCTCATGGCAACACTGGATCCTTAACCCACTGAGCGAGGCCAGGGATCGAACACACGTTCTCTTATGTTCTAGTTGGAGTCGTTACCGCTAAGCCACAACAGGAACTTCTTAAGTAACCTCCCTGTCTTTTCTCAAATGATCGAGGCTCTACTCAGTCACTGTATGGGGAGCGTAAAGTATAGGAAAAGATCACATTCCTTTGCATCGCCTACAAAGCAGCCCACGTGGGAAGGGAGGGCAGTAACAGTTGTCATTTTAATTGTTTTGGAGGAATGAACTGAACTGTTCACAGACAAAAAGAGTGATTTTAAATTTTTGGTAAGAAATATAAAACTGTTTGGTTTTTAGAGTATTTCTCAGACCTAAATAGTACATTGAGAACCATTATCTTCATTTTGAAAATGCGGAAACAGTAGAAGGGAGTTTGGCTTGTCCAGGGTTATGTGGCAAGTCAGTGGCAAAGTTAGGATAAGAACATCGTTTCCTGATATCCAGCCCAGGGGTCCTTTCTATGAGACTCTTTTCTTTTTTCCTCTCCCAGTCCCCTCACCCCGCCTTTCTTTTTTTCTATCGAGACTCCTTTCTGTTGTAATCTCCTTTTTTATCTTTTTTGGCTGCCTTGTGGCATACGGAGTTCCAGGGCCAGGGATCAGATCCGAGCCACAGTTGCAACCTATACTGCGGCTATGGCAACACCAGATCCTTTAACCCACTGTGAAGGGCCGAGGATCAAACCTACGTCCTGGTGCTGCAGAGATGCTTCTGATCCCACTGTGACACAGCAGGAGCGCCATAATCTCCTTTTTTATCTTCTAAAAGAAATCTTGTGCTTTGTGCAATCAAAGCAATGCAGCCAGTTCGTCTAAATGTGTCCAGTCTGAGCTTTTAAGCTCCTCAAGAAATCAAGTTCAACCCTCAGCAGCCCTGCTTCAATCATATTTTCAAACTGAAAAAAAAACAAATGCCTTGGCCCCTGACTCCTTACCTGTCCAAGCGGTGTGGGAGAGGTACACCTGAGTGATAAGCCGGTGCCGCCCTGGGCCTGGATTCCGGAAGTCTGCGGGCTTAGGGTGGATGATCTGAGCCTGGCCATCTGGATACAAGACCTAAGAGGTGACAGAAATGAGAAACAGAGGCAGAAGAGCCATGAGCTTTTAACAAAACTGTTGGTGACTTCTGCTGTGAACCCGAAAACAGGAGGAAAAGAAGACATTTTAGCCTTCATAAGAAACTGCTCCTGGAAGGAAAGACAACACTGCCGACATCTCTCTACCCCCTCCCCAGTACAGAGCAGTGAATGACAAATGTCTCCTGATTCCTGGTGAATGAGTAACAGGAATAAAGTGCCTCTATTAAGTACATGGATAAGTTAAAATACTAATCTCAGTGTGAAAAGCCTTTTTTGCAGGCACCCCCATCAGGATGACTCTCCCTCCCCAGCTCTGAATCACATCACCATGGCCCAGCATCCATCACCAACTACCAAGCATTAGAATAATTCTCAAACTCTCCACTAGACCATAGGCAGTTAGGAAGCTGTTTATCTCTTTCTATGAGGACAGAGTTCAATGAAGGAACTGCTCAAATCCCTGGCCAGTTCTTCAAATCTCACAAACTGAGAAATAGCTCTCCTCCAGCACCCAGGGGAGCCTCACAGGTATCCGTGAATAAGGCCTCTTACACTGAACAGTGTACAAATGAGTCAAATGAAGAAATGAAGCATATCCTAGAAACATAAAAGACCTGGGCTACAGGAATATACTGATAAGGATCAAGTAGGGACCATACAGGACTTTCAACTATGGAACTCTGGGGAGGCATGTTGCAGACCACCTGTTCCCCTCCCCCCAAAAAAATCCCCAAAAAACCAAAAACTGGTATTCATGGGCCCTACTCACAGGATTCTGATTTTTTTTTTGTCTTTTTGCTATTTCTTTGGGCCCCTCCTGCGGTATATGGAGGTTCCCAGGCTAGGGGTTGAAATCAGAGCTACAGCTGCCGGCCTACGCCACAGCCACAATGACTCAGGATCTGCACCACGTTTGCGACCTACACCACAGCTCACAGCAACTCGGGATCCTTAACCCACTGAACAAGGCCAGAGATCAAACCCGAATCCTCATGGATACTAGTCAGATTCGTAACCTGCTGGGCCACAAAGGGAACTCTCTCAACACTTTCTAAATAATTATAAAGTGCCACTAGGGTGGAGAACTGCTAAAATTTGGGGGGGTTGGGAGAGGCAAAAAAACTGCAGCACAACTGCACAGCCAGCTCAGAATCAGTTCTCTGTAGGTCTCATGATTATAATTTCTGCTGGGAAGCCAGAGGTTTTTTTCCTCTACTGTCACTGCAGGCAAATATTACCACCTCCAGGGCCTGATTCATCCTTACTTTCTTCCAGGAAGCTGCCTCTGCCTGCTCCACACTATTTTTCTGTACTTACTGCCAGTGCCTACATCCTTTCCATTCAGATTCCTTCTGCCTGGAATACCTTTTAGCCTTTATCCTTTCTTTCTTTCTTTTTTTAAATGGCCACACTTGCAGCATTTGGACATTCCTGTATCACGGAGTGAATCCAAGCTGCAGATGTGACCTCCGCCACTGTAATCGGATTCTTTTTTTTTTTTTGTCTTTTTGTCTTTTTTGTTGTTGTTGTTGCTATTTCTTGGGCCGCTCCCGCGGCATATGGAGGTTCCCAGGCTAGGGGTCCAATCGGAGCTGTAGCCACCGGCCTACGCCAGAGCCACAGCAACGCGGGATCCGAGCCGCGTCTGCAACCTACACCGCAGCTCACGGCAACGCCGGATCGTTAACCCACTGAGCAAGGGCAGGGACCGAACCCGAAACCTCATGGTTCCTAGTCGGATTCGTTAACCACTGCACCACGACGGGAACTCCTTTTTTTTTTTTTTTTTTTAAATTATAGTTGGTTTACTATGTTCTGTCAATTTCTGCTATACAGCAAAGTGACCCAGTTATTATACATTCTTTTTCTCATATTAATTTTTTATATCATGTTCTATCACAAGTGATTGGATATAGTTCCCTGTCTATACAGCAGGACCTCACTGCTTATCCATTCTAACTGTAATAGTTTGCATCTATGCAGATTCTTAACCCACTGTGCCACAGCAGGAACTCCCCTTATCCTTTACTTCTGATCATCCTTTCAGACTTTATCCACGCGTGGACATATGCTAATTCATGAGTGTGTGTATCTATCTACCTATCTATATGTTGCGGAAAATTTTTTTTTTTGTCTTTTGTCTTTTTTTGAGGGCTGCACCCGGCAGCATATGGAGGTTCCCAGGCTAGGGGTCTAATCAGAGCTGTAGCTGCCGGACTACACCACAGCCCATAGCAACGCTGGATCCTTAATCCACTGAGCGAGGCCAGGGATCAAATGCTCAACCTCATGGTTCCTAGTCGGATTCGTTTCTGCTGTGCCGCGACAGGAACTCTCAGAATTTTTTAAAGTAGCCCAAAACTGGAAATAACTCTGTGGGGGAGGAAAAAAATAATCTCCCCTTTAACCTGCTAGGTTCTTGGCTAAGACCCCACCGTAATGAAAGACAGATTAACAGGAGAAAAACAAACATAAGTTTAATGACAAATATGTCTCCTGTATACATGGGAGAGACCCAGGGAAACTGAAAAACTCCCTGAAATTGCCCAAGCCATCACCTTAAATACCAGCTGCAGCTAAAGACAAAAGGAAGATGTTGAAGAGGGAGGGAACCTGTTATGAGGGTTATAAGGTAAAACGCAGTGGACAAGGGAAGGTTGTTATGCAAATTTAAGTTGGTACCCTCTCCATTGATATGAGTTCCTAAGATTTCCCTTATAAATATCAATTTCCCTCACTAAAGGGCAACTTCTATGCTGTTCTCAGGGGTTCTACTATGTCAACCCCTCTCAGAAATAACCATTCCCAAATAATCCTTAGGTCAAGGACAGTTGTTTTGGAAGTGGTGTATTCTGTTCCCTGTCATTCCTGCCTTTGAAACTTCACAATCCAGAAGAGGCTAAGAAGCTTCAAAATCCAGAAGCTGAGTCAGTAGACTGGTCCATTATTTCACTGAACCAGTCTCTCAGTCTTGAGAACAGGTCAGGTTATTTCAACAACTGTGTCTCATTTCAGGAGGGAGGCAGTGTGGCAGGTGGGATCCCAAAATTAGATCTATACTGTGCAAGTAATCAGGTATATAAGAAGAAGCCATAATTTCTTTTTTTTTTTTTTTTGCTTTTTAGGGCCATGGAGGTTCCCAGGCTAGGGGTCCAATCAGAGCTATAGCTGCCAGCCTACACCACAGCCGCAACAACACCAGATCTGAGCTGCTTCTGTGATGTACACCACAGCTCACAGCAAGGCCAGGGATCAACCCTGCATCCTCTTGGATCCTAGTCAGGTTCGTTAACCACTGAGCCACAACAGAAACTCCCAGAAGCCATAATATTCTTAACTCATCCTGTGCCGGTCTGAACTGATGACTGAACTGTTTTACAACTTCCAGTCCATCTGTCCATCTCTCACTGAAAGTAAGCATCCTGAGGACAGGGATTCTGACATACTTGTGTAGAACTTAGTATGTGCAACAGAGTAAGCATTCCCACATGGATGAAAGGATGGATGGGCAAATGGGTAGGACTCTTTATAGGACTTAATTAACTATTAAATTGATTGAAGACTATTAATTTGATTATTTATTGCGCCTCTCATGTGTCTCTAGTATTTGTATCTAACTTGGGAATGCTCCAAAGTGACAGCTTTTTCCTACCCATAAATTTTATTCACCAAGCTGACTCACCCATAGTCTGAAAGAGACTCATGTATTAGTTTGGTTGTAGCCCTGAAAATGCCAAGTCTTAGCTCACATTATAAGAATAGAAGATGCCCTGTCATTTAGTGAACCCTTATGGGGTACCAGGGACTTTATATACATAATCTCATTTCCTTTTTTATTTTTTTTTTGTCTTTTGTTGTTGTTGTTATTGTTGTTGTTGCTATTTCTTGGGCCGCTCCCGCGGCATATGGAGGTTCCCAGGCTAGGGGTCTAATCAGAGCTGTAGCCACCGGCCTACGCCAGAGCCACAGCAACGCGGGATCCGAGCCGCGTCTGCAACCTACACCACAGCTCACGGCAACGCCGGATCGTTAACCCACTGAGCAAGGGCAGGGACCGAACCCGCAACCTCATGGTTCCTAGTCGGATTCGTTAACCACTGCGCCACGACGGGAACTCCCCATAATCTCATTTCAATGTCAACTATCCCTATTTGTCAGGAATAGAGTCTGAGGTTCTGAATTTAACCTGTTCCAATCCATACTCAGCAGCAGAGCTGCGATTCACGCCCAGGCTCTTTTCCTTAAAAACCCATCTCTTCTCTCTCCCCACTTTCCGTCTCTCAGGTAGAGATTACGCGGGTGCTCAAGTTTAAAGTGTCAACACAGTCAGTTCAGAAGCCCCATGGGGACCAAAACCTGACAGACCTGGACCTTCACAGTGCTCTGAGGATCCTGCACGTGCTCCAGGGTTGCGTCGACATCCAGGGCCACCACCAACCCAGATGTGAATCGCAAAGGGTTGTCTGACTCACCCGCTGGCTCGATAATGGTGGCTGAGGCTTTGTGGATCTGCAAGCAAGAAGAAAATAGGATTCTAAAGCCAAGCTATTCCTCGGCAACAAAACAAGACCCTGCCTTTCTGACTCCTTAGCTAATGGGTGGATATACGGGAGCCAATCCAAGGAAAGGCCCTAATCCAGCTGCTCCATGGGTCAAAGAGGATCACCAAAGTGAGCAGTTTTGACTCTTCGGACGGACGGACTTAGCTGAAGGGGGAGGACACAGACACCGACCTGCTCTGGAAGGGGGAGGTGCAGAAAGGTACACTGCCGAAGCATGGTGTGCAGAATTTTGACCACTTCTGCAGGTTTGGACGTCATGAGTCGGGGCATGAGGTCAAGAAGTTTGTCCACAAAGCTGTCCTGCAAGTGGGGCAGATCAGCGATGAAACACCTGAAGGAGCAAAGAGAAGCAACTATGACAGTCATTCACCACAGGCTGAGCCCCAAACATCTGCCAAGCCCTGAAGGGGTAAAAAGGATGAACTAGAGAAGTTCACGGCTCCTGAGGAAGCCATGGACCTAGATAATTATGCTGTAGTGACATGACCATAACCTTGTTGATTAATTATGTATTAATGTTTATTATTTTTTAATTTTTAAGAGCCACACCTATGGCATATACAAGTTCCCAGGCTAGGGGTAGAATTGAAGCTGCAGCTGCCAGCCTACGCCACAGCCGCAGCAACACCAGATCCGAGCTGCGTCTGCGACCTACACCACAGTTCACAGGAATGCTGGATCCTTAACCCACTGATCAGGGCCAGGGATCGATCCCACAACCTCATGGATACTGGTCAGGTTCATTACTGCTGAGCCACAATGGGAACTCCCTAATTTATTTTTATTAAAGTATAGTTGATTTACAATGTTGTGGCAATTTCCGCTAAACAACAAAGTGACCCAGTCTTACATATATATATATACACACATTCCATTTCTTTTTTTATTTTTATTTTTTATTTTTTGGCCATTTTTTGGGCCGCTCCCGCGGCATATGGAGGTTCCCAGGCTAGGGGTCCAATCGGAGCTGTAGCCGCCAGCCTACGCCAGAGCCACAGCAACGCAGGATCCGAGCCGCGTCTGCAACCTACACCGCAGCTCACGGCAACGCCAGATTGTTAACCCACTGAGCAAGGGCAGGGACCGAACCTGAAATCTCATGGTTCCTAGTCGGATTCGTTAACCACTGCGCCACGACGGGAACTCCACATTCCCTTTCTTTTTTTTCTTTTTTTTTTTTTGTCTTTTTGTGATTTCTTGGGCCCCTCCTGCGGCATATGGAGGTTCCCAGACTAGGGGTCTAATTGGAGCTGTTGCTGCCAGCCTACGCCAGAGCCACAGCAACGCAGGATCCGAGCCGCATCTGCAACCTACACCACAGCTCACGGCAATGCCAGATCGTTAACCCACTGAGCAAGGCCAGGGATCGAACCCGCAACCTCATGGTTCCTAGTCGGATTCGTTAACCACTGCACCACGATGGGAACTCCACATTCCCTTTCTTATATCATCTTCCGTCATGGTCTATCCCAAGATAGCCTTGTTTATTAAATATCTATATGGGCCAGGCATCTTCTTAAGTGTTCTTCACTATCTTATTTAATCCCCCCAGCAATCCTGTGTATTAGTAGAATTATTATTATCATATTACAGATTCATTAATTTAACAAATGTATCTTTAGGACTTACAAAGCACTGGGGACATAACAGTGAGCAAAAGAAAAGAATACAGCTGTCTTGGAGTTCCCGTTATGGCGCAGTGGAAATGAATCTGACTAGTATCCATGAAGACTCAGGCTGGATCCCTGGCCTCGCTCAGTGGGTTAAGGATCCAGCATTCCATGAAGTGCGACGTAGGTCAGAGAAGCAGCTCCGATCTGGTGTTGCTGTGGCTGTGGCATAGGCAAGCAGCTATAACTGTGATTCAAATCCTAGCCTGGCAATCTCCATATGTCACAGGTACGGCCCTAAAAAAAGACCAAAAAAAAAAAAAGAAAGAAAGAAAGAAAACAGCTGTCTTAATGGAGTTTATAATCACTGACAGGAACACTGAGGCTCAGAGAGGATAATGTTGCACTAAGGCTTAAAAAAAGGTAAGTAACTTACTCCTGGCTCTGACTGATTACACAATATTTTGTTTTGTTTAAGGGGACAGTTGAAAAATATTTCACTGAGGGGGTGATATCAGTTCAGTTACTTTGATATACAGTGAAAATTAACATTGTAAATCAACTATATTTCAATACAACTTAAAAAAAAGAATAGGTAGCTCTAAACAACAAATGAAAACTGTGGCAAATCAGAGCTATCACCTTTCTGAAAAATCTCATCTCAATTGTGCAAAAACAGACTCTCCACCTTAAAGTATCTAAAACCGTGTATAACTAAATTAGTTTGCTGTACACCAGAAACTTACACAACATTGTAAACCAACTATACTTCAATTAAAAAAAAATTTTTAAACCCAAAGACATGGGAGCTCCTGTCATGGCTCAGTAGTTACCGAATCTAACATCCGTGAGGACACAGATTGGATCCCTGGCCTTGTTCAGTGGGCTAAGGATGCAGAGCTGCCGTGAGCTGTGGTGTAGGTCGCAGACACAGCAAGGATCCTGCGTTGCTGTGGCTGTGGCATAGGCCAACAGCTACAGCTCCAATTGGACCTCTAGCCTGGGAACCTCCATATGCCATGGGTGTGGCACTAAAAAGCAAAAAACAAAAAACCCAAAAGACATGGACTTCACTGAAATTTAAGTCACAGTCTTAGTCAAGTTAGATGGTATCATTTATTAGAGAGCAGCCCCTATTGATAAAGGGTGGTATTGCAACTCAGCCCTATTATAGGAAGCTATTCATCTCCCAAAAGAAAAAAAAAACTTGAGAAGTACAGTCACACAAACCTGTACCATCAGGTTTGGTAAAGTTCATGGTAGTACGAACAAGAAGTGGAAGAATGAAGTATTGGACTTAACAGCATTAGACTATATAATCCTATAAATGCCTTCTTTCCAGTATTATTATCACTAGCACACTACAAGTCTGGTAACTACTTTGACTCTTATGGCTTCACCAAGACTTCCATTCATCAACTGCATCTGTTTTAGCCAATTTACTTCATAAAGAATTCTGAGAAAACATATCTAGGCCACAAAATAAAAGCTACCTGTAGAACTGATACAAATTTTTGTTATAGAGAATACGCAAGTTTAAGAACCATGGTGAAAAAAATAGGTCATGATTTTTCAAAAGATTTTGAGTTCTTGGAGCTCCCCTTGTGGCGCAGTGCTTAACGAATCCGACTAGGAACCAGGAGGTTGTGGATTCAGTCCCTGGCCTTGCTCAGTGGGTTAAGGATCCAGCATTGCTGTGAGCTGTGGTGTAGGTCATAGACTCGGCTCAGATTCTGTGTTGCTGTGGCTCTGGTGTAGACTGGCAGCTATAGCTCCAATTAGAATCCTAGCCTGGGAACTCCATATGCCGTGGGAGTAGCCCTAGAAAAGGCAAAAAAAAAAAAAAAAAGATTTTGAGTTCTTACTTGTTTTCTTCTGGCCCAGCTGAGTGCTGAATCACAATAATTCCCGATGTATATTCCTGTTGTATATTTAGCTAACTTAAGAAGTTTATAGGAGTTCCCGTTGTGGCAAAACAAAAATGAATCCAACGAGGAACTAGGAGATTGCAAGTTCAATCCCTGGCCTTGCTCAGTGGGTTATGGATCTGGCATTGCTGTGAGCTGTGGTGTAGGTCACAGACATGGCTCAGATCTGGCATAGGCCAGCAGCTATAGCTCCAATTAGACCCCCTAGTCTTGGAACCTCCATATGTCACAGGTGTGGCCCTAAAAAGACAAAAGACAAAAAAAAAAAAGAAGTCAATATACAAGTAAAGAAAATACAGTTATCTAGAGTTCCTGTTGTGGCTCAGCAGTAAGCAAACCCAACTAGTATCCATGAGGACACAGGTTCGATCCCTGGCCTTGCTCACTGGGTCAAGGATCTGGCATTGCTCTGAGCTGTGGGGTAGACGGCAGATGCAGTTCAGATCTTGCATTGCTGTAGCTGTGGTGTAGGCCAGCTGTAGCTCCAATTTGACCCCTAGCCTGGGAACTTTCATATGCTGCAGGTATGTCCCTAAAAAGACAAGACAACAAAAAAAAAAAAAAAAGAGAGAGAGAGAAAACTACAGTTATCTCTCAGAATCTGTGAGGAACTGGTTCCAGGACCTTTTGCGGACACCAAAATCCATGGTTGCTCAAGTCCTTTATATAATATGGAATAGTAGAGTGGGGGCCCTCTGTGTCCATGAATGCAGAACCCATGGATACCGAGGGTCACCTGTATACAAATTAGGTCATGCTGCATGCATAACAACAGCTTGGTTGCTATTCTGCCTGTGATCACTCTTGCTTCACTATAAGTACTATTCTCTGCATATCTAAGATTTAATAAGCTAGGTGATGAAATACTTACCTCTGAAAAAAATCCACTTCCTGTAAAAATTTTTCACACATCCCAAACAAAGGGTCAACTCTGTTGAAAAGAAAAAACAAAACAAACAAAAACCCATGTAATTTGCTTGTGAAATTTGAGAAGTGGGCAGTTAGGACCAAAGTCCCAGAAACCTAAACCCACATGAGAAGACAATGAACATATTACACTGTAAAAATTATCTCTAACAGAAATAGACGACTTCTAATGCACCTACAGGGAAATATTTGCCAGGATCCCAAGACCCAATATTTTAACTGCAGTGGTCATACGGCTCAATGAATTTTCAAAATAAAAGCCTATCACAGGCCACCTGGCACCAGATTCAGTAAGGATTGACAGAAGCATAGCTGACAGGCAGTGCAGTGTCACTTTCTTCCCTCTGCAGGAGTCCTTGCAGCAGCCCATCCAGCAGTCCACATAGCTGTGTGGGAGCTTTGACCTTGCCACTGACAGCTCAGGTTCAAGGAAATGAGATCTACATCAGTTGAATGTGGAACCCATATTCACTTAGAAGCCTCATGCTCCATAGGCGCTAATATCTCTTGAAGTAACTGATAGGCATAACCTTCTAGGGTCCCCACGGGGATATGCTCAGTTATAAGAATCACTGCGTTCAGTGATGTCCCAAGCTATAGCGTCTGCGTGAGGTATTTACAGTTCACACACAGTTCCTACTAGTCTACATGCAACTTTCTCAGATACCATTTTTACTATAACAGTGTTGTTACCTAGTACTAAGAGTTGCTGCTCTCATGTTTTCTGGGAACAGATCTGGAAACCAAATTTTCATGCAAAAGGGGGAAAGGTTTTGTTACTTTTCACTCAAACACAGATTATATTCTTTCCTCTCTATCTTGGCTCCCTTGGCCTCAAGTACTGACAGTATTCCATTTCTATAAAAATCTGACCACTTACCCAAATAATACAGGTGACATGCTGGGCCAATGCAATTTACAATAATACAACAGATTTTTCCTTTGATCTTTGCACATTTTATTTCTTAAAATTTCCACATGAAACATTCCATTTATTTTCATTAGTATATTGTTAATTGGTGCTTCCATCGTGGCGGAGCAGAAACGAATCCGACTAGGAACCATGAGGTTGCAGGTTCAATCCCTGGCCTTGCTCAGTGTGTTAAACATCTGGCTTTGTGGTGTAGGTCACAGATGCAACTCAGATCTGGCACTGCTGTGGCTGTGGTGTAGGCCAGCAGCTGTAGCTCCGATTAGACCCCTAGCCTGGGAACCTCCATATGCCGTGGGTGTGGCCCTAAAAAGTAAAAAAAGAAAAAGAAAATATATTGTTAATTGAAGGAATAAAGTTCAGTGAAAGAAAAAAAAACAAATACTCTTTCCTTATATAAAATCATGTGAGATGGGAGAACATATCTGTAAATGAGATGACCAACAAGGGATTAATCTCCAAAATATACAAATAGCTCATGCAGCTCAATATAAAAAAAAATTTAAAAATTTAAAAGAGCAGGAGTTCCCGTCATGGCTCAGCAGTTAGCGAACCTGACTAGCATCCATGAGGATGTGGTTCGATCCCTGGCCTTGCTCAGTGGGTTAAAGATCCAGCATTGCCGTGAACTGTGGTGTAGGTTGCAGATGCAGCTCGGATCCCGAGTTGCTGGGGGTGTGGTGTAGGCCAGCAGCTATAGCTCCGATTAGACCACTACCTGGTAACCTCCATATGCCTCGAGTGTGGCCCTAAAACAAAGACAAAAGACAAAAAAAATAAAATAAAATAAGCAGAAGACCTAAATAGACATTTCTCCAAAGAAGACCTACAGATGGCCAAAAAAGCACATCTCCAAAAAATGTTCAACATCACTATTATTAGAGAAATGCAAATCAAACCTACAATAAGGTATTACCTCATACTGCTCAGAATGGTCATCATCAAAAAGTCTACAAATAATAATAGATAGAGTGTAGAGAAAAGGGAACTCCTCCTACACCACTAGGTGGGAATGTAAATTGGCACAACCATTATGGAAAACAGTATGGAGGTTTCTCAAAAGACTAAAAATAGAACTACTATATGATCCAGCAATCCTACTCCTGGGCATATATCCAGAAAAGATAAAACTCTAATTTGAAAAGACTGATGCATACCAGTGTTTACAGCAGCACTACTTACAGTAATAGCCAAGACACGGAAGCAACCTAAATGTCCATCGAAAGAGGAAAGGACAAAGAAGATGAGGTACATATATATATGATGGAATACTACTCAGCCATGAAAAAGGATGAAATAATGCTATCTGCAGAAACATGGATGGACCTATAGATTATCATACTGAGTGAAATAAGTCAGACAAAGACAAATATCGTATGATAGCACTTGCAGGTGGAATCTAAAAAAAAATGATACCAATGAACCTATTTACAAAACAGAAGCAAACTTGCAGATTTCAAAAACAAATTTATGGTTACCCAAGGGGAAAGGTAGGAGGGATAAACCAGGATCTGGGGATTACCATATATACACTACTCTATATAAAATAAATAGTCACCAAGAACCTACTTTATAGCACAGGGAACTCTACTCAATATTCTGTAATAACCTATATGGGAAAAGAATCTAAAAAAGAAAGGATATATGTACATGCATAACTGAATCATTTTCCTATTCACCTGAAACTAACACAACATTGTAAATCAACTACACTCCAATATAAAATAAAAATTAAATTGAAAAAATAGTAAAGTCGATGACCAAAAAAATAGCGAGGAAATGGGCATTCCCATGGTAGCTCAGTGGTAACAATCCCTGACTAGTATCCATGAGGACATGAGTTCGATTCCTGCCCTCACTCAGTGAGTTAAGGGTCTGGCGTTGTTGCTCTGGTGTAGGTCAGCAGCTACAGCTCCAATTCGACCCCTAGCCTGGGAACTTCCAAATGCCACAGACACAGCCCTAAAAAGACAAAAAAAAAAAAAGTGACAGAATGGTATCAAGGTTCCTAATAACCTAGCTGAGTCTTTCTACTAAATTGTAAGCTCCATGAGAGAAGAGACTTGGTTTGCTTCATCAGGTATCTCCAGACACAAGCAGCTATTCAATAAATATTGGTTGAATGGATAAATGATAAATGGCAAATGAAAATTTATAAGCAACAATAATTCCTTTCCCTAAAAACCCAAATAGCACTTGCAACTTTCTGAACTCTGACAAATCATCAGAGGTAGAAGTGCAATCTGACGGTAAGGTTAACCAAGCAAAGACCACCAAGGCCAGAAAGGAGGCCTTCACCTAAGCAGAGGCTGAAATGAAAGCAATTTGGCCAAGTGGTACCTTTTTTGGTTTACTTATATAGAACCAGTTTTGAGAATTTCCAAGCATTAAAATACAAAAAGATTTGGAAACTCTTCCCAACCCCCAAAACAGAGTAGGTAGTCTCAGGTACATGGTACATGAAGTAGAACCCCCACTTTCAATGTAAAAATAAAGTCAGCTAAGGGAAACCAAACACTGACTTATAGCTCTCCAGGAAGCCTATACAATTGCCAATTTAAACTAGTCTAGACTTTCATTTATAAGGATGAAAAGACAATGGAAAATTACTAGATGTTATAAGGACAATCAGGAACTATAAAGGAGGCTAAGCAGGGCTCAATGAGATAAAGTCAAGGCAAGAGAGCAAAGAAAACATTATTTTTAATTCTAATAAATTAACCTCAGTGAGATTTAAGAGACTTAAAAGGATAAAGCAAGAAACACAGCTACTAAAAAGGTACAAAGAAGAAAGCACACTTGAAGGAAATTCCTGTTGTGGCTCAGTGGTTAATGAACTCAACGAGCATCCATGAAGATGTGGGTTTGATCCGTGGCCTTGCTCAGTGCGTTAAGGATCTGGTGTTGCCATAAGCTGTGGTGTAGGATGCAGATGCGGCTGGGATCCCACGTTGCTGTGGCTGTGGCATAGGCCAGCAGCTACAGCTCCAATTGGACCCCTAGCCTGGGAACCTCCATATGCCACGGTTGCAGCTCTTAAAAGATCAAAAAAAAAAAAAAAAGAAAAGCAAGCAAGCACACTTGGAAATAAAAATACAATGACATCAACTCAACAAAGAAAGAAATGAATGAAAAATGATGAAAACCGGCACCCGTAAATTTTTAAAAACAGTATAGTGAGGAGTTTACTTAGAATATAAAGGAGAAAAAGAAACTGAAATTAGATAAAAGATAAGATATAGGGAAAATCCAGAAGATACAATATCCAGTATAAGAGACTGGAGTGGATGGAAGAAGGGGTAATTAAAGAAATAATGGAGGAAAAAAAAATCCCTGAGATAAAATAGAGCTGAGACTTCAAAGTCTCACTAAAGGTCAGTAAGAACAATGAAACACATACCTAGACATATCCTGGTGAAAATTTCTCAATTCTATAAAGAAAAGGAAAAATTTACAGCTTTGGGCCATGAAAAATAAGCCACATACAAAGGAAAGAGATCCAGACTAACATCAAACATCCTAACCATAATATTAAATACTAAAATTAGGCAACAGAGCAGTATTTACAGAGTTCTGGAAAAATTTCACTTACATATGAAAACATAAGATAAGGCAGTTTTATTTTTTTTATTTATTTATTTTTGCTTTTTAGGGCCACATTTGCAGCATATGGAGGTTCCCAGGCTAGGGTCCAATCGGGGCTATAGACGCTGGCCTACACCACAGGCACAGCAATGCCAGATCCTTAACCCACTGAACAAGGCGAGGGATCAAACCTGCAACCTCATCGTTCCTAGTCGGATTCATTTCTGCTGTGTGAGCATACTTCTTATACACCTATTCTGAAAAACAATGAGTAGCGAATGTGCTCCAGTTGGATTGATAGTGAATTAGAAAAACGAATTTTATTTTTTTTTCTAGGGCCGCATCCATGGCACATGGAGGTTCCCAGACCAGGGGTCCAATCAGGGCTGAAGCCACCAGCTTGCGCCAAGGCCACAGCAATGCCAGATCCAAGCCATGTCTTCGACCTATACCACAGCTCTCGGCAACGCCGGATCCTCAACCCACCAAGCGAGGCCAGGGACTGAACCCGCAACTTCATGGTTCCTAGTCGGATTTGTTAACCACTGAGTTATGACGGGAACTCCGAAAAAGGAATTTTAAAAGACAATTGTGGTACAAAAAGAACAGTGGTGAGCAAGGTGGAGCTAAGTAATTGTCATAATGTACTTATAAAGATTGATGCATATTTTAAGAAAAGCTTCTTAAAATAAGAGATACATTAAAAACCATAATCCGGGAGTTTCCATTGTGGCTCAGCAGTAACGAGCCCAACTAGTATACACAGGACTAGACACCTGGCCTCGTTTAGTGGGTTAAGGATCCACATTGCTGTGGCTGTGGTGTAGGTTGGCTAGTACAATTCTGATGCAACCCCTAGCCTGGGAGCTTCCATATGCAACAAGTGCAACCCTAAAAATACAAAAAAAAAAAAGAAAAGAAAGCCCCCCAAACAAACAAAAATCCATAATCAATATGTTGAATAGTACAGAGAATTATAACCATTACCTTGTAATAACTTTTAATGGAGTATAATCTATAAAAATATTTAATCAGTATGCCGTACTCCTGAAACTAATATTGCAAATCAACTGTACATCAATTTAAAAAATCTGAAACTAAATTCCAAATTATTTTCCAGTATGAAACAATCAAATAAAAGTACACTAAAACTTTCAATCTGATTAGATGGGATCTTGATAGAGGTGATCATAAATTCTATTTTTTAATGCTGATAAACATAAGGTCAGGAGTTCCTGTTGTGGCTCAGTGGTTAACAAATCCGACTAGGAACCATGAGGTTGCAGGTTGGATCCCTGGCCTTGCTCAGTGGGTTAAGGATCTGGCGTTGCCGTGAGCTGTGGTGTAGCTTGCAGACGCAACTTGGGTCCCGCGTTGCTGTGGCTCTGGCGTAGGCCAGTGGCTACAGCTCCGATTCGACCCCCAGCCTGGGAACCTCCATATGCCGCGGCAGCGGCCCAAGAAATGGCAAAAGGACAAAAAAACAAAAACAGAAACAAACATAAGGTCAATCGGTTTATTAAAAAATAAGAGTAAATATACTATTTATACAACTAAAATGAGCTAATAACATTTATCAACTCTTTGATACTCAGGGAGTATTTTAAAGCTTTACATATATAATAATTCAATATACCTTGCAATAACACTATGAAGGAGAGGCAAGTACTATTATTATCCCAACTTAATTTATAGGAAACGAACTGAGGCACTTAAAGGAAACAAACTGAAGTCTTAAGTAGCTTGTCCAAGGTCACTTAGTCTGCAAATGGTGGAGTCGAGATACGTACCTAAGCAATGAGGCACCACAGCCTTCTCTACCACTATGTTCTACTACTGCCTTTCTCTCAAATAGTTAAAATTAGGGTACAGAACTTTCAAACCTCTTTAAGAAGAAACAATCAATCCAGCAAAAATCAAGGGGAAAAAAAGGTAGGAATGTATACAAACGGAAAAAATATAAAATAATACAGTATGAGTAAAGATCAAATATATTTGAATCTATATAATTATATGGAGATATGAAATATTATATTGTGGATAAAATGAAAATGAGGCAGACTAGTCAAGCATATTATGATTCTATTTATGCTAATATACTTTTATCTTTTATCTTATTTTATTTATTTATTTATTTATTTTTGTCTTTTCTAGGGCCGTACCCACGGCATATGGAGGTTCCCAGGTTAGGGGTCTCATCAGAGCTATAGCAGCTGGCCTACACCACAGCCACAGCAACGTAGGATCTGAGCCGCGTCTGCAACCTACACCACAGCTCACGGCCAACACCAGATCCTTAACCCACTGAGTGAGGCCAGGGATCAAACCTACAACCTCATGGTTCCTAGCTGGATTCGTTAACCACTGAGCCACAACAGGAACTCCTTTTACTTTATTTTTTGACTGTGGTCACAGCACACAAAAATTCTAGGGCCAGGGATGGAACCTGCACCACAGCAGTAATGCACTAGATCCTTAACCTGTTGAGAAACCAGGGAACTCCTAAACATATTTTATTTAGGGCCACACCCATGGCACATGGTTGAATTTCCTGGGCTAGGAGTCAAATCAGAGCTACAATTGGCAGCCTACACCACAGCCTCAGTCACACCAGATCTGAGCAGCATCTGAGACCTCACTGAG
This sequence comes from Phacochoerus africanus, assembly GCF_016906955.1. NCBI lineage: Eukaryota > Metazoa > Chordata > Mammalia > Artiodactyla > Suidae > Phacochoerus > Phacochoerus africanus. Next base: position 11,984,236 of record NC_062554.1, read on the forward strand.
CAAGGCCAGAGACTGAACCCACATCCCCATGGATACTAGTTGGGTTTGTTTCTGCTGAGCCACAATGGGAACTCCTAAACATTTATAATCTTCACATTTAGTCAGTTGTTTTAGATGGAGTGGATTACCAGAGAACAGACCCTTTACTTACTCTGCAATATTTAAACTTTTATAATAATCATATATAAGCTGAATAGGAGATCTTTTTTCTTTAAATGAAAAAGTGTAGATGCTATCACAAGCACCTATATTTTCTGAGCTGTGACTGGCACATAGCAGAGATTAAACATTTGTTAAATAAATGTACGGCTATCGCTAAGATTAAATTACTACCTATGTTTGTCAGATCACTATTATGATACGCAATTATGTATTTTTCAGTGCTTAAACACTCATATTTATTTCCCAACAGCACTCAGGCTGGCAAAGCTGGCAGACTGAGCATCAAATGTGTCCTCTGTCTATTCTGTTTGTTTGTTTTTGTTGTTGTTGCTGTTTTGTCTTTTGAGGGCTGTGCCCGTGGCATATGGAGGTTCCCGGGCTAGGGGTTGTGCCAGAGCTACAGTTGCTGGCCTATACCACAGCCATAGCAACACCAGATCCAAGCTGTGTCTGCGACCTACACCACAGCTTGTGGCAACGCCGGATCTTTAACCTACTGAGCAAGGCCAGAAATGAACCCGAAACCTCATGGTCTCTAGTCCCAGATTTGTTTCCGCTGTGCTATGACGGGAACTCCCCAAAACCACTTTCAATCAAACAAGACACACCATCAAAATATCTGATTGCAGGGAGTTCTCTTGTGGCACAGCAGTTGAAAGATCTGGCATTGTCACTGCAGTGGCTTGAGTTGCACATGGGAACTTCCACATGCCTGGGACACAGGAAAAAAAAATCTGATTTCAGAGAAGTTAAAATCTTTAAATATGCATTTTATTTTATTTTATTTTTATTTTAGTATTATTTTTTTTCTGGTCTTTTTGCTATTTCTTGGGCCGCTCCCGCGGCATATGGAGATTCCCAGGCTAGGGGTCCAATCGGAGCCGTAGCCACCGGCCTACGCCAGAGCCACAGCAACGTGGGATCCGAGCCGCGTCTGCAACCTACACCACAGCTCACGGCAACGCCGGATCGTCAACCCACTGAGCAAGGGCAGGGATCGAACCCGCAACCTCTTGGTTCCTAGTCGGATTCGTTAACCACTGCGCCACGACGGGAACTCCTAAATATGCATTTTATAATCACTGAAATATAGCAATTCTCATTATCAAAAACTCTAACAGCTATCTTTATAATGAGCTCTTAGTAAGTGCCAAGGACCCTGCTAAGAGTTTTCACATGTATTATCCCATACATTCTTCATGGAAACCCCAGGAGAAACCCCAGGAAACCCCATATCATCATTCTCATTTTACAGACAGGGAAACAAGGCAGAGAGAGGCTAAAGAAATCTATCCATAATTAAATTACTAATGAGTAGAGAGTTCAGGATTGTTACAAAGTAGTCTCACAACGCTATACATTCTGTCTTTTTTTTTTTTTGTCTTTTTGCCTCTTCTAGGGCCGCACCCACGGCATATGGAGGTTCCCAGGGTAGGGGTCTAATCGGAGCTGTAGCCGCCGGCCTACACCAGAGCCACAGCAACACAGGATCCGAGCCGCATCTGCGACCTACACCACAGCTCATGGCAACGCCAGATCCTTAACCCACTGAGCAAGGCCAGGGATCGAATCCAAAACCTCATGGTTCCTAGTCGGATTCATTAACCACTGTGCGATGGGAAGTCCTATACATTCTCTTAATTTGTCTTTTGTTTGTTTGTTGCATACCCCACAGCTACAGCAACACCAGATCCAAGCCACGTCTGCAACCTATACCACAGCTCACAGCAACGCCGGATCCTGAACCCACTGAGGGAGGCCAAGATCGAACCCGCAACCTAGCCAGATTTGTTGCCACTGTGCCACAATGGGAACTCTGGAACTACTCTTAATTTGTCTTTACTGCCTAGGACAGAGCAACCAGCCCCTTCAGAAGAGAACAAAATGGTCTGGCATTAAATTCTTAAGAGAAATCGCTCAAGAACCATACAGAATGCCTTGTTGCCAGATGAAGATCCGTGCTGCATGGTAAGCAACAGAGAGCCACTGGAGGGTTTTTCCAGGGATCTAATCTGACCCACACATGGAACTTGGAATATGTAAACGAGAAAATTAATAGCTTGCACATCCCTTAGGTAATCTTTCTGAATATCATCTCATGCATCATTAACCTGGGTGAGATCTCTGAATCCATTTGGAAGTGGCTTTAAAAGGACTGGACCACCTCTTTTGGCCAACCGCACATCTTACCCTCGAGTAGTCCGTGCTATTACAATCAGTTGCAAGGCTTTGGCCTGCAGCCTCATATGATGGATAATCACCACCTGCTTGCTCTCCACACCGCTATACATGAACTCCATTCTGTAGGTCTCTTCCATGATCTACAAGGAAAAGGTAAGCAACAATCAGTGAAGACATCCAACAGTCTTACTCGAGAGCACACAGAATTCCAGGTGCAACCAGATCTGAACAGAGGTTTTTTGTTTTCGTTTTTGTTTGGCTGCACCTGCAGCATGTGGAAGTTCCCAGACCAGGAACTGACCCCAGGCCAAAGCCGTAACCAGAGCCACAGCAGTGATGACGCCAGATCCTTAAGCTGCTGAGTCATGAGGGAACTCCAGAGGGTTTTTTTTTTTTTTTTGGTCTTTTTAGGGCTGCACTCGAGACATATGGAAGTTCCCAGGCTAGGGGTCAAATTTGAGCTGTAGCTTTTGGCCTATGCCACAGCCACAGCAAAGCCAGATTCAAGCCATGTCTGCAATCTACACATCTCATGGCAACGCTGGATCCTTTAACCCACAGGGACTGAACCCGTGTCCTCATGGATATTAGTCAGGTTCATTACCACTGAGCCATGACAAGAACTCCTAGAGGGTTTTTGTCTTTTAATGCCTATGCTTTAATTCTGAACTGAGATTTTTAAGTGCCTATGTTGAGAGACATTAGTATAACTTGAGAGAAATTAATATACGTGTGGAGAGAAATTAGTATAGTATGTCTGATGAAGAGAGAACAAATTATTGTGTCAATTAAAAAAACAAACTTTCATCTGGTAATATCTTAGTTAATGATTCGAAGACATGAATGTTTAACCGCTGATGACACTGTAAAGCACTGTAATGCTAAAGCAAAGTCACTGTGCTGTGGCAGCAAATGAATATATGCTACGTATGGAAATGAAATCCCCAGGAAAGTCCTTCAGAATTTAGCATCAGGAACCATTAACTACCTGTTAGTCATCCAGACTGTGCTGGGGGTCTGGTCTGTCAGAGGGATTTTAGGGAGGGCATCAATGCAGAAAACAACATCAGTGACCTCAGCTCAAGCCCAGTGCATGTTAAGCTCTTGCTGTCTTCTATTCAAACCAGCTTCTCCTCTCCAAATGATGCTTCTCTTTACCTTCTGTGCTTGCCTCCCTTTGCAGGCTCGGGAGTTAGAGAAATGACTCCAGGTTCTCCAACAACCGATGTTAAGATATATTACCTAATTACATGATGCCTCAATTTCCCTATCTGTAAATGCGGAAGAAACACACCACATCACAAAATCTAAAGGATTAAATGGGGCACGGAAGGTAACTGGCACACAGCAATGGTAGCTCCTTTCTCTCTTTCTTCCAAACTGCTGCTCCCTGGTCCCATCCCTCCCAACACGGCCCATCTGAGGAGCCAGAGTCATTACGATCTACTCCCCACAATAAGCCACACCACAGGTCTGTGAGGGAGTCTAGATTAGATGAGAGATCAAGCAGAGCAGGGAAAAGAAAACAGAATCTGGGCATCAGAGGATCTGAGCTTAAGTCTCCGACTTACTACCTATAGCTCTATGAATATAATTTTGCTGAGTATTAACTGCTTCATCTGTAAAATGGACTTAATTCTTATTCCTACCTAATGGGATTACTGTGAGGGTTAACTAAAACAGACTTGAAATCATCAGTGAATTGTAATTTAAGAATCACCATCATCATCATCTTCCTACTGCGTCATAATTAGGCCGGAAACCATGACCCAGAAGAGTTCGCCAAATCCCAATATCCAAGAATAAAGAGAAACTGCTCAAAATTAGAAGGAAATAAACTTAAGTTTATTTACTACTTGTTTGCTACTTATGAAAACAAACAAAAGTGCTACTTAATGAACTAAGGACAAACACAAGGATCTTTTAATATTCAAGAGATGGTTTAAAAAAAAGAGAGAGCTGTTACAGGCTAAAAATATAAACAACCTCATAATGAATTCAGCTGTATTCCAAGATGAAAGACTCAAGACAGTATTTATTAGATTTTCATATCTCTGAAATATAACCTAATAATATTCTTTCTAGAATATTCACAAAAGGATCTTAGAAATCAGGAAGGTTAAGGAACCTGCTCAGTATCACCCAGGAAATTAGAGGCACACGGAGGAACAGACCCCAAGTTCCTGACTCAAAAGCCATGGCTGTGTCTCCTACTTATGCTGCTTTTTGTACCACTAACTTCTTTCACGGACTGAAATGGGGAGGCCACAGCAGAGCCTGTGAAGGCCTCTAGCTCTCACTTAGATAATGCAATTCCTGGACAGAGATAGATATCTGAGATGAAGGTGTCAATGAGCTTACCTGCTTTGCTGCTGCTGAGGCCAAATCACTCTGCTTCAGATACAAAGGGGCAGCCACATTCCACAACTTCTCCTGCAAAGCCTAAGAAATCAGAAGACAGAACACAGAGGTCAAAAAGACTGCCATATCGCAACAGCTTCTCAGATCCACCTCTTAGAGTAATGAGAGTAAAACCAAAAATAAACAAATGGGGCCTAATTAAACTTAAAAGTTCCTGCACAGCAAAGGAAACCCTAAACAACACAAAAGGACAACCCACAGAATGGGAGAAAATCTTTGCAAGTGAATCGACTGACAAGGGATTAATTTCCAAAATTTATAAACACCTTCTGCAGCTCTATACCAAAAAAACAAACAACCCCATCCAAAAATAGGTAGAAGATCTAAACAGACAGTACTCCAAAGAAGACATACAGATGGCCGAGAAACACATGAAAAGATGTTCAACATTACTCATTAGAGAGATGCAAATCAAAACCACCAGCCAGAATGGCCATCATCCAAAAGTCTACAAACAAGAAGTGCTGGAGAGGGTGTGGAGGAAAAGGAACCCTAGTACACTGTTGGTGGGATTGTAAATTGGTGCAACCACTGTGGAAAACAGAATGGAGATTCCTCAGAAATCTAAACATAGAACTGCCATTTGATCCAGCAATCCCACTCCTGGGCATCTATCCAGAGAAAACCATGACTCGCAAAGACACACATACTCTGATGTTCATTGCAGCACTATTTGCAATAGCCAAGACATGGAAACAACCTCAATGTCCATCAACAGAGGAGTGGATCCAGAAGATGTGGTACATATACACAATGGAATATTACTCAGCCATTAAAAGGAATGAAATACCAGCATTTTTAGCAACATGGATGGACTTAGAAATTATCATGCTAAGTGAAAGCAGTCAGACAATGAGACACCAACATCAAATGCTTTCACTGACATGCGGAATCTGAAAAAAGGACAGCATGAACTTTGCAGAACAGATACTGACGCACAGACTTTGAAAAACTTATGGTCTCCCAAGGAGACAGTTTGGGGGGGGTGGGGGGATGCACTGGGGTTTTGGGTTGGAAATTCTATAAAATTGGATTGTGATGATCATTTTACAACTATAAATGTAATAAATTCATTGAGTAATAAAAAAATAAAGATAAAAAAGAAAGTCAACATAAAAAAAAAAGACTGCCATATCACTTGAGACTTAGGTATCTGTTTTGCTTTGAAAATTGACCGTGATCAGGACTTCCTCTCAATCTTATTTTAAGACAACAAGCCCTACCTATTATGGACAGAGAGGTGACCAATGGTTTGCCCAAATAACTCCTCCCCATTCAATTCTTTGCCCAAAGCCCCTCTGTCCCAGACCACAGCTTGCAAGTGGAATACAGAAGCCATAAAGCCAAACTACAGCCATGAAGGCCTCACCAGAATTTCAGGGAAGCCAGGCTTTGAGGCTCTGGGACCTCCTTGATCCCAGAGCCACTGGCCTACACCCCGACTGCCTAGAACCTACCTGCTTGACTTAGTTCTTATTTCTTTGCTCCACGCTCACTATCCTTTGAACAGTCCCATCACCTTACCAACATATACAAATAAGAAATCAAGAAGCTTTTCTAGATTCCTCCCTCTTTCAATTATATCTACTTTCAAAACTATCAATTAGAGCCACAGATTTTACCTTCCATCTCTCTCCTTGCATATCCATTCATCCGGCCATCTCATCTAAACCTCTGCTATGTTCTCTTATTTCCACAATCCTTCTTCTTCTTCTTCCTTTCTTTCTTTTTTTTTTTTTTTTGCTTTTTAGGGTCGCACCAGCAGCATATGAAGTTCCCAAGTTAGGGGTCGAATAGGAGCTTCAGCTGCCAGCCTACACCACAGCCACAGCCACATCTAGATCCGGAACGTATCTGTGACTTATACCACAGCTCACAGTAGCACCAGATCTTTGACCCACTGAGCAAGGCCAGGGGTCAAACCCGCATCCTCATGGATACTTGTCAGGTTCATTTCTGCTGTGCCACAACCAGAACTCCTTCACGGACCTTCTTAATTACAGACATAATCTAATAACATTATAGAACACCTAAAATAACACTGTCAAGCAGAAATATAACACAAGCTATGTATATAAATTTTTATTTTCTAGTAGCTACATTTTTAAAAGTAAAAAAAAAAGGTGAAATTAATTTTAACAACATAGTTTATTTAACCCAGTATATCCAAGATTTACCTTTCCACCATGCAATCAATATCTTAAAAATTATTAATGAGGGGAGTTCCCAACGTGGTGCCATGAAAGCGAATTGGACTAGGAACCATGAGGTTGCAGGTTCGATCCCTGGCCTCGCTCAGAGGGTTAAGGATTCGGCATTGCCGTGAGCTGTGGTGTAGGTCACAGATGTGGCTCGGATCCCACGTTGCTGTGGCTCTGGCGTAGGCTGGCAGCTACAGCTCCGATTCGACCCCTAGCCTGGGAACCTCCATATGCCGTGGCTGTGGCCTTAAAAAGACAAAAAAAAAAAAATTATTAATGAGATAGTTTACATTTTTTTCATACTAAGTCTAAGAAATCCAGGGTGTATTTTACACTTACAGCACACCTCAATTTGAACATTCCAAGTGCTCAACAGCCAAAGGCACCTATGACTACCGTTATTAGACACTGGCTGGTCTAAACTATAGATACAGAAATTTTTTAATTACCTAAATCTTACTACCACTAACAGAGTTGTTATTTTTGAATACTTGCTTCCAATCATTTCTTTTTTTTTTTTTTTTTGTCTTTTTGCTATTTCTTTGGGCTGCTTCCGCGGCATATGGAGGTTCCCAGGCCAGGGGTTGAATCGGAGCTGTAGCCACCGGCCTACGCCAGAGCCACAGCAACGTGGGATCCAAGCCGCGTCTGCAACCTACACCACAGCTCACGGCAACGCCGGATCCTTAACCCACTGAGCAAGGGCAGGGACCGAACCCGCAACCTCATGGTTCCTAGTCGGATTCGTTAACCACTGTGCCACAATGGGAACTCCCTCCCTTGGGTTTTTAAGTCGGGGTCCCTTACGTACCCTTCCACTCCATGAGTTGAGTAAAAAACATAGTTCTACATTCTTTTTAGGAATAATCTCTTTTCCTACTGAAAAAAAACGTGGATTCTTTTCAGAAGCCTTCTTGTATTCCTATGCAGAAGATAGCAAGCCAAGGAAGTAGAAAGAAGACCAACACTGACATGTCGCTCTAGACCCTAGACTCTAGACCCAGGGTTTCCACATACACTGCTCGCTGCCAATCCTTACCTGGGTAGAGTTGTTATTAGCCCTGTTTCGTTGGAGCTTGGAAAGGCCAAACAACTTTGCCAAGGGACATGAAGGAACTTTGAGGGGTGATGGAAAATATTCTCTAACTTAAATGGGGGAATGGTTACATAGGCACATACGTTTCAAAGAATCTATCTAGCTGAATAAGAGCTGTTTAAATCCCAACCAACTTCAGCGTACACACCTACCTTCACAAGCATACACACCTGCACAACCCTAAGCTCACGTATCTTACAGTGGCAAATAATTTGACTCTTCCATTTATTCTGACTGTAGCCAAATATCATTAGGAACTTTGAAGACTAACAACATTGAGAAATAAAGCTAAGATAAAGTTTTATCAGTGAGAAGGGTTCTCCTGAAGTCTAAGTCTAAATTTATAGCAGAACTCTGCGGCAGAGGCTGACAGCTATTGAGCCAGTTTAATGGATTTTCAACTCAGTGAACTGAAACAGCTTCTTGGGTACCAATTTCATGTGTCTATATACATATAATCTGACTATACAAAGTATGAAATGCCAGCAATTGGCCCTTTTAAGAGAAATAAAGTCAATCTTTGGCGAATTTGGCTTTGATCAAGTAAAAATTAGCATTAAAAAAATAATAATATGAAAGTTTATATAAGATCTTTGCTAATCAAATTACTTAAAAAGTTAAAATCCTTGACATTCTAATGAAAGCAGTTATCCAATCTGTTCTAACTATACAAATGATAAAAGAAGTTACCCAAATTAAAAAGTCAAATTCCAAATTATTTATTAGAGATAAATACAATTATACTGCAGAGTACATAATTTCTCCATTGCTAAGCAGTTGCATGAGACGATGTATTTTTCCACTTATGGCCTCAAACACTCTTGGATCCATTAAAGTGTACTCTTAGCATCACACTCATGAACAAAATGGATCAGAACCAACCTTGATGAGAAGAAGTTGACACCTAAGGTAGGTAGCAGAGAAGTCAGCTACTCCTGCCAATTCAGACTGAAGTTCTCCAAGTCTTTGCAGATCCCTGTAGTAAATAAAACCCCAAGCCAAACATAGAATAAGGATAATGACACCAATTAAAGATCATGTCAAAAGCATTTTACTATTTCATACCTAGTAAAATGGTCTAAATTTTTAAAATGGTAGCTCCCAGTGCTAAAGTGGTTATAATGAAACTGGTTCACTTACACTTTGATAGCAGCTTAAGTTGATATAATTCTTCTGCAAAGTAAAATCGTACTACATTATAAAAGTCACAAATATGGTCAAGTATTGTGATCTGTAGATTTATCCTGAGAAGTATTTATTTATTTATTTATTTTGTCTTTTTAGGGCTGAACCCACGGCATATGGAGGTTCCCAGGCTAGGGGTCCAATCGGAGCTGTAGCCACCGGCCTACGCCAGAGCCACAGCAACGCGGGATCCGAGCCGCGTCTGCAGCCTACACCGCAGCTCATGGCAACGCTGGATCGTTAACCCACTGAGCAAGGGCAGGGACCGAACCCGCAACCTCATGGTTCCTAGTCGGATTCGTTAACCACTGTGCCACGACGGGAACTCCCCCTGAGAAGTAATTCTAAGATAAATATTCAACAGAAATGAAATGCTTTACGCCCCACAATACTCATTGCTGTGTGGACCATTATAGTAAAACCCAGTAACTACTTAAATAGTCAATGGTAGAAGAATTATTAAATAAATTACTGTGCATCCAGTCTACAGAAGAGTCTACAACAACCACTAGAATATAACACGGTAATAAGGTATATGACCTCAACTATGTATAAGCTACATATTTATAAATCTGAAAAATACAGCAAACCGTTTTCTGGATCAAGGTATTTAGAGTGCTTCTTAGGGCCTTCTCCCAACTATGCTTTATTTTCCAAGTGTTTTATACAATGGACAAGTATGTTCTGTATCATCAGAAAAAAAAATTTAAGGTCTTACAGTGGACTCTGTTGGCTACCTACCCAGTCAGTCATTCTCCATTTCTTCCTTACTAAGTGAACCCCAATTTTGTTCAAAAGAAGGTGTCCCCAAGTGCAGTTCCAAGTAGAGTCTAACTGGACTTAGCCAATTAGTACATGTCATCTCCCTGGTTATGTGACCTCAGCTGGTCTCATCAGTCCTAATAGAAGGATTTACACTGAATACTTGAAGCAGGTCTGATGGGGTCTCTGAATCACTCACACATGCTCTCTTTCTGTGTTTCTACCTCCATCTCTCAGTAGACTGAACAACATTTTACAGCCCTGATTACCACTGGCAGCCATATGTTTCTTTTTTTTTTTTGTCTTTTTGCTATTTCTTGGGCCGCTCCCACGGCATATGGAGGTTCCCAGGCTAGGGGTCGAATCGGAGCTGTAGCCACCGGCCTACGCCAGAGCCACAGCAACTCGGGATCCGAGCCGCGTCTGCAACCTACACCACAGCTCACGGCAACGCCGGATCCTTAACCCACTGAGCAAGGGCAGGGACCGAACCCACAACCTCATGGTTCCTAGTCAGATTCGTTAACCACTGCACCACGACGGGAACTCCCATATGTTTCTATAAAAGAAACAAAAAAGCCTTTATAAAGCAAATGTTGAGGACAAGAAAAATTCCAAGACAGAGAGCAACTGGGTCCCCTTCGAAAGGCCTTTTTTCATATGAAGAGATAAATAGCCCCTTATAAGCTGCTTTGAGATAAGAGGTTTTCTAATACTTGCAATTAAAGCATCCTAACTGGATACAGGTATCGACAAGGTGATTGCAACCATATAAAACATAACTGTCTGTGGACAAGAAAATAAAAAGAGGCAAAGACAGATAAAACAGTTGAGTTGGGAGTTCCCATTGTGGTTCATCAGTATTCATGAGGATGTGGGTTAAATCCCTGGCCTCCCTCAGTGGATTAAGAATCCGGTGTTGCCATAAGCTGTGGTGTAGGCTGCAGATGCAGCTTGGATCTGGTGTTGTGGTGGCTGTGGTGTAGGCCAGCAGCTGTAGCTCCAATTCGACCCCTAGCCTGGGAACATCCATATGCCACAAGTGCAGCCCTAAAAAACAAAAAACAAAACAAAACAAGCTGTATTGGGAGCTGGGATTAGTGATTTTAAATGTTTAATTCCTCACATAGAAGATACATACTTAGCTAGTATGTACAGAACTCAAAGATACTAAACTGATGGAACTCAAAAGATAGTAAAAGATATCCAATTAAAGTAATCCACTTTCCTATACCTATTGTGCTGGTAACCAGTACACCCTTTCCAGAGGCAACCAGCATTACCAGTTTCTTTTAAATTCTTTTGGAAATGTCCTCTATATCTACAAAAGTAACGTTTTCCTTTTCTTTCTTTTTGGGTGAGAGAGAGAGAGAGAAGAGAGGAGAGGAGAGGGGGAGAGGGGGAGAGGGAGAGAGGGAGAGAGGGGAGAGAGGGAGAGAGGGAGAGAGGGAGAGAGAGGGAGAGAGAGAGGGAGAGAGAGGGAGAGAGAGGGAGAGAGAGGGAGAGAGAGGGAGAGAGAGGGAGAGAGAGTGTGTGTGTGTACGAGACCCAACAATTCAACTTTCATAGAATTGGTAGAAAGCTGCCTTGTTTTTTAATAGAAGCATCAAAATTTCATACAGAAACAATAACTGTGGGAAACCTAAAGATATGGCTCATGAAGGAAGTTAACTGTTTCAGGGCTGGCATAATATATCAGGTTTCACAGCAGCCTGTACAAAATTATCCATTGGACTAAGCTCCTCCCTCTAATCTCAGGTAAGTTTCTCAGTAGCTAACACGGCCTCCAGAGGACCTTGATACCAGAATGAAAATGCCTTGGAAATGTACAAAAAGAGAATTATTCTGAAAGTGACTGAAGAAATTGGGGTCTGTGGCTTATATACCAGTCTCTTTTTAGTTTCGGTGATTTGAACTGATCCTCGAGCTTACTCTTTTGTGGAAACCCAGCAAATAAAAGGCAAGACCTGGTACTAGCTAATCACATGTGTAAAATGCTATTTTGGTGGCCAGACGGTCTCTCCCTTTCCCACCACTGATGTCTGTCTTACAAAAGACAGCCCTGAATCATTCTACTCCTGAACCATCTAATCTCCAAAAAGATGCTGCCTTCTGTTACATTACAGAGAACACAGACCAGCTGACTATACATTAGCTGACTGCCCCCAGGTGTTAAGTCATTCGACCACCCTTGCAATGCAGCAACTGTTGTGAATTGCACAGAGCAGGATGCAACCCAACCAGCCACAAGAAGCCTGAACTACTGTACAAAGACAGAAACGTGCTAGCTGCGCAGCAAAATGCTGTGTCCCAGTGTTTCTTCTCTACCTCTTTATGCCCACAATCCTCAGGAAGCCATGAGGATTGGCTTAGATCCATCAGGAAACCATGAGGATGTGGTTTAGATCCATCAGGAGACTCTTTAATGAAAAAGGTACCAAGAGCACCTTCTGTGTGCACTGTACTAGGTGTGCCAGGTGTTCCCTTATATGAGCTCGTTTAATCCTCACAACATGGACTGCGATTACAGGTATACTTCGCAAACTGTGTGATTGCAGACCACCACAAAAAAAGGAAATGTTACAATAGAGGCATACAAATGTTTTAGTTTCCCAGTGCGTATAAAAGTCATGCTGGAGTTCCCATCGTGGCTCAGCAGGTAACGAACCCAACTAGTATCCATGAGGACGCGGGTTTGATCCCTGGCCTCACTCAGTGGGTTAAGGATAACGCATTGCCATGAGCTGTGGTGAAGGGTGCAGATGCGGCTTGGATCTGGCATTGCTGTGGCTGTGGTGCAGACCAGCAGCTGTAGCTCTAATTTGATCCCTAGCCTGGGAACCTCCATAGGCCACAGGTATGGCCCTAAAAAGACAAAAAAAAAAAAAAAAGTCTACAGGGAGTTCCCTGGTGGCTCAATGGCTTAAGGATACAGTGTTGTCACCGCCATGGCACAGGTTTTATTCCTGACCCTGGAACTCCCAAATGCCACAAACATAAAAAGTTAATTAATTAAAAAAAATAAAGAAAAGGAGTTCCTGTTGTGGCACAGCAGAAACGAATCCAACTAGTACCCATGAGAATGTGTGTTTAGATCCGTGGCCCCACTCAGTGGGTAAGGATCCAGCTATGGAGTAGGTAACAGACGTAGCTTGGATCCCACATTGCCATGGCTGTGGCATGTGCTTCCAGCTGTAACTCTGAATTGACCCCTAGCCTGTGAACTTCTATATGTCACAGGTGCAGCCCTAAAAAGAAAAAAAAAAAAGAAAAGAAAAGAAAGAAAAGTCTACAAATAATAAATGCTGGCTAGGGTGTGGAGAAAACAGAACTTCTCCTACACTGCTGGCGGGAGTACAACCAGTATGGAAAACAGTATGGAAGTTCCTTAAAAGACTAAAAATAGAACTCTATCTGGAAAAGATAAAACTCTTTTTTTTTTTGTCTTTTTCTAGGGCTGCACCCAAGGCATATGGAGGTTCCCAGTCTAGGAGTCTAATCAGAGCTGTGGCCGCCGAGGGATCCTAGCCACGTATGCGACCTACACCACATCTCATGGTAACACCGTATCCTTAATCCACTGATCGAGGCTAGGGATCGAACCTGCAACCTCATGGTTCCTAGTCGGATTGTTAACCACTGAGCCATAATGGGAACTCTGAAAAGATAAAAACTCTAATTTGAAAAGCTACATGCAGCCAATGTTGACTGCAGCACCATTTACAATAGCCAAGATATGTTGTGAGCCATGCAGAAAGTCCAACAATAGTCAAGATATGGAAGCAACCTAAATGTCCATCGATAGAGGAATGGTTAATGCAGATGTAGTACATATATACAGTGGAATATTACTCAGCCATAAGAAGTAATGAAATAATGCCATTTGCAGCAACATGGATGGATGTAGAAATTATCATACTAGGTGAAGTTAGTAAAAGACAAACATCATATGATATCACTTTCATGTGGAATCTAAAAAAAAGATACAAATGAACTTATTTATAAAACAAACTTATTCATAGAAACAGAAAACAAACTCATGGTTACCACAGAGGAAAGGAGAGGGGGATAAATTAGGACTTCAGGTTTAGCAAATTCAAACTACTATATATAAAATAAACAACAAGGTCCTGCTGTAATAACAGGGAACTATATTTGATATCTTCTAATAAAATACACTGGGAAATAATCTGAAAATCAACAATACTTCAATTTAAGTAAATAAATGAATAACAATTTAAAAAATTAACCCAAAGATTTGTTTCATGTCTTAGTTTTATCACTTCCTAGACTATGATCTTGGATCCCAACTCCTTCATCTGGGAATAGAGGGTACTATAGGGCTCATAAGACTGCTGTGACGATCAGTATATGTGGAAAGCATGTTTATGTTTATGGTTTCCTTTGCTGTGCAAAAGCTTTTAAGTTTAATTAAGTACTATTTGTTTACATTTTATTTCCATTACTCTAGGAGATGGACCCAAAAATAAGTTGCTGAGATTTATGTAAAAGAGCATTCTGCCAATGTTTTCCTCTAGGAGTTTTAGAATATTCGGTTATTACATTTAGGTCTTTAATCCACTTTGATTTATTTTTGTATATGGTATTTGAGAATATTCTAATTTCATTTTTTTTACACAGCTGTCCAGTTTTCCCACCACTTGCTGAAGAAACTGTCTTTTCTCTACTGTATATTCTCGCTTCTTTTGTCATAAATTAACTGACCATAATAAGTGCATGGGTTTGTTTCTAGGCTTTCGATCCTGTCCCATTGATCCACATTTCTATTTTTGTGACAGTACCATGCTGTTTTGATTCCTGTAGCTTTGTAGTATTGTCTGAGGCCAGGGAGAATGATCCCTCAACTCAGTTCTTCTTTTGCAAGATTATTTTGGCTTTTTGGGGCTTTTTGTGTTTCTATAAAAATTTTAAAAGTTTTGGTTGCTTTTGTGAAAAATGCCATTGGTAATTTTACAGGGATTGCATTGAATATATAGGCTGCCCTGGGTAGTATGATATTTTTTTTTGTCTTTTGTCTTTTTTGTTGTTGTTGTTGTTGTTTCTTGGGCCGCTCCCGCGGCATATGGAGGTTCCCAGGCTAGGGGTTGAATCGGAGCTGTAGCCACCGGCCTACGCCAGAGCCACAGCAATTCGGGATCCGAGCTGCGTCTGCAACCTACACCACAGCTCACGGCAACGCCGGATCCTTAACCCACTGAGCAAGGGCAGGGACCAAACCCAGCAACCTCATGGTTCCTAGTCGGATTCGTTAACCACTGTGCCACGACGGGAACTCCGTATGATAATTTTAACAATGTTGATTCTTCCAATCTTTCCCTATGTGTGTGTCTTCAATTTCTTTCATCAGCATCTTATAGTTTTCAGAGTACAGCTTTTGCTCCCTAGGTATTATTCCTAGGTATTTTGATGTTATGATAAATGAGACTGTTTCCTTAATTTCTTTCTGATATTTCATTCTTAATGTATAAAAATACAAACAATTTATGTATATTAATTTTGTATCCTGCAACGTTACTGAATTCACTGATGAGTTCTAACAGTATTCTGATGGCATCTGTAAGGCTTTCTATGTACGGTATTACGTCATCTGCAAACAGTGACAGTTTTACTTCTTCCTTTCCAATTTGGCTTCCCTTTATTGCCTTCTCTGATTGCTGTGGCTAGGACTTCCAAAAAGTGGCAAGTGTGAGCATTCTTTTTTTTTGTTTGTTTTGCTTTTTAGGGCCACATCTGCAGCTATGGAAGTTCCCAGGGTAGGGGTTAAATCGGAGCTACAGCTGCCAGCCTGCACCATAGCCACAGCCACACCAGATCCGAGCCTTGTCTGCAACCTACACCATGGCAACGTCAGATCCTTAACCCACTGAGCAAGGCCAGGGATCAAACCTGCATGCTCATGGATACTAGTCAGATTTGTTTCACTGCACCACAATGGGAAATCCCAAGAGTGAGCATTCTTGTCTTATTCCTATCTCAGAGGAAATGCTTTCAGCTTTTCACCACTGAATATGATGTCAGCTGTGGGTTTGTCATAGATATCTTCATTATGTTGAAGTAGGTTCCCTCTATGCCTACTTTCTGGAGAGTTTTTATCATAAATGGATGTTGACTTTTATCAAAAGTTTTTGCATTTATTGAGATGATCAGATGGTTTTTATTCTTCAGTTAATGTGGTATATCGTATTGATCAATCTGTGGATACTAAAAAATTCTTGCATTCCTGGGTTAAATCCCACTTGATCACGGTGTATGATTCTTTTAAGATATTGTTCCAGGAGTTCCCGTCATGGCACAGTGGTTAACGAATCTGACTAGGAACCATGAGGTTGAGGGCTTGATCCCTGGCCTTGCTCAGTGGGTTAAGGATCCGGTGTTGCTGTGAGCTGTGCTGTAGGTTGTAGACGTGGCTTGGATCCTATGTTGCTATGACTCTGGCGTAGGCCGTGGGAAGCGGCCCTAGAAAAGACAAAAAAAAAGAAAAAAAGATATTGTTCCATTTAGTTTGCTAATATTTGTTGGGGATTTTTGCATCTATGTTCATCAGTGATCCTGGCCTGTAATTTTTTGTGTGTGATTATCTTTAGTTTTGGTATCAGAGTGATAGTGGCCTCATCGAATGAGTTCAGAAGACTGGTTTCCTCTGCAATTTTTTGGAATAGTTTCAGAAGGATAAGTGTTAACCCTTCTCTAAATGTCTGGTAGATTTCACCATGAAGCCATGTGGCTTTGTGCTTTTGTTTGTTGGGAGTTTCTAAATTAATGATTCAATTTCAGTAACCTTAATTAGTCAGTTTATATTTTCTATTTCTTCCTGGTTCGGTCTTAGGAGATTGCATCTTTCTAGGGATTTGTCTATTTCTACTAGGTTGTCCATTTTATTGGTATATACTTGCTCATGGTGGTCTCTTATGGTCCTTCGTATTTCTCTTGTGTTGGAAGCTTTAACTTCTTTATACATATTTTTTAATGATTTTTTTTCCATTATAGCTGGTTTTCAGTGTTCTGCCAATTTTCTACTATATAACAAGGTGACCCAGTCACACATACATATATACATTCTTCTTCTCACATTATTATCCTCCATCATGAGTGTCTAGATACAGTTCCCAGTGTTATAAAGCAGGAATAACTTCTTTACTTCTGATTTCATTCTCTTGGGCCCTCTTTTTTTGATAAGTCTGGCTAAAGGTCTATCAATTTTGCTTATCTTCTCAAAGAATTAGCTTTTGGTTTCACTGATCTTGTCTATTTTATCTTTTAGTGTATTTTTCATTTTTTTCTGCTCTGATCTTTATGATCTCCTTCCTTCTACTAACTTTGGGTTTTTTTTCCCCATTATTCTTCCTCTAGTTAGTTTAGGTATAAGGTTAGGTTGTTTATTTGCTACTTTTCTTACTTCCCGAGGTAGGCTTGTCTGGCTATAAACTTCCTTCTTGGAACTGCTTTTGTTGCATCCCATAGGTGTTGGATTTTCATATTTTCATTTTCATTTGTCTCTAGGTATGTTTTAATTTTCTCTTTGATTTGAAACATGTCTTTGGATTTTAAATCTCACCACACTAGATGGCTCATGTCATACAAACTGTTTTATCAGAAACAGGCAGTGTGACCAGATGGAAGGACTAGAAAGACCTATGTTCTAGCCCAGAACTTTGCTGTTCCTTGTCTTTGATAGTCTTTTCTCTTCTTAACTTAATTTCTATTTATTCTTCTGGTCACTGCTTAAACCATGAAAGGAAGGGCTGAGTGCCCCTTTCTGTTTTTCTAGAAAATCCTGTATTTACTCTCTGGTGTGGAAAGCACGATACTGCATTTTCTGTTTCCCTATTTCCCCTTGTAGGCTGTAAGATACCTTGTAGTAGACTAGGTCTTGCCAAGCAGAATGACTGGCATACAATGGGTGCTGAAAAACCATAAAACAAATGAATGAACCCAAGCTCCCTCACTCACTGTAAAAACTGGATAATTTTCATGGGATTGTTTTCAAGTTCAGTGAAATAACATATATAAAACACTTGTAAGAGTGGGTACATAGTGGGCACTTAATACACACCAGCTCTTGCTATGATGAAGGATAGCAGAGCCTTCAGAAGATCAAATCCATCCCACTGAAGGTAGGGTACGACCAGAAGAAAACGCCATCTATAAAAATCTTAAAAGTCTCCATTCTGGTTAAGCCATCATAACTAGAGTTTTTTGTTTGTTTGTTTAGGGCCGCACCTACGGCATATGGAGGTTCCCAGACTAGGGGTCCAATCGGAGCTACAGCTGCCTGCCTACACCACAGCCACAGCAATGCCAGATCCAAGCCACGTCTGCGACCTACACCACAGCTCACAGCAACGCTGGATCCTTAACCCACTGAGCGAGGCCAGGGATTGAACCCGAAACCTCATGGTTCCTAGTTGGATTTGTTTCTGCTGCACCATGACGGGAACTCCATAACTAGAGTTTTTAGCAAATATTCATTAAAGTGATATAAGTCACCCAAAGTAAGTGGTGAAAACAAAGCAGTTATGACAAGTTCTAAAAACAAACCAAAAAATTTCTCCTCTGCGGCCCTCACTGAACTGTATCGGAGAAGTGAAATCTCAGTTGGGATATATGGCTGCTTCGACGACAACAGCGGGCAACGTGGAAGACGGTGAAGGTCGTTTGTTTGATACTAGCACTAACACGGAAATGGCCAGACTCCTAATCAGAGAAACTTGTGTATGAAATGATGACTAACATTTCACTTTTCAACAGCTATGGAAGATGCAAATTCTTTTTTATTTATTTATTTATTTATTTATTTTTTGGCCACATTCATGGCATACAGCAGTTCCCTGGCCAGGGATAGACTCTGAACCGCAGCTATAACCTATGCAGCAGCTGCGGCAATGCTGTATCCTTAACCTACTAGGCCAGGCCAAGAATCGAACTCACACTGATGTGAAGACAATCTCAGATTCTTAACCTGCTGCACCCACAGCAGGAATTCCCAGAAAATGTAAATTCTAAAGAACCTCAGGGGTTATCTGATCTGATCTCCAGTGGTACACCAATCCCCTTCCCACTGCTGCATACTACAGAGCATCAATTTTAGAGCCTAAGGAAGCTAGATTAAAATCCCGGTTCTGGAGTTCCCGTCGTGGCGCAGTGGTTAACGAATCCGACTAGGAACCATGAGGTTGCGGGTTTGGTCCCTGCCCTTGCTCAGTGGGTTAACGATCCAGCGTTGCCGTGAGCTGTGGTGTAGGTTGCAGACGCGGCTCGGATCCCGAATTGCTGTGGCTCTGGCGTAGGCCGGTGGCTACAGCTCCGATTCAACCCCTAGCCTGGGAACCTCCATATGCCGTGGGAGCGGCCCAAGAAATAGCAACAGCAACAACAACAACTACAACAATAAAAGACAAAAAAAATAAATAAATAAAATCCTGGTTCTGCTACCTTCCCAAATTTCCATTTCTTATTTCTGCAGCAATGCCTGTAAAACACAGTAAGTCATCGACTTCTGTTGCACTGTGTGCTTTCCCTTTCTGGATCTTCTCCCATCCTGGCCACCTTGCTCAGAATGCACTTAACTAGAAACACAGTGCCCAGGACTGACCACAGCACCAGAACAGTGTCTGACCAGCAGAGACTACAGCAAGACCATCACCTCATAAAACCCAGATCATGAGAGTGACTCAAACCAGGGTGTCTGCAAACACCTATTAGCACTGCAGCTAATAACCAAATGGGCCTGCTTTCATGCATTTTATACTTTCTTAGTGCCAAACGGATAGAAAACTAACATGGACAAAACTTAAGTGTTTATTTAGGTGGGGCTGAGTCTGTGGGGCTTATTGTCCTGGGCTCAGTGCCAACGACTTCAGTAGTGGCCTCTAAATTAATCACCTTGGTGAGGGAGCAGATGAGGAAGAAAATGGGATTGAGGCATCGCTTCAGGGTCAGCAAACTTCTTCTGTAAAGGGTCAGATGTAAATATTTTAGGCTTTGCAATCCATACAGTTTCTGTGGCAACCACTCAATTCTGTCACTGCAGCATGAAAGCAGTCACAGACAGTAGCTAAACGAATGAGTGTGGCTGCGTTTCAATCAAACCTCATTTATAAAAGCAGATAGATCCTGCCTTTGCTAAGGGCAAAAGAGTTTCATTTCTTTGCAAATCATTCGGGATATTCTAATAGGGTCTGTCCGAATCTGCTGATTGTTCTGGCTATCCTTCCCTTCTTCCTCAGTAGCAGTCACCAAGTGTTAACTAAGCACTGATGAGGCAAAGGCTACTTGATGCAGAAGATGGAGAAACAAAAAAGAATGAGTCTAGGTCATCAGCCATCTCAGCTCCATATGTCTAAGAGAAAGAATTAATCCTTCCCTCTGTTTAAGCCACTGTTACTTCCTATTTTCTACAACCCAGCCTAACTAAAATATAAGATAGGAAAAACTGAAAAAAACCTCTTTGTAACTCTTTCGAGTTTTGTGCTAATCATCAATCTGGTCATGAACACAAAGCTTTTCTTTGCAATACGCTTAAACCACAACCCAATCCAAGTAAGAACATCACAAAATCACGTGTGAGTGTAGGTCAACAGTGAGAAAAACTAGCCCAGAATCAACGCTGGAAATCAAAAGGGTCAGGCCAAGCATGACAAAGTTAACTCTGTCAAGGAAATGGGTGATCAATCGCCTCACCTGATAGTGAACTCTAGCAGCTCCTGGGTTCCCTGAGGGTCCAGGTGCTGAAGACTGTACACCCTTTCAAGACTCTGCTGCAGGAACTGATGGGATGGGTCCTCATGAGGCGTGATATTGGGAGAAAGAGCGGACGACACTAGTTTTCTACCTGGTAACTAAGCAAACACAGTGGGGTTTTAGCGTCAACAAATTCAGTGGCTCAGCTTTTGGTAACATCAAAGAAACCAAGAAAAAAATGTGAGCCAAACAAAACAAAAAGGAAAAAAAGGCTACATAAATCTGTAAATAACATCTTTCTCCTTCCCCAGCTCCAACGAGAGAGAGGGAAAGAGAGAAAGAAAGTGAACATGGTCTACTCAATACAGCCACAAGCTGGAAGAAGAAAAAGAAAAGTGGAGTTCCTGTCATGGCTCAGCAGAAACGCATATGACTAGTATGAGGACGCGGGTTTGATCCCTGGCCTCGCTCAGGGGGTTAAAGGATCAAGCACTGCCGTGAGCTGTGGTGTTGCAGACGCGGCTTGGATCTAGCATTGCTGTGGCTGTGTCTCTGACTGGACCCCTAGCTTGGGAACCTCCATATGCTGCAGATGCGACCCTAAAAATAATAAAACAAAACGAGAGAGAGAGAAGGAAAGGAGAGCAAAAAGGATTTCACTTTTTTTTTTTTTTTTTTTTTTTGCCATGTCTGCAGCATTTGGAAATTCCTGGGCCAGGGATCAAGCTGCTGCAGTGAACACACTGGATCCTTAATCCACTGTAAGAGAAGTCCAGAATTTCACCTTTTGTTTTGTTTTTTTTAGGCCTGCACCCAAGGCATTAGGAAGTTCCCAGGCTAGGGGTCGAAGCGGAGGTGTAGCCCCCGGCCTATGCCAAAGCCACAGCCACGCCAGATCCGAGCCATGTCTGCGACCTACATCACAGCTCATAGCAATGTGGGATCCTTAATCCACTGAGCGAGGCCAGGGATCAAAGCTGTGTCCTTATGGATGTTAGTCAGATTCGTTTCTGCTGAGCAACAATGGGAACTCCCAAGATTTCACTTTTAACTTTGTATCTTCTATACAGTTTAAATTTTCTAACCATGTACATATATTATATTAGATAAAGTCATTTACACTTATTAAGTAGGGATGAGTAAATACAAATAAGGAACTTAGAAAAATGCCTGCATAAAGGATTCAGTGTGTGCTTGCTATTACTATCATTATAATTCATTACAAATTTTTTTCTTTCTGTATCTCTAAGCTTTAAAAATAATAAAAATTTTGGGAGTTCCCATTGTGGTGCAGCGGAAACGAATCCAACCAGTATCCTTAAGGATTCAGGTTAGATCCCTGACCTTGCTCAGTGGGTTAAGGATCTGGTGTTGGCATAAGTAGGTGGTGTAGGTAGCAGACAGACTTCAGATCCCACGTGGCTATGGCCAGCAACTGCAGCTCTGATTTGACCCCTAGCCTGGGAACTACCATATGCTGTAGGTTTGGCCCTAAAAAAGCAATATAAATATAAATTTTGGAGTTCCCTGATGGCCTAGCAGTTAAGAATGCAGCATTGTCACTGCTGTGGCTTGGGTTCAGGTCCTGGACCAGGAACTTCTGAATGCTGTGGGCAGGGCCTAAATAAATAAATAAATATTATTATTAAAAAATAAATTTGAGAATCATAGCTTCACGTAATATAACATGATCTGATCTTTGATTTGAAATATATTGTTCCAGATTCCTTCTTTTTGCCTAATACAACATAATTAATAACCCAGGATATTAAAAATGAATTGCCTTAAAAGGTAAGGAAGGAGTTCCAGTTGTGGCTCAGTGGTAACAAATCATGTGGATTCAGGTTCGATTCCTGGTCCCGCTCAGTGGGTTAAGAATCCTGCATTGCATTGAGCTGTGCTGTAGGTCGAAGATGAGGCTCCAGATCTGGCCTTGCTGTGGCTGTGGTGTACGCCAGCAGCTGAAGCTCTGATTCAACCCCTAGCCTGGGAACTTCCATATGCTGCACCTGCGGCCCTAAAAAAGGGGGGAAAAAAAAGGATACAGAGAAGCAAAAGTGCAAAACAATAGGAGAGCCCAAGAATGAATGAATATGTTTTCAGAGACTATACAGCTAGCTTTCTACTATTTAACAACCACAAAGGACTGAAAATCAAAACAAAATAGAACAAAACAAAACAAAAAAGACAAAAGATGTTTTCAACATACCCTCAAGGCAGGAACAAGATGAGAAAGACTGTCTCGGAGGTAAGCATAGTGCCTGAAGGTATGATCGGAGAACAATGCTGGCATTGTTGGACATGTTTTAGCAGCATTGAAAATAAGAACCAAAACTGCAATGTCTGATGGATAAGTGGGTTAAGTAAACCTGGAGACATAAAAGGTTGAGCCTGGACAGTATTTGGTGCCTCTACTTCCCGACCTCTCAATTCCCATTAAATAACTATCGTTTTCTAACAAAGAAACACAAATTCAAGAAATACATTATCCCGCTCCGAATTACTCCAATTACTCATCCAATTATCAAAAAAAAAAGGTCTGCTGTTGTTGTTTTTTAACGGCCACACCTGTGGTACGTGGAAGTTCCTAGACTAGGGGTCAAATCTGAGCTGCAGCTAAGGCCGATGCTGCAGCCATGGCAACATCAGATCCCAGTCGGATCCTTAACCCATTGAGCTAAGCCAGGGATCGAACTGGCATCCTCCAGAGACAGTTAATGTCAGGTCCTTAACTTACTAAGCCACAACAGGACCTCAAAAAGGTTTTTTAAAATAATGCCTGCTGCTGAGAATATAAATAATCAAATAGAAACTTTTGATATATTGCCAACTTAAGTACATACTGGCACAATCCTCTGAAAAACAGTTTGATACCAGACAGGAAGAGTCTTGGGAATGTATAATAATTCCACATCTCAAAATCAAACCACAGAATCATTTGTGATAGCAAATAATCACAAACAACCTAAATGTCCAAAACCAGAAGAATGATTACACAACTTCTGTTTCATCTACTTAATGGAGTATTACATAACCATTAAAAATTGTATTTATAAAAGACTCTTTTTTTGGTCACACCAATAACATGTGGAAGTTTCTGGGCCAGAGATCAATTCCATGCTACAGAAGTGACCCCAGCTGCTGCCATGACGATGCTGGATCCTTAACCCACTGAGCCACAGGGGAGCTCCTATAAAAGACCTTTAATATTATATCATAAGCATTTTGTCATAAGTGAAAAAAGCAGGCTCTATATGTAGAGAATATGACAGCAGCTATCTATCATCAAATATTTGCCTGATAAAATGAAATGTTAAAAAAAATAAAAAGGAGCTCCCATTGCGGCTAGAAGTGTTAAGAACCAAACTAGTATCCATGAGGATTCGGGTTCGATCCCTGGCCTTGCTCAATGGTTTAAGGATTCAGCACTGCCATGAGCTGCAGTGTAGGTTGCAGACTCGGCTCAGATCTGGCATTGCTGTGGCTGTGGTATAGGCCAGCAGCTGCAGCTCCAATTTGAACGCTAGCCTGGGAACTTCCATATGCCACAGGTAAGGCCATAAAAAGAAAAAAAAATTTTAATTAAAAAAATAACAAGAGTTCCCACTGTGGCGTAGAGTGGGTTAACAACCCAGCATTGCTATATCTGTGGCAGAGGTCACAGGTATAGCTCAGATTCAGTTCCTGGCCTGGGAACTTTCATATGCCACAGATACAGATGAAAAAGGAAAAAGGAGTTACTCATCGTGGCACAGTGGTTAATGAATCCGACTAGGAACTATGAAGTTGTGAGTTCAATCCCTGGCCTTGCTCAGTGGGTTAAGGATCCAGCGTTGCTGTGGCTGTGGTGTAGGCCAACAGCAACAGCTCTGATTAGACCCCTAGCCTGGGAACTTCCATATACCATGGGAAGCGGCCCTAGAAAAGGAAAAAAGACAAAAGAAAAAGGAAAAAGAAACCCACAAAATTCCAAACCCAAGCTTTTAAAAAGGGAGAAGGAAACACGTCAAAACATTAACTGTAGGAGTTCCCTGGTGGCCAAGCAGTGAAGAACATGGTTTTGTCACTATTGTGCCTGGGGTTTGATCCCTGGCCAAGGAACTTCTGTATGACGAGGGCATGGACAAAAGAAACTTGACTGTCAATTATTGTGAATAGTATGATTCTGGGTACTAAATATGAAATTTCTTCTATTTTAAAATTGTTTCTATGTATATTAATTTTATAACAGAGGGAAAATCAGAAATTAAAAGACATACCTTCCAATCTTCTGCATGTATCCCTATGGCAAAGCCTGCTATTTGCCTACCTAATATCCACTGTTCCCTTGTCTTCACTAATAGAATACTGATTTTATTCCAAATATCCTCTGACTTCCTGATTAGAACCCAGACCTGATGACTGGAGTTCTAGCAACAATTCTGGACAACTGAAAATGGCAGGAGAGAAAAACAGAAGGGGCCTGGATTACCAAGAATAGTGTAGAGCTGCTATACCAGCACCAGACTCCTTACCTCAAGACCTCTTTTATGTCAGGGGAAAAAAATTCTAATTAATATTGATTCTACATTTGGGGCCAGTCTCTGTCACTTACATACTTCTTAAATAACACAATGTTCCAACTACCCCGAAAAATACATTAACATAATATGCTTCCAAAAGTGTTTACCTTTTTTTTTTTCAGGCCACTTTAATATGTCCTGGGGAATGTGTAACAGCACGTATCCCAAGAGTCCTTCTCTGAGGAGCCAAATTTCAAATAATCATAGTATTGCAGGGATTTTTTGTTTTTGTTTTTGTCTTTTTTCCTTTTCTGAGGCTGCTTCCTGCGGCATATGGAGATTCCCAGACTAGGGCTCAAATCAGAGCTGTAGCCACCGGCCTTCGCCACAGCCACAGCAACGCCAGATCCGAGCCGTGTCTGCGACCTACACCACAGCTCACGGCAATGCTGGATCCTTAACCTGCAACCTCATGGTTCCTAGTCATATTCGTTAACCACTGTGCCACGATGGGAACTCGGTATTGCCATTTTAGAGGTAAAGACATCGGGGATGTGCCTTTTTTAGAGATTAACACAGGGTTCACACATTGGTTACCATGTCAATTACAAGGATCTTTTAAAAAATTCTGCAACTGCACTATAAAAATAAAAAAACAGAATTAGGAGTTCCCATCACGGTTCAGCGGAAACAAATCTGACTAGCATCCGTGAGGATGTAGATTTGATCCCTCGCCTTGCTCAGTGGATTAAGGATCCGGTGTTGCAGTGAGCTGTGGTGTAGGGCACAGACGTGGCTCAGGTCTGGAGAGTTATTAAGCCTCTCTGAGCCTCAGTTTCCTCATCTGTAAGCTGGAAATAATACCTCCTTCTAGGGTTGTTTGAAAGATCAGTGATAAAATGTATGAGGCATTTGAACAGTATTAGAATATAGTAGGTGCTCAATAAAATTTAGTAGTAGTATTAAATGGCAAAGTTGAATTTCTGTGAAAGTAAGAATGAAAACTACTAACCACCAGGCTCCTTCCGGATATACTCCTACCTAAAAGAAACGAGGAGGAAAAACAAAAACAAACAAACGAAAACCCAAACTTCTCAGACCACCCAAGCTGCACTGCAGAAAAAGATGACAATGTTCCCTGCTAGGATGGGGGATTCTGCACAGAGGATACAGGCTGGGTCATCCATGTCCGGTTCAGCTGTGTCGAAATACGGGTGTGTGCTCAAGAGCTCTGGCACCAGGGGGAGCACCAGAGTTGGATGCCGACTTCCCAGGAACTTCAAGCACCTGAAACAAAAAGAGAGTCCTCGTTAGTAAGTTAATAAATGCTTTAAAAAGTGCTGGGAATTGGAGGAAGTTCCTGCTGTGGCTCAGTGGAAAAGAGCCTAATACATGAGGACACAGGTTCGATCCCTGGCCGTGCTCAGTGGGTTAAGGACCCAGCCTTGCCATGAGCTGCAGTGTAGCTCGCAGATGCAGCCAGATCCGGCATTGCTGTGGTTGTGGTGGAGGCTGGCGGCTGTAGCTCCAGTTCAAACCCTAGCCTAGGAACTTCCATATGCCGTAGGTGTGGCCCTTAAAAAAAAAAAAAAAAAAAAAGTACTGGGAACTGGAATCAAAAAACCTAATTCAGAATCACAAATTCTCAGTCATCCATTTTTGTTACCTCTGACTTCAGATAAGTCATTCAATTATTCTGGGACATAGTTAATTCATCTAAAAACTTGTTTATTATGAAGATAAAAGAGCTGTGACATGACAGATATTATTACAGGTTATTTGATTAACAACCATTTCCCGAGCTTCCTTGGCAAGAGAACCCTGATTTTACTCAGGTATCAGGTAGGTAGCAAAGTGCTCAGAGAAGGTAGGTCCAGCCCAAGGGCTCAACCACAGCTGGTCTACACCCATCCTGGCAGCCCATTCCCATTTTCCAGTGACTGGTGTGCAGGTGGTCAAGTAACCCAGTTTTGGTCAACAGAGCAAGAGGGGAAGTCTGTTGGGAGTGTCTGAGGAATGTTTTCCTAACCAAATAAAAAAGAAGGGCATGAGAGGGATTGCCCTCTTCTTTCTGTCTGAAGATACAGTCTTATGATGTAGCCATCTTGCAACTATGAAGAGAAAGCCAAGAAAACGGCAGAGAAATCAACCAAAGTACTAACCCTGTTAAGCCATTGAATGGCCAATCCTGAAATAAACTTTCTGACTTCTAAATTAGACCTTATTGTTAAAGCCACTTTGTTTTTTGGGGGTTTTTTTTAAGGGCCACACCAGCAGCATACGAAAGTTCCCAGGCTAGGGGTCGAATCGGAGCTGCAGCTGCTGGCCCACACCACAGCCACAGCAACATGGGATTCAAGCCATATCTGCAACCTACACCGCAGCTTGCGGAAACTCTGGGTCCTTAACCCACTAAGCAAGGCCAGGGATAGAACCCCCATCGTCATGGATGCTAGTCAGGTTCTTAACCCGCTGAGCTACAACAAGAACTCCTAAAGCCACTTTTAATCAGATTTTCTGTTACTTATAGGCAAAAGCATTCTAACCAATACCCTGGATGAAGTTCTGAAATCAGAAAAGATCTGATGTGTTACCTTGAGCAGATATATTTCTTACCTACAAAGTGGGATTAAACCTCATACAGTTGTTTAAGGATTAAATGAAATAATCAATGGATACTTAGCAAGGTGTCTATCATATCATGAGAATGCAATTAGATATTAGCTATTATTAATTGGCTGTAACTATTATAACTACATGAAGGCCAGCTGTAAGATATAAAGAACTACACATGTGCTGGTAATTACACACTTTTATTATTATTAAATTCTGATTTAGAAGGTGTACTGAAATTGAAAAGGAACGTCAATCTTAATGTTCTCACTGAGTTTATAATCCAGCTGAGGCAAAGATGACTAACACCACGAGGTAACGAACTCTCAAATAAATGAAACTCTGCTTTCTACCTGTCCAAGGCAGAAGAGATCACTATGATGAGAAAGTTT
Organism: Phacochoerus africanus; assembly: GCF_016906955.1. NCBI lineage: Eukaryota > Metazoa > Chordata > Mammalia > Artiodactyla > Suidae > Phacochoerus > Phacochoerus africanus. Next base: position 12,012,452 of record NC_062554.1, read on the forward strand.
CATAAAGGAGATAGGACTTCACCAGGAACTGGAGAATAGGTGGATCAGCAAAAAAGGGAAAACAAACTCTATGAACAAACTCATAAGTATATGAAGTGTGAAAGGCATCACACTTAAAACACCTGATATTTTCAGAAGCGTGCACTTTTCCCCAGTCCCGTTTTTCCTTCTATGGGGAAGAACTTGATTCACTAGGTTTCTGACCTTTCTTGGCCCTGTTACTCTCTGTGCCTTGGCGGACACTGTACCCCCACATCCCAATCACTGAGTGCTCCGTGAAAGCAATCAATAAATACACGACGAATTGAGCTGAACTGGACTGAACAAACTTGAGGAACTGGCAAAAATAGAACCAGATATCAAGAACGTTTCCTAAAGCAAGATTCCCCTGGTATTTGTAGTTTTTAATGTATCTTCCAAGTTCTTGATTTGACCCAGCTTTTCTACTTTCGGTAACAATTCTTTTTTAAATGAATAAACCAAATATTTGGAGTGATCTCATCACATAAGCTCACTTAAATATGTGGAGCACAAGGACACACAATTTTTTTGGCGGGGGGGGGCATACTGCGGAAAGTAACATAATGTCTTTTCTATCAAAGGAAATCTTGGTGACTCCATTTTGCTCGGTTTCGGCTGAATCGATGCTGCCACTCCCTTCCTCTTTACCTTTTTTCTCAGTAACAACTTGTTTCAAATTAGCCAACTGGGAAGAATGTGCACCCCAACCAATAGGAAGGGGACAGGTACATCACCTGCATTAGGGATAAACAGGGGAGGGTCCTTTGTTCGGAGCGTGCTTTTTGGAGTACCTGCGCCCTTCTACAGAAGTAAAGAGCCTTGCCGAGATTTCTCCTTGTCCACGTGTCTCACTTTCCGACACTGACGACCCGAGCCAGGGTTATCTTAATTTTCAACAATACCTACACCACAGCTCACAGCAACGCCAGATCCTTAAGGCCAGGGATTGAACCCAAAACCTCATGGATACTAGGCAAGTTCGTAACCACTGAGACAATGGGGACTCCAACAACACACACTTTTATATTAAATGTATGCAAATAGCTCCTTAAACAGCAATTCATGCACAGTGTTAATCTTGACTCACTCAGTAAAGCCAGAGGTAATCAGGGGAAAATACGATTGTGATTCTCCATCTGAAGACCAAATATCCACCCTTCCTCCAATCTCTACAATGATGGAAATAGACAAAGGAGTGATTAACACTACGTAGGAGAAGGGAGTCTCCGTTGTGGCTCATCAGGTTAAGAACCCGACTAGTATCCATGAGTGTCAGGAGACATGTTTCTACAATATTATCTTGGCCTCTCTGCTTCTATTTTCTATGCTGAAAACTCCATCTTGTCCTGCTTCACTTTACCCCATCTTCCTGCTTGTAAAACAGTCGCAGTGCTGGTAAATGACTTAAGCTTAAGAACAAAGACCAAAAGGCCTAAGTTATTCATGTGGTCAGCTGAATGAGGACAGAATGTGTTGGTTTAGGCGTGCTGGACCTGTGCAGATGGGCGCTCTGTTTGCGCAGCATGGTATGTCCTGTTAAAATAAGAGAAAGAGGAACCTCATGGCCCCAAGGGGTTTATGAGCAGTTGTTAGCAGAATATGCATCAGCAAGGAGAACAAGGCGCAAACCTAGGCACGCTGGGTTACCGCAGATAGGAAGCACAATGATGATTCTCTAGATGCTATGCTTAGACAGCCAATGCTAAGCTTCCTCAATGCTAATGACTGTTAAATGCCTAAAGGTCAGAATAAAAGCTTTACCATCTAATAGCTATGTGACTTTTAAAATAATAAAAGAACTTTAAAAAAAAAAAAAAACTACATCCTGCACCTACAACCCCCTCCTCACTTGATGTCATCCTAAGGAGCACAATAAAAGCAGTATGGTTTCTTGAGGCAGCGCTCTTGGTCCCTGAGACCTTGAGTCCCCCGGTTCCCACCTTTAATTAAGATAAATGTCTCTGTGTCTTGTTTTATGTTAACTTTTTCTTAAATTTCACAGCACCCATTCTCCAGCCCTCACCTGCTGAGCTGGTCTTGGCACATGAGGACACGAGTTCAATTCCTGGCCCCTCTCAGTGGATTAAGGTTCCAGCACTGCTGTGAGCTGTGGTATAGGTCACAGATGCGTCTTGGCTCTGGCATTGCTGTTGCGTAGCTGTGGTGTAGGCCGGCAGCTGTGGCTCCAATTGGACCCCTAGCCTGGGAACTTCCATATGCTGCACATGTGGTCCTAAAAAAAAAAAAAAAAATACTATATAGGAGAAAAAGGAAATCAAATCAACTTATCCCTGTACCTGCAACTCTTACTACAGGGTTTGGCACAGAGTAAACACATAGCAGGGACATAATCTAAAATGTAATATTCAATTTAGGAAGCAGACAAATTGAATCAGGCTTCTAAACTGAAGGCAAAATTGAGGGCCACACCCTCAATCTATGACCATCCACTGAATAATGTCAACATTATTTAGACTCAGTGAGCAAATAAGCAAAAAAAAAAAAAAAATTCCTTACTTCCATATGGAGTCCCTATCGGTAGGGTACTTGGTCAAATTTTTCAGCAGCTCCACCAGTGCCAGATGAATCCCTTCTTTGGTTGAAACGTTAGTGCAGCATAAGAGTTCATGAAGAGCCTCTCTAATATCTCTGGATGAATCCTTAAAAAAAAGGTAATAATAATAATAATAGCAATCACTATGGATTAGCAATTACGGAGGACTGTACACGTTACACGGGGGCAGAGGGTAGAGAACCTCTCAATCTTCAGAAAGGGGAGGGGGCTGAGTAGTCGAGAAGACTTCACGGAGAAGGTAACATATGAAGCGATTTTTGAAGAATTCATCTATTTATTCACTCATTCATTTGTACACTCAACAGTTACTCAACATTTATTAAATAGTCAACATTTATCAGCACCTACCATGTACCAAGTGCTAGGGATAGAGCAGTAATTAAAATCCAGTCCCTGCCCTCAGAAGATTCCTTCTAGTGAGAAAATAAAAATAAGTAACTAGGGAGTTCCTGTTGTGGTGCAACACAAACAAATCCAAGTAGTATCCATGAGAATGTGGTTCAATCCCTGGCCTTGCTCAGTGGGTTAAGGATCTGGCGTTGCCGTGAGCTGTGCTGTAGGCCGGCAGCTGTAGCCCTGATTTGACCCCTAGCCTGGGAACCTCCATATGCTGCAGGTATGGCCCTAAAAAGAAAAAAAAAAAAAAAGCTAAATACATAAGTCAAACATAAGTTCTGTGGAAAAACTATAAAGCAGGTTAAGAATAAGAGTGCTAGGATAAGTGGGGCATTTTACATGTATCATCAGGGAGAACAGCAAACATAAAGGCCATGATGTGAATGGGGTTGAAAAACAGCAGTGTGGCTGCAGCAGAGTAAAAAGAGCAGGTACCAAATGACATCAGAGTGGCCTCTTCCCTCCTTGACAGCTTGTGTGCAACCTCACTAAAATGATTAGAAAAGCTCACCAACCACTTAACACTAATGTAAATGGATATAGATAGTTTTGCTTTTATTTGATATATTTGTATCATTTTTTTGGCCAGTTTCTTTTTTTCTTTTTTTTTTTGTCTTTTTGCCATTTCTTGGGCCGCTCTCACAGCATATGAAGGTTTCCAAGCTAGGGGGTCCAATTGGAGCTGTAGCCACCGACCTACACCAGAGCCACAGCAACGCGGGATCCAAGCCGCATCTGCAACCTACACCACAGCTCACGGCAACGCCGGATCGTTAACCCACTGAGCAAGGGCAGGGACCGAACCCGCAACCTCATGGTTCCTAGTCGGATTCGTTAACCACTGCGCCACGACGGGAACTCCACAGCCAGTTTCTTAAAACATTTTAATATAGACAATTTGAAGCACATATATAAGTAGATTAACTCAGAGCCAATCTTGTTTCATTAATACTTTTACCCATTCCTTCCAGATGATTCTGAAGTCAATCAGATAAATCACAGCATTTCATTGGTAAATATTTTCATAATACCTCTTTTGAAAAATGATTATTTGTTTCAAAAAATCCACAAAACCAATGTCATGTCTAAAATTTTAATAATTCCTTAATAACAAATATCCACTCCAGGAGTTCCTGCTGTGGCACAGTGGGTTAAGAATTTGATGGCAGCAGCTTGGGCTAATGCAGAGGCACAGGTTGTCTCCCTGGCCCAGTGCAGTGGGTTAAAGGATCTGGCATTGCTGCAGTTGCAGCTGGCCCAGGAACTTCCATATGTTGCGGGTGCTGCTATTTAAAAAAAAAAAAAAAAATCCACTCCATACGCAGATTTCCTTGATTCAGAAAGGTTTTTTTAGTCAGGCTCCAAGAACATCTGCACATTGCAACAGGAAAAAATGTCCCTTGAGAATTTTTCAATATGTAAAAATCTCTTTACATCCCACTTTTTTTCTTTCCCTTGCAATTTCTCCCCTGTATATCCTATGATGTGAGTTTGATGTAGAAAACTGACCAGATTCAGGTCCAATTTTTTTAAAAGACCACTTCACAGGTGGTACTGTGTACTTCCCTCAGGAGCTACGTAATGTCTGCTTCTTTCTTGTGATATTAATAACCAGTGAAGATCACTTCCCAGATCCAGTAATTTATTAAAGTTGTAAAACATGACATAAATCCTATCATTCTTCATATATTAACAAGAATACTTCTACAAAGAAAAACTTCTACTTATCAACTAGATGTTCCTGGAGTTCCCAGCGTGGTGCAGCGGAAACAAATCCGACTAGGACCGTGAGGTTGCGGGTTCGATTCCTGGCCTTGCTCAGTGAGTTAAGGATCCCGAGTTGCTGCGGCTGTGACATAGGTCGGCGGCAACAGCTCCAATTAGACCCCTAGCCTGGGAACCTCCATATGTCCCAGGTGTGGCCCTGAAAAAAGAAAAAAATTCCAAGACAACAAAAACAAAAAAAACCCCTAGCTGTTCCTTTTGTATAGGAAAAGGAAGGATAAATGGATAATTCCTTAATTTACCAGTTTTTAATGGATCTAAGCATCTTCCAAAGTATCTAATGCAGTTTTAGTTTGGATGGATGGATGTATTTATTTATTTGTCTTTTTAGGGCACCTTTTTTTTTGGCATATGCAGGTTCCCAGGCTAGGGGCTGAATCAGAGCCTATACCACAGCCAGGGCAACACCAGATCCGATCGGCGTCTTTGACCTTCACCACAGCTTACGGCAATGCCAGATCCTTAACCTGCTGAGCAAGGCCAGGGTCGAACTTGCTTCCTCATGGATACTGGTTGGATTTGTTTCCACTGTGCCACAACAGGAACTCCTCCAAAGCATTTTTTAAAAGTCAGGTTTACTGACATATAATTTACATTCTGTAATCTTCATCCTTTTTAGTGTACACTTCCATGAATTTAACAAATACATAATTATGTAACCACCATCATAATCAAGATACAAAAGACCTGCATCATTCAAACACGTCCCTAGGGTCCTTTAGTCCCCGTCCTCAAAGCACTTGATATTGTCAGGGTTTCGTTTGTTTTTTCTACCCAATTTAACAGGTGTGTTGTAATATCTCACCGTGGTTTTAATTTGCACTTCCCTACTGACCAATCATGTTAAGCATGTTTTCACACGTTTGTTTATTATTCGCTACTGTTATCTTCTTTGCTTAAGAGTCTGTTCAAATCTTTTGCTCATTTTTTAACTGACTGGTCTGCTTTCTTATTATCTAATTTTGAGAATTCTTTATATATTATTTATCGGATGTATGTTTTGTGATTATCTTTTCCCCAGTCTGTGGTATGTCTTTTCAAAAACTTTTTTTTTTTTTTTTTGGCTTAGAAAAACAGGAATTTATTGCCTGAGTTCTAGAGGCTTAAAGTCCAAAATCAAGATTTAAAGAGAGCTGGCTCCCTCTGAGGGCTACGATGAAGAATCTATTCCACACCCTTCTCCGAGCTTCTGGTAACCCTGCATTTCTTGTACTGCCTTGTCAACGGCACTCTCTCTGTGGCTTCGCATTGTCTTCTCTCTATGTGTGTCCCCCTCTCTTTTTGTACAGTTTATATATCAAAGGCATTATATGTGTTTGATCTGGTCCTATTATCTCTTTATTGTGGAAAAATATACATAATGTAAAATTAACCATTTTAAGTAAATGTACCTTTTAAGCATATAGTTCTATGACACTGAGTATGTTCACATGGTTATGCTGCCTTTATAATTACTTTTTTTTTTTTTTGGTCTTTTTTCCTTTTTAGGGCAGCTCCTGTGGCATATGGAGGTTCCCAGGTTAGGGGTCTAATCGGAGCTATAGCTGCCAGCCTACACCAGCAACGCCAGATCCGAGCCACGTCTATGACCTACACCACAGCATATGGCAACGCCAGAATTTTAACCCACTCATCAAGGCCAGGGATCAAACCTGCAACCTCATGGTTCCTGGTTGGATTCGTTTCCAAGGAACCACGACAAGAACTCCTATAATTTCTTAAAAGCGTCTTTTTTTTTTTTCTTTCTTTCTTTTTTTTAGGGCTCACCTGTGGTATATGGAGTTTCCCAGGCTAGGGGTCGAATCAGCTACAGCTGTCGGCCTACGCCAGAGCCACAGCAACACCAGATCTGAGCCACATCTGCAACCTACACACCACAGCTCATGGCAACGCCAGAATCTTAACCCACTGAGAGAGGCCAGGAATCAACCCTGCAACCTCACAGTTACTAAACAGATTTGTTTACACTGCACCATAATGGGAACTCCCCTAAAAGTGTCTTTTAGAAGAACTTTTTATTTTTTATTTTTTTATTTTTTTGCTTTTTAGGGCTGCACCTGCAGAATATGGAGGTTCCCAGGCTAGGGGTCAAATCAGGAGCTATAGCTGCTGGGCTACACCATAGCCACAGCAATGCAGGATCCAAGCTGCATCTGCAACCTATATCACAGCTCACAGCAATGCTAGATCCTTAACCCACTTAACTTAAGGCCAGGGATCAAACCCACATCCTCATGGATGCTAATCAGATTCGTTAACTGCTGAGCCACGATGGGAACTCACAGAGCTTTTTTATTTTAATAAAGTCCAGTTTACCTATTTCTTTTATAGATTACATTTTTGGTGTCATATCTAAGAAATCTTTGTCTATGCCAAAGTTTCAAGTATTTCTCCCAAAAGTTTGACAGTTTTAAGTTGTACTTAGTATATGAAAGCAATCGAACTAAAAAATTTAAGACACATCCATATCCACATAACAAAACCTAAGAATCAGAGGATTCTTCCACAAAAGTCGGTTAGAAACACGTCCTCTTTATTCTCCAGGTTTAAAATATTGCAAGAGTTACTAAAATGTGACACAGAGACATGAAGTGAGCAAATGCTGTTGGAAAAATGGCACTGATCGGTTGTGGGGCAGAGGGAAAAGGAAAAAACTCAGCATCAATAGACTTGCTCCACGTAGGGCTGCCACAAATGCCCAATTTGCAGAATCTGCAACATCTTCAAAGCACACTAACATGAGGTGTGTCTGTATTAGGCACTACTACCATACGAACACTTTCTCTGTGCCAAGCGCCATGCTCAGCACTTTCCATGAATTCTTTCATTTAATTTTTATAAGAAACATATGAACAGGTGAAATTATTCTCACTTGAGAGACAAGAAAACCAAGAAGCAGAAAGATTAAATAATTTGCCCCAAGTTACAAGGCTGATAAAAACACTGCTAAAAATCCTTTAATAGCTTTTAGTTGCCCTTCCCTTAATGTGACCTTCAAGGCTCTCCATAAGCTGGCCCCACCTGCCCCTCCACACTCGTCTCATAGCAGACACGAGCTGGTCACTGCCAGGCCTTCTCTAGGTCCCTCAACTCAACCGTGCCATGTTTCCACTCTCCAGTTTCTACACGCCCCACTCCTCTACCTGACATGTCCTCATACCTCACAGCCCCAGTGCATCCAGCCAAGTTAGTGTCTTATTCCTTCTTTAGAGCCTTTTCTAATCGTTGTACCCCTTCAACCCCTAAAGACCAAGTGCCCCATGATACACCCCATGGGACCTCCCTTACTGTCATGAGCTCCTTATTTCAGCTTATATTACGCCTTCGTTTGTGTCTGATTTATCTGTCTCTCACACATAAATTCTAAGGTCTATGAGAGCAGGGCCGTGGCTTATGCTCACTACTGTATCCCCCTTAGCACAGGGCCTGGCACATAAGAGGTGGTCGATAAATATTAAAAACAAAGGGGAAAAAAGGACGGAAGAGAAAGACTGACAGACTGATTCAGATCTGTCTGGCTCTGTAAGTTACAGGTTTAAATAAGATATAATATTTCCCATATGAACAAATCTTCATATGGGAAGATAAGAGGCAGCTATTTTAATGTACTGGAGAAACAATTTTCAAAGTATTAAGAAAATAATTTTTTTTTTTTTTGCTATTTTAGGGCCGCACCCGCGGCATACGGAGGTTCCAGGCTAGGGGTCGAATTGGAGCTGTAGCTGCTGGCCTGCACCACAGCCACAGCCACATGGCATCCAAGCCACATCTGCAACCTACACCACAGCTCACGGCAACATCAGACCCTTAACCCAATGAGAGAGGCCAGGGATCGAACCCGCATCCTCGTGGATCCTAGTCAGGTTTGTTAACTGTTGAGCCACAAAGGGAACTCCAGAAGACAATTTTGACTTGTGTGTTTCTTAAGAACTCCCCAGCTATACAGTTAACCTGCACCGATTTGTCTTAGGAACTGTTTACCAAGCACCCTCCATGCGCAGTCACCACATTAAATGGAGACAGTACAATAAAGGGTACACCATGTTCACTCTTCTGAAGGAGCTCACAATCTCATCAGGGACATGAGACAAATACACTAAACCTGCCCATAAATGGTAAAAATGTGAAAACTGCAGTAAGAGACACATGAGCTTGGTATTCAATAATTATGCCTTAAGTGAAGGAATGAGGAAAGAGTTAATGTATCTGATATAAATTTCAAGAAAACTTCAAGAATGAGCTATGTAGAGTCGAAAGAGCAGTAAATTGTTGTTAACCTTCTGCATAAAATCCTCCAACGGTACCCCCAAAATACTTGGAATAAAATCCAAACATCTGACAATAGCCTCCAAAGCACTCCACTTCCCCCACCCGCCTCTCAGACCTCATCTCAGATCACTTCCGCTTCTCTACGTTCCATGTTCCACCTGCACCAGCGTTCTTACTCCCCATTCTGGAAACACCAAGGCTCAGCGGTACCTTAGAGCCTTTCCATCTGCTACTGCCTCTACCTGAAGGTATTTCCTCCAACTTTCACATGGCTGACTTCCTTTTCTCATTGAAGACTCAGCATAAACTGAGAAAGCCTTTTACTAATCGCTTACTTTATGGGGAAATTTCTCATTTCTGTTACTTCTGTTTAAGATGGCACTCTGAAATCATTTTGTTCCCTCTACATCTCTTTTTATTTATTTATTTATTTATTTATTTGTCCTTTTTTTGCTATTTCTTGGGCAGCTCCCACGGCATATGGAGGTTCCCAGGCCAGGGGTCGAATCGGAGCTGTAGCTGCCAGCCTACACCAGAGCCACAGCAACGCGGGATCCGAGCCGCGTCTGCAATCTACACCACAGCTCACAGCAACGCCAGATCGTTAACCCACTGAGCAAGGGCAGGGATTGAACCTGCAACCTCGTGGTTCCTAGTCGGATTCGTTAACCACTGTGCCACGACAGGAACTCCCCCTCTACATCTCTTTAGAATACACATCCCATGAGACTTCCTATGAGCTCAATGTCAAAGAAAGGAAGAAGAGGAAGGAGAGAAAGAATGAGGAAAGGAAGGGAGAGAGGGAAAGAAGGAGGAGTTCCCGTTGTGGCGCAGTGGTTAACGAATCCTACTAGGAACCATGAGGTTGCGGGTTCAATCCCTGGCCTTGCTCAGTGGGTTAAGGATCCGGCATTGCCGTGAGCTGTGGTGTAGGTTGCAGACGCGGCTTGGATCCCGCGTTGCTGTGGCTCTGGCGTAGGCTGGTGGCTACAGCTCTGATTCGACCCCTAGCCTGGGAACCTCCATATGCCGCAGGAGCGGCCCAAAGAAATAGCAAAAAAGACAAAAAAAAAAAAAGAAAGAAGGAAAAGAAAGTACGAAGAGAAAAAAGAAGGAAAGATGGATCTAAGCTGGAAGGTGAGCCGGCGGACACTCCAGCGGCGAGGTACACTGCCAGCGTAAACCCAAAGGGCAGTGAGCAGCAGCGTAGAAGGACAGACGGAAGTTTGTGAGTCTCACCTTCACGGAAAGAACTCCGACTCAAGGAATTTAGATCTAAGTAAATCCTGGTGAGTTTTATACAAAGGTGCTCACAAATAAACCTGTCTGTGGCCCTACGAACAAGCTGGTCAGTCAAATGATAGCTTGGGACATAGCTCAGCGACCTAACACATACTGAGCATCTACTGTGCCTTCACTGCACAGCATTTGAAATTAAAGGATGAAAAAGCCCTTGGCCCCTTGAGAAGCTCACAGTCTTGTGGTATAAAGCATTAAATAAACAGACACATACTAGTAAATGCTACGGTAGCATACGAAGGGTGTTAACGAAAATATGAGTGCTATTTAGCCCACCCAGCGGTGTAGTTAGTTAAGGAAGGCTTTCCCAGATATACCACCCAGTGTAGATCCCGGGAATAAGCGGAAGGCTGATATGTGAAGAAAAGCGGCAGGTCTGCAGGCAGAGGGGAAAAAATGACAGTGAAGGTAAAATGGTGAAGAAAAGCAGCATGACTGGGGGGTGAATATGGCATAAAGTTCAAGGTAAAGTGCGATGGGGAAGCAAACTAAAAAGGAAAGGAGGGGGCAGGCCACAGAGACCAGCCACAGAGAATAAGATATGAAATGCAAACTTATCTTCTTAGGAAAAGATACCTGAAAAACCATAAGAATTTATAATTCAGGAGAAACCTTAACTGAAGTGCTAGCAACCGAGAGAATGATAGAGAACTTCAAAGCCAAGCACAAAACACATAACCTGTTTTCTAAAGTACGCAGCGGAAATCCATAACAAGTGCTCAACACGTAAACATCAAATTGCCATCCCTTTCACAATCTCTGAAAAAAAAGAGGAGGGAGGGGGCACCAAAGGCCAAAATCTCATTTATTAATATTTTGAAAACTTCGGAAGTCACAAATAAAATCCAGACACTTTAGAAAAATAATTCAAGAATCACAAAGAGTTGCACAGCCTGAGAGGCAAATCTGTGCTCACATCCTGGCACAGACACTTAGTGCCTGTATGACTTCAAACAAATTACTTTTTTTCTGTAAAACTACAGGGTGAATGAATTGATCTCTTCCTGCCGTAACATCCTACGATTCACTAGAAGAATTAAATCAAATCAAAGGCTGACAAGAATTCGTCATTATTTAGTTCCTGCCTTCTCTATAGCCACTTCTTTTCCCTCCTCCATCTCTCAACGCTCTGCGATATTACAACGAATTGCTCCCGATTCTTTGAAAACACCATATTCACTTCACCTCTGGACCCTTAGACACGGCTCCCTCTGTTTGGTACACTTCCCCTTACTACCATCAGGGCTGCTCCTTCCTAAGAAAATGCCTCATACACCTGAATCTAACAGAATATTCTAAGTCAACTATACTTCCAAAGAAAAAAAAGTCAAAGAAGAAAATGCCTCATTAAGTCCTCCTCCTTCAAGTGTCCACCTCGGCATCCTTCTTTCTTTCCTGTCTTCCCAACGGTACCTCAGACGACTCAGTATTCCCAGGGCATCCGGGCCTTTCCTGATCACAGCAACACTAAACTTTATTCAAACTGTGTCAGTCTCCTCCATCGTAGGGAAGCTGTGTGATGAGAAGGCAGAACTGTGTTGCCTTTACACTACTGCATCAAAAAATGTCTGGTTGAAAAAACAAAAAGTGGCATTTGGTAGGTGCTGATGAAGAAAGGGGTAACAAACTGATCACTCACCTCTAATACAGCCAAGACAGTGTCAAGCTGATCCTCTCGAAGGGTGATATTGTTGGAGATTTTCCTCATGGTATGTATGGACTGCAGACGTACCTCCTCAATTTCATCATTAAACATATCAACCAGGAAATCAAGGCACTTCTCAGCAAAAGAGGGTGAAGACTGGGCCAGCATGCAAAGCGCCTCCACCGCAGCAATGCGGACCTCTACAGAAAAGGGGACAGACAAGAGCGCATGTCATGTTAAGATCCACAGGAGAAACCCGACACGGACTCCTCATTCAGGTTTGTTTCCCTCTCTACTCTTCTCACTCTCCAAACTCTCTCTGGAGACCTCCTCCATGCCTGCAGATTCTGCTACCACCTTCACATGGACCTACGATCAAGGCTGTGGGCACCATAGGGACTAAGGTTTAGGTCCTGACTCCACAGACATGTGATCAAGTCACATGTCTATCTCTATTATCTAAATTTCTTGAAAACTCAGTTGTCTTATTATCTCAGTATTCCAACCACAGTATTTTTTTTTTAAAGGCAGTTTTATTTTTTATTTATTTATTGTAGTCTTTCCATCTTTTTTTAGGGCCGCACCCATGGCATATGGAGATTCCCAAGCAAGAAGTCAAATCAGAACTACAACTGCTGACCTATGCCACAGCCACAGCAACACCAGATCTGAGCTGTGTCTTCGACCTGCACCACGGCTCACCGCAATGCTGGATCCTTAGCCCACTGAGCGAGGCCAGGGATCGAACCCACAACCTCATGGTTCCTACTCAAATTCCTTTCTGCTGTGCCACCATGGAAACTCCAAAAGGCAGTTTTAAAATAACATTATTAAGGAACTCCCTTGGTGGGACAGCGGGTTAAGGATACAGCATTATCACTGCTGTGGCTCAGGCTGCAGCTGTCGGTTCCATCCCTGGCCTTGGAACTTCCAAATGCTGTGGGCAAGGCCAAAAAAAAAAAAAAAATCGCTAAGATTAATGGAGTTCCCATTGTGACTAAGCAGGTTAACGACACAAAGTTTTCTCTGTAAAGATGTGCATTCAATACTTGGCTTTGCTCGGTGGGCAAGGATCCAGTGCTGCTGTAAGCTGCGGCGTGGATGGCAGATGCAGTTTGGACCCCACGCTGCTGTGGCTGAGACACAGGCCTCAGTTAAGGCTCCAATTCGACCCCTAGCCCAGGAACCGCCATATGCCACAGGTGTGGCCATTAAAAATAAGATTAAAACAGGCTTGATATCATTATTCTCATTTTAGAGATAAGATTCAGCAAAGTAAATAAACTTGCCCCCAAATGAGTGAGAGCAGAGATGACCAGTACCCAAGTCTGCCAATTCTAGATCAGCATCGTCTGGTGGTTAAGGGTACCTGCCCCAAAATGACAGTAATCCACCCACTAACTTGAATAAGTAACTTCTCTCCACAGCACCTCCATTTTCTTACCTTTTAAATGGAGACATAACACCCATTTCCTTACAGAACAGTTAGGAGGAGTAAATGACACAGTACAGGCAAAGCACATGGCACACTGCCTAGCATATGTTAAAAGCTCAATAAATATTAGCTATGACATAGATCCAGGTCTGGTAAGCACCTTGAAAACAGAGCACGTCTACCTTTTTATATGCTCAGAACATGTAACAGTAAAGCCACTGAATCCAGGAAGCCCTTCATTCATCCATTAACAATGTCTCCTAAACATGTACTACGTGTCAGGCCCTGTGCCACAGCTGTCGGAATACAGAGGTGAGAGATGAGGAAACTACAGTCAGTGCTCACAAGACTTCCACACGTTTGTTTTGTGCCGGTGGCTCACGTGGTTCTGCAACAAAAGATACAGTTTCAAAAAAGAAAAGAAAAAACACATAGTGGTTGAAACTCTCAAATATAGCTTGTTTTTGATATAAGAGGTTTCAGACACTAAAAGCAGAGTTATCCTACAGTATAGCACAGGGAACTATACCCAATCACTTGTGATAGAACATGATAGAAGATAATATGAGGAAAAGAACGTATATATATGTAAAACTGGGTCACTTTGCCATACAGCAGAAATTGACAGAACAATGTAAATCGAGTATAACAAAAAAAAATTTTTTTGAAAGAGGAGTTACTGGAGGTTCTACTGTGGCACCAATGGATTAAGGATCGGCACTGTTGGAGCTACAGTGCAGGTTGAAACTGCAGCGCAAGTTTGATCCCTGGCCTGGGAACTTCCACATGCCATAGCCGCAGCCAAAAAAAAAAAAAAAAAGTTACCACATTAGAGAAATGACTCAGATTTTTCTTGTAGTTATAAATTCCTCCTTTTCATAAGAAGAGAAAGATTTGCTCTACTTTATAATGATGTAATTTAAACATGAAATTTCTAATAATTACAAAGCAAGCCAAAGATGGACTCAGCACGTTACCTGCTGACTCTTCTTCCTAGGGCTTCACCCATTACACTGCACTGACTCATGCGTAACTCTTTCGAGTATATCAAGAGAATCACAGAGAAACTTCTGATCAACATGAGGTAATCAGTATGACCTAACCTGATGCAATTCCAAGCAGAAGCAAAGAAATTTGGTGTTTTATTTGGCATGCACAGCCTGGCAACAGGTAGCTAAATTGACAATTTCTACTGGACTTTTTGGGATGTTAAAAATATATTACAGTCTCCTTAAAGCTCCAGGGCAGAGAAAAGGAATTGGCTTGCCAGGGGAAAGAAAAGTCAAAAACTGATCCACCAATGTCTTAACATGTATAACCAGACTGGGGGTTTTACTACTTACTAGCTTTGTGCTTAGTACTAAAGATACTAAGATGAACAAGAGCAAGACTATCTCCCAGTGACTACAGACTAGAACAGTGAATTGCATTACAGAGCGATGGACAATACAAAGAAAAAACACAACCAGTACTAAGAAAATGCAGAAGAGGCACAGAGCCCACTCAACAGGATCAGAGGCAGCTTTCTGGAACAAGTAACTCCTAAAATAATACCTGAAGGAGCTGCTAGGCCAGAAGAAAGGAAAAAGACCTTTCTAGGCAGAGGACCCACATGTAAAGGTCCAGAAGGGAGGGAGAACATGGAACAACTACAGGACTAAGAGCATGTGTGATACTACACGAGAGTCTATCGCCAATGAAACAGGCGCCTTTTCATTCCCAGCAAATGTGCCCCTAAAACCCTGATTTACCTAGAACTTTATGAGCATGATTAAATTATAAAGCTGCCATACCTGATACCAGTTATGACCTAGTCACTTTCCCAAGTTTCTTTAATCAAACTTTAGTGACAAACACAGTAGAATTAAACCACATAAACAATTATACTAATTAAGTTCAATTTTAGAAACTAAACAAAGCAAAAATGCTAGCAGAAACAAGTAAAATAGGTTCTAGTTATTGTCTTAAGACAAAATGGGTTTTTTAAACTGGACTTCTTTATTGGAGTTCCTGTCGTGTCTCAGCAGTTAACAAACCCGACTAGTACCCATGAGGATGTGGGTTTGATCCCCAGCCTTGCTCAGTAGGTTAAGGATCTGGTGTTGCCATGAGCTGTGGTGTAGCTTGCAGACATGGCTTAGATATGGCATTGGTGGGGCTGTGGCTCTGGTGCAGGTCAGCAGCTACAGCTCCAATTTGACCCCTAGCCTGGGAACCTCCATATGCCATGGGAGTAGCCCTAAAATGACAAAAAAAAAAAAAAAGGATTTCCTTATCACCTAATACTACTTATATTTTTGATTCATGTATCAAGTTCATAGAGAACAAAAAAAAAAAAAAGAGGAAGCTTCAACTAATTTCTATATACAGAGAACACTGTACAGCAAACTGAATTGGGTAACCCAATTCTTTTATCTGCTAATAGAAAAACTGTCTTTCAAAAGTAATTTTCTTCCACTCCCAGGCATCTATCCAGAGAAAACCGTGACTGGCAAAGGCACATGTACTCCGATGTTCATTGCAGCACTATTTGCAATAGCCAAGACATGGAAACAACCTAAATGTCCATCAACAGAGGAGTGGCTCAAGAAGATGTGGTATATACACAATGGAATATTACTCAGTCATTAAAAGGAACAAAACACCAGCATTTTTAGCAACTAGGATGGACCTAGAAATTATCATGCTAAATGAAGTCAGCCATACAATGAGACACCAACATCAAATGCTTTCACTGACATGTGGAATCTGAAATAAGGACAGACTGAACTTCTTTGCAAAACAGATGCTGACACAGACATTGAAAAACTTTTGGTCTCTGGAGGAGACAGTTTGAGGGGTGGGAGGATGTGCCTGGGTTGTGGGATGGAAATCCTATGAAACTGGATTGTGATGATCATTATACAACTACAGATGTGACAAATTCATTGAATAAAAATAATAATAATTTTTCTTAAAAAAATAATTTTCTTGCCCTTACAAGAAGTTCCATTCTGAGGTATCTTTTTTTTTTTTTTGTCTTTTTAGGGCTGCACCCTCAGCATATGGAGGTTCCCAGGCTAGGGGTCTAATCAGAGCTGTAGCCGCCAGCCTATGCCATAGCCACAGCAACACCAGATTCAAGCCGCATCTGCGACCTACACCACGGCTCATGGCAATGCTAGATCCTTAATCCACTGAGCAAGGCCAGGGATCGAACCTGCAACCTCATGGTTCCTAGCTGGATTTGTTTCCGCTGTGCGATGACAGAAACTCCTTGAGGTATCATTTTTTCTTTTAGGGAGCACCTGTGGGATATGGAAGTTCCTGAGCCAGGGGTCAAATTGGAGCTACAGCTGCCAGCCACAGCCACAGCCACAGCAATGCCAGATCCAACATTCATCTGCCACCTACACTGCAGCTTGCAGCAACACTGGATCCTTAACCCTTTGAACAAGGCCAAAGGTCAAACTGGCATCCTCATGAATACTAGTCAGATTCTTAGCCTGCTGAGCCACAACAGGAACTCCTTTATAGGCATTTTAAAGACCTGATTTCTAATCCCCTGATACAAATTTACTATAAAATTTGGACAATCAACATTATCTCCTCAGGTCTATCATCCTCACTGAAAATAGGAGGTTGGAGTCAATCATCTCAAAGCACTGAGAGTCTGTGATCTATGTGAGATAGACAGCATCATGTTGTGAAAATCCAAGACAAAGCAATAAATGTTATCCAAAATGAAAACAAAAAGAAAAAAGACTAGGGAGTGCCAGAAGTGGGCTGAGACACAGCGGCAAGCCAGAGTCTGTTAGGGAGCCTCGGGAAGTTTCTCCATGTTCCATGGGTAGGGGTTTGGCGGTTTGGGATTGGAAGGGACAAGAAGGACATTCAACCCCCAAAACAGCAGCCAATGATATATTTCTGTGAAGAATGTCACCCAGAAAATGAAATAAAATCAAGGGATCCCATCCGATGCAGAGAATGTGGATATAGAATAATGTACAAGAAAAGAACTAAAAGATTGGTGGTTTTTGATGCTTGATGAAACATGAAATTCAGAGGAATATCTTCATTTGGATTTGGATTTGCTGTTGATATTGTATAGCTTTTGATTTATGTACTTTATGAATACAGCTATGTATCATGATTTCATTGTAAAAACCATATTGTGTTTAGGTATCTATTAATAGTTTATATAAAGGTATTTTTGGTTCAAAAAAAAAAAGACTAGGGGGGAAAAAAAGAATAGAGCAGCTGGGAGTTACAGAGATATGTGTAATTGGGAGTCCTTCAAGGAGCATGGGACAAGAAAAATATTTAAAGAAGTAACGGCCAAAGATTTTCCAAATTTTATAAAAATTACAAATCCATAGATCCAAGAAGCTCAACAAAATCCAAGCATAAATAACAAGAAGAAAATTATACCAAGACACATCAGAGTTAAATAATATAGAACCAATGATAAAGAGAAAATCTTAAAAGCAACTAGAGAAAAAAAGATACATCATGTATAGAAGAATAAAGATTTAAAATGACAGCAGACTTCTCGACAGAAAAATGCAAAGTGAAAAACTGTGGAACAATATCTTTAAAGGATGAACAAACAACCACTATTAACTTACAATTCGATTCCCAGTGAAAATATCTTTCAAAAGTCTTTATTAGTCATATAAAGGCTTTAAAGTCAGACTAACCTGGGTTTAAATCCTGCTTCTGTCTCTTACTAGCTGGGTGACAAGGTATAATTTTTATCAGCATCAGTAACATCCAATTTTGGAGTTTCCGTCGTGGCTCAGCAGTGAAGCCTGACTAGCAACTGTGAGGACATGGGTTTGATCCCTGGCCTCCCTGAGCAGGTTAAGGATCCAGCATTACCATGAGCTGTGGTATAGGGTACAGATGCGGCTTGGATCCTGCACTGCTATGGCTGTGTGTAGGCCGGCAGCTACAGCTCTGATTTGACCCCTAGCCTGGGAGCCTCCATATGCCGCCAGTGTAGCCCTAAAAAAAAAAAAAAAAAAAAAGACAAAAATAATAATAATAATAATATCAAATTTTACTATTAAGTGCTTACTATAAGTGGGCTTCAAATATATATATACACACACACACACACACATATATATATATATAATAGATATATAAACATACATACACACACACACACACACACACACACACTTTGGTTGTGCCTATGACCTGCAGAAGTTCCCAGGCTGGGATCAAACTTATGCCACAGCTGCAGCCAGAGCCACTGGAGGGAAAACACCAGATCCTTAACCTGCTGAGCTATAAGGGAACTCCAAGTGGGTTATATACTGTGCTAAGTATCTCATGTATATATGATCTTATTTAATTACAGTTCAGAAATGTTTACTATAAACTTTTTATAGAAATGCTAGAATCTGAACTTAAATGGACTGAATCCAAAGTCCACATTCTTAACCACTGCATCATACCACACGAGCCTCACTCAGCCTCTTCCTTTTATAAAATCAAAATAGTTAGTACCTCACAGAGTGACTATGAAGATGAGATAAGACAAAGTGTATCACCCAATACAAGGCCACACACATTGCAGTCACTCAGTAAACAGGCACTGGTATTATGATGCAGTCATACTTACCATACATCTCATCTTCCAATCCATGAACAAAGGCTCCGCAAGCTCCTGACTCGATCAAGTTCACAGCTCCTGTATCTACTTCTTCCTTGGGAGCATCGTCTCCCCACTTCCTGCCACTGGAAAACTCTCCTGAACTGTAAAGTTCCTTGGCACGTTCATGAGCAGTACGTTTCCTCTAGAAGACAACAGTCATCACTTGCTGGAGATTCTTGAGGAACAGTTAAGTTATACCCCAAGAATATGAGAATGTAGAAAATAACTCTGCCCTCTGAGAGTTATTTTAAAAAAATACTCAGTAGATCAGAGCAGAGAAATGCAAATTAAAGTATGATCAGCATTCTCAGGTCTATCATAGCTGAGAGTAACCTTATTAAAAACAGTGCAAGAATACTGATTAGACAGGTGGTTATATTTGCCATAGCAATATACTGAAAAGGGAGAACCAGAGAAGTAAATAAAGGCAGTGTCCCTTCAGGAACCCTCCTGGATAGAAAATACACTGGCCTTAGAAAAGAGTTTTTTTTTCAGTTCCATAGAAGTCTCTATTTGAGCAACACTGTCCTCACCAAGCAACCTTCTAGTAAATTCACTTTCTGCACAGACTGCCTAAGGGGGAATATACCAGTCAGCTAAACTAAACGCTTAGTCCACTTGAGAGTTACAGCTCCCTTCATAAATGAATAAACTGGCATTCTGCTTTAGACTTCAGCCTCTATGATGTCTTTTTTAGGGCGGCACCCACAGCATATGGAAGTTCCCAGGCTAAGGGTAGATTTGGTACTGCAGCTGCCAGCCTACTCCACAGCCACTGCAATGCCAGATCCAAGCTGAGTCTGTGAACTACATCACAGCTCATAGCAATGCTGGATCCTTAACCCACTAAGTGAGGCCAGGGATCGAACCCACATCCTCAAAGATACTAGTCGGATTCATTACTGCTGAGCCATGACAGGAACTCCTGATTCAATGTTTAAAACATGCGTAAGTAAGAGAGCTTCGGAAAAATACACCAAAATGATCAAAGTCATGTGTCAGAGTAGTGGGAATATGGGCAAAATGTCTTCCTTTTCCTTCTATTTATCAAAGACTCCATGATTCCTTTTTTTCTTTTTTTTTTAGATTCCATGGTTTTTTAACACTCTCATAACTTAAAAACTAAGATATTGATGATGAATGTTCCCATCGTATTCTCAGACTCATATATGTTCCTGACAACTACGTCAGAGAACTATCACAGTCAAAGCTTAAGGGCATTCTGGAGTTCCCTGGTGGCTCAGCAGGTTAAGGGTCTGCTGTTGTCACTGCTGTGGCTCTAGTTTAATCCCTAGCTTGGGAACATTTGCACGCTGCAGGCACAGCCAAAAAAAAAAAAGCTTAAGGGCATTCCATAAGAGAAGCATTTTAATACTGTTCAGAGAAAGGATTTACTCATTCTTCCATGGGAACTGCTGTTGAAAGCAGTCTTAAGATGTTATACAATCTTATAAAATAAGACCAGAGCTTTGTAGTTGTTAACAAATAGTTTAATCTTGCCTCTTCTTTGTAAAACACAACCTGTGCAAAGTATTTCATTATAATAACTGAAAATTTAGTGAAGTAACTTGTGATTTGAACCAAAGTTACTAAGATTCAAAGTTATTTGATGGAGCTCCTGTCATGGCTCAGTGGTTAACGAATTTCACTAGGAACCATGAAATTGCGGGTTCGATACCTGGCCTTGTTCAATGGGTTGAGGATCCAGCCTTGCTGTGAGCTGTGGTGTAGGTCACAGACGCAGCTCGGATCCCGAGTTGCTGTGGCTCTGGCGTAGGCCAGCAGCAACAGCTCCAATTCGACCCCTAGCTTGGGAACCTCCATAGGCTGCGGATGCAGCCCCAGAAAAGACAGAAAAAAAAAAAAAGAAAGAAAAAAAAGATTCAAAGTTATTTGAACCAAGTTACTTAGATTTAAAATTAAACTATAATGTAGAAGATAAAAATTATATTAAAAAATTGAAAGTCACCCTATATTAACAAATTCATGTGAATTGAAATTAAAGAATACAACTTAGCATAAAGCTACACTCATTTTGGTTTTTTTTTTTTTTTTTAAGATTTTTATTTTTCAGAGTTGCCATCATAGCACAGCCAAAATGAATCCGACTAGGAACCATGAGGTTTCAGGTTTGATCTCTGGCCTCCCTCAGTGAGTTAAGGATCTGGCGTTGATAAGAGCTGTCGAGAGGGTGGGTGGGGGATGTGCTTGGGTTATGGGATGGAAATCCTGTGAAACTGGATTGTTATGATCACTATACATCTACAGATGTGATAAATTCATTTGAGTAATAAAAAAAAAAAGAGTTGTTGCAGGGGAGGTTCTGATACTGCTTTGCTGTGGCTGTGGTGTAGGCCAGCAGCTGTAGCTCTGATTGGACCCCTAGACTGGAAAGCTCCATACGCCTTGGG